>NW_020174917.1:1172837-1226770 GCF_003031525.2 Neophocaena asiaeorientalis asiaeorientalis | reverse complement strand
TCCCAGCTTCCCCTTCCCCGTCCCCATGTCCTCAAGTCCATTCTCTACCTCTCTGTCTTTATTCCTGTCCTGCCCCTAAGTTCTTCAGAACCTTTATTTTTTTCTTTTTAGATTCCATATATATGTGTCAGCATATGGTATTTGTTTTTCTCTTTCTGACTTACTTCACTCTGTATGACAGTTTCTATGTTCATCCACCTCACTACATATAACTCAACTTCATTTCTTTTTGTGGCTAAACTAATATTCCATTGTATATATGTGCTACATCTTCTTTATCCTTTCATGTGTTTGTTGGCAATCTGTATATCTTCTTTGTAGGTCTTCTGCCAATTTTTGGATTGGGTTGTTTGTTTCCTTGATATTGAGCTGCATGAGCTGCTTGTATATTTTGGAGATTAATGCTTTGTCAGTTGCTTCATCAGCAAATATTTTCTCCCATTCTGAGGATTGTCTTTTCATCTTGTTTATGGTTTCCTTTGCTGTGCAGAAGCTTTTAAGTTTCATTAGGTCCCATTTGTTTATTTTTGCTTTTATTTCCATTTCTCTAGGAGGTGGGTCAAAAAGGATCTTGCTGTGATTTATGTCATAGAGTGTTCTGCCTATGTTTTCCTCTAAGAGTTTGATAGTATCTGGCCTTCCATTTAGGTCTTTAATCCATTTTGAGTTTATTTTTGTGTATGGTGTTAGGGAGTGTTCTAATTTCATTCATTTACATGTAGCTGTCCCGTTTTCCCAGCATGACTTACCAAAGAGGCTGTCTTTTCTCCATTGTGTCTGCCTATTTCCTCTTCATTTGTTTGGTCTGGTGGGTTTTTACCTTGCTTCTTCATCTGCTGTGTATTATTCTGTCTTCTCATTTTGCTTAACTTACTATGTTTGGGGTCTCCTTTTGACAGACTGCACGTTCATAGTTCCCATTGTTTTTGGTGTCTGTCCCCAGTGAGTAAGGTTGGTTCAGTGGATTGTGTAGGCTTTCTGGTGGTGGGGGCGGGGGGGTCTGGTGCCTGTGTTCTGGTGGATGAGGCTGGATGTTTTCTTTCTGGTCGGCAGAACCGTGTCCAGTGGTGTGGTTTGGGGTGGCTGTGCACTTACTATGATTTTAGGCAGCTCTCTGCTAATGGGTGGGGTTGTGTTCCTGTCTTGCTAGTTGTTTGGCATAGGATGTCCAGCGCTGTAGCTTGATGGTCATTGAGTGGAACTGGGTCTTATTGTTGAGACTGAGCTCTTTGGGAGAGCTTTCGCTGTTTGATATTATGTGGGGCCAGGAGGTCTCTGGTGGACCAATGTCCTGAGCTCAGCTCTCGCACATCAGAGGCTCAGACCTGACAGCTGCCCAGAACACCAAGTCCGTGACAGCTACACAGTTCAGAAGAAAAGGGAGAAAAAGAAGAAAGCAAGAAAGAAGAGAAATAAAATAAAATAAAGGTATTAAAATAAAAAAATTTTTTAAGTTATTAAAAATAAAAAAGTAATAAAAAAAGGAAGTAAGAAGAGAGCAACGATACCAAAAAACAAATCCACCGATGATAACAAGTGCTAAAATCTATATTAAAACAAAAAAATGGACAGACAGAACCCTAGGACAATTGGGAAAAGCAAAGCTATACAGATATCACACAAAGAAGCATAGACATACACACCCACAAAAAGAGAAAAAGGAAAAAATATATATATATTTTTTTTAAAAAACTAAGGAAGAGAGCAACCGAATCAATAAACAAAGCTACCGATGATAATAAACTCTAAATACTAAAGTAAGGTAAACATAAAACCAGAAACAAATTACATGCAGAAAGCAAACCCCAAGTCTACTGTTGCTCCCAAAGTCCACTGCCTTGACTTTGGGATGATTCGTTGTCTATTCAGGTATTCCACAGATGCAGGTACCTCAGGTTGATTGTGGAGATTTAATCTGCTGCTCCTGAGGCTGCTGGGAGAGATTTCCCTTTCTCTTCTTTGTTCACACAGCTCCTGGGGTTCAGCTTTGGATTTGGCCTCAACTCTGCGTGTAGGTCACCTGAGGGCATCTCTTCTTCACCCAGACAGGACAGGGTTAAAGGAGCAGCTGATTAGGGGGCTCTGGCTCACTCAGGCCAGGGGGAGGGAGGAGTATGGAATGCGGGGCGAGCCTGCGGTGCCAGAGGCCAGCATCTCGTTGCAAAAACCTTAGGTGTACCGTATGTTCTCCCGGGGAAGTTGTCCCTGGATCACGGGACCTTGGCAGTGGCGGGCTGCACAGGCTCCCAGGAGGGGAGGGATGGATAGTGACCTGTGCACGCACACAGGCTTCTTGGTGGCTGCAGTAGCAGCCTTAGCATCTCATGCCCGTCTCTGGTGTCTGCACTGATAGCCACGGCTTGTGCCCGTCTCTGGAACTCGTTTTAGCGGTTCCCTGAATCCCCTCTCCTCACACACCCCAAAACAATTGTCTCTTGCTTTTAGGCAGCTCCAGACTTTTTCCTGGACTCCCTCCTGGCCAGCTGTGGTGCACTAGCCCCCTTCAGGCTGTGTTCACGCAGCCAACCCCAGTCCTCTCCCTGGGATCTGACCTCAGAAGCCCAAGCCTTGGCTCGCAGCCCTCACCTGCCCTGGCGTGTGAGCAGACAAGCTTCTCAGGCAGCTGAGTGTGGTCAGCACTGATCTTCCGTGCGGGAATCTCTCCGCTTTGCCCTCTGCACCCCTGTTGCTGAGCTCTCCTCCGTGGCTCTGAAGCTTCCCCCCACCCCCCGCCATCCCCCATCTCTGCCAGTGAAGGGGCTTCCTAGTGTGTGGAAACATTTCCTCCCTCACAGCTTCCTCCCAGAGGTGCAGGTCACGTCCCTATTCTTTTGTCTCTGTTTTTTCTTTTGCCCTGCCCAGGTACGTGGGGAATTTCTTGCCTTTTGGGAAATCTGAGGTCTTCTGCCAGCGTTCAGTAAGTGTTCTCTCGGAGTTGTTCCACTTTTAGATGTATTTTTGTTATTTTTATGGGGAGGAAGATGATCTCCATGTCTTACTCCTCTGCCATTTTGAAGGTTCCCCTCACTGATATTTTATTATATACTATTTTTAAAAAATAAATGAGCCAAGTATAAATTTTGATATGTAATAAGGACTCCAAATATAATGAGCACTACCAAAATAAGAAGATTTTCCTGTTTTCTATTTTTCAACATTTAATAAAAACTGGTATTAAATTCATACATTCAGATTCCAGAATAAGTTTGAGTTGGTGTAACCTAAAATACAGGTAGATTGCCCCTATTTAAAAGTCATAACTATAACATATAGCACTAAAATCTTGAAAATATTTTCGTGAACATTTAATCCTTAATGTTCTACCTCTAATGTAGTATTTGTTAGTATTCTTAGATCATTGAAGTCAATGATTGCTATGAAAGTGTGTTTAAGAATAGTTCTTTGGAATCTTTTTACCAAAAGAAAGTATTCTCCAGTTGTTATAAGTAAGCCTAAAGCAACATTTCTGAAAATCCTCTGTAATCTGTTTCTTGCTTCATGGGATAAAAACATTAATATTTGTAATTGGAATTGGAATTCATATGGCACATCCCACTTTATAAACTGCTGTCTCATAATTACCTCTTTTTTTGTTGAAGGATAGCTGATTTACAATATTATATTAGTGATTCAGTCTTTTTCTATAGATTATACTCCATTAAAAGTTATTGGAACATAATGGCTATACTTCTCTGCACTCTACAGTATATCCTTGTTTCTTATCTACTTTATACATAGCAGTTTGTATCTCTTAATCTCATACCCCTAATTTGCCCCAACCCCTTCCCTCTCCCCTTTGACAAGCACTAGTTTGTTTTCTATATCTGTGAGTCTGCTTCTGTTTTACATATACATTCATTTGTATTACTTTTTAGATTATATATACAAGTCATATTATACATTATTTGTCTTTCTCTGTCTTATTTCAGTAAGCATAATATTCTCTAGGTCCATCCACATTGCTACAAATGACATTATTTCATTCTTTTTTATGGCTGAGTAATATTCCATTGTATATAAGTACCACATCCTCTTTATCCATGTGCCTGTTGATCAGCATTTGCATTGCTTTCATATCTTGGCTATTGTAAGTGGTGCTCCTATGAACATTGGAGTGCATTTTTCTTTAGTTCATTTTTTGGCTGTGTTGGGTCTTTGTTGCTACGCATGGGCTTTCTCTAGTTGTGGTGAGCTGGGGTTACTCTTTGTTGCGGTGCATGGCTTTCTCATTGCAGTGGCTTCTCTTGCAGAGCACGGGCTCTAGGTGTATGGGCTTCAGTAGTTGCGGCATGCGGGCTCAGTGGTTGTGGCTCGCGGGCTTAGTTGCTCCGCAGCATGTGGGATCTTTCCGGACCAGGGCTCGAACCTGTGTCCCCTCCTTTGGCAGGCAGATTCTTAACCACTGCACCACCAGGGAAGTCCCTGGGGTGCATGTTTTTGAATTAGTGTCTTTGTTCTTTTCCAGATATATACCTAGGAGTGAAATTGCTGAATCATATGGTAGTTCTAATTTTAGTTTTCTGAGGCACCTCCATATTGTTTTCCACAGTGGCTGCACCAATTTACATTCCCATCAACAGTGTACCGATCTTTTTTATTCAGTAAATAAACATTACACAGAGTTGAAGCCCCCTTCTTTCTCTAGAATAATCACTTTCCTGATGTTGAAATGTTCGAATGCGTGTGCAGTGCTGTTACAGCATTGTTTTTAACAGCTGTCATTTGCAAATTATTTACATATCTCCAGACAAATGTATGGATAAATAAATTAGGATATAATGGAATGCTGTTGAAATAAGCCATATACATTAATACATATGTATGTATTAATATGGATAAATCATGAAACTATAATATAGAATAAAAACATCACAAAAGAGTAAGAATAGCATGGTGTCATGTATGCAAAGTTCAAAACATAAAATAGCACTCTCTATAGGACTGTTTCATATACACAAAAAATGGAGGTGAGTGATACGTTTCAACATCAAGAAAGTGAGAAGGGGGTTTATTCTAGAGAGAGAAGGCGGTTTCAGCTCTGTGTAATGTTTATTTTTTTAATTGTGGTATAGCTGATGTACAATATTATATGTTTCAGGTGTACAACATAGTGAGTCACAATTTTTAAAGTTTATATTCCATTTATAGTTATTATAAAATATTGGCTATATTCCCTGTGCTGTACAATATATCCTTGAAGCTTATTTATTTTATACCCAGTCATTAGTACTTCTTAATCCCCTACCCCTACCTTGCCCCTGCCCCCTTCCCTCTCCCCACTGGTAACCACTAGTTTAACACAACTGACTCTTGATGAATTGTACTACCTACCTGGAGGAGAAGAAACAGACGAGCATAGCAGAGAGAAGTCAAACTTTTTGAGATTGTTCTACATACTCCCAGCAACCACTGGTATATTTTATAGAGAGAATGGAAAGTGTGGTGAACCTGATAGATTAGTTAATTAGAGGTTGGTTAAAACAGCTTCTATATTTTCATCTGAGTATAACTATAAATAAAAGCTGTGAGTTTTTAACAACTGAGGTGATCCAAAATATACTTTCTCTGAAGTACAAGGAGGCTTGTGTGACTTTCCAGACATAAATGATTTTAAACAGATCTCCACTTTATGCTGTACGACAGAGTAGAAATGTTCATAATCACTTAGAGAAAGAGATAATGTGTTATGTGTCACTGGAGGAAAATGTAAAACAAATATTTTACAATTTTTCTCTAGCCATTTATTGTTTTGATTTGACTCAAATAACCTTTTCTTGTTATTGTAATCGACTTCCTAATGCATCTTCTCAATGGCAGGAGCAGATACACAGAACTTTATATGCATGAATAATATAAGTTGATGTAGCAATATATTTCCTTTGTTTTCACATTACACATACAGTACAAATCCTAATAAAACTAGACTGGAATATATTACAAATTCATTTGGTTAGTATCCAGTTACCAAGTGAGTGAATAAATATATATGATTTAAATTAAGAATGTGCAGTCCATTACTTAAAATGCCACCTCTTCTACTTTACTTCTACTTTATTTTGACTTCTGCACTTATCATGTTTTATTAACATTTTGAAGTTGTAAACGTGAGTAGAATGACAGCTATATCACAAAGTTGAGGTTAGGGGTTTGTTGTATGCTGGAATATTAAAGTCCTGAGAGTAACTATAGAGAAAGTTATTCTCACGTGCAGGGATGGAAAATATTGCTGTGTCAGTGACGCTTCTAGCTTTCCTTTGTGGATGGTGTGTGCTGATGGTCTAGCCCTGTGCATTTCAAAGAGTGTTTAGCAGACAACGGTATTGAATCCAAATTCAGTCCTTGTGAAAAATGCCGTACCCTGGGCTCACCATACACCTATTAAATTTACCTCTCTGGAGGCAGGGCCAAAGAATGTGCATTTAAGATACTCTCTCCTATTGATTCTTATAAACAATAATTTTGAGATTTTCTTGGTTCTGCTTCTTTAAAATCAGAGCCTTCAACAGGATGGTTTTAGTCATGGCACATGATTTACTGAGGCAGTGTTTTTCAGAAAAATCTGTGAGGTTGAGAGTGAAGCAGGATAGGGAAAGAGAAAAGGGCTGAGCAATGGTATGGTCTTGGGTAAAGTCTAGCCTTCATCTCATCCACAGGAGGTGGGCTATGGAGCTGTCCTCCTTTGAGGCAAGGGTGGCAGTATTTAGCACTGTGCTTTCAAGTGGTCATAAGTCGTGGGTTGTATCGGGATGGAGGGTGGCAGAGATGGTGCAGACCTTTCCTGGTGAGGCAGTTCCTGTGAGCAGAGGGCAATCTTGCTGCCAAGGGCATAGCTGTGAACCCTTTGGCAGCCAACACTTACAATACCTGGGGCCTGAGTGCCCTGGTCTGGTTAAGAGGATTTGGGTGGGGCATTAAAACAGCATTCATCACAGTCTACCCCTTGCATTGCTCAGGTCCACTTGCTTCTCACATTAAATTCACTCTGATAATACAGATCCCATGATCACAGTTCTTAGGGAAACTTAAGAGGAGGGTTGGTGGGATAAACTACAGCTCCCGCTACTGCAACTGGTACCAGTGTCCTAATTGATACTCATCATCTCCCACCTCTACCACCTGTTTCTGACACCCCTCACCCCCAGCTAGCACTCTGACTGATCTAGGTGTCTTGCCTCTAGGTTTCAAGCTGGAGGGACTGGTGTCCTTCTGAGTCTAGTGTTTGGGCTATGGTAGGGTTTTTGTTTTCTTTTGTTCTGAGTTTTCATTTTTTCCTTTGGTCTCCTGGCTTCTTCCTTTCCCTTTCCTTTCTTCTCCATCGGCCCTCCTTGGGCCTTCTCCCTATGTCAGTCCCCATAGGAAGCTGCCCGCACCCCCTGTCCACCTGCAGCATGCATCCAAGGCCAGAGCTCAGGCCTGCAGACTGGGTTGGTGCCTCCTCCGCCTCAGGGGCATGAGAGCTGGGGAAGGAAGGGTCCTTTAAAAAATAATAATGAAAGGGAAAAAATAAGTGAAGTCTTTGGCAGTTTCCACCTCTCAGATCCTTGAAGGCTGCAAGGTTTTGCTGATCTGTGTTCATTAGGAATGTCCTCTTGCCAGCCAGGCCCAAGACCCAGGCCTGCTGAGAGCAGAGGCCCTCCCAGTCCCCAGGCTGCTACCATCCCAGGGGGCTGGTCTTACAGAAGAGGCTGCAGAAAGCTGGGGAGCAGCCACCATCAAGAAGCCCCTCTCAGGGGCCAGAACTCCTTTTCCAGTGTGGATTCCTCAAGTTGGGACTGCATAACTAAAGCAGTTGCAGTTTTTTTTTTTTTTACAGCTTTTTTCCCAAAAATGATTTGTAGTTGTGTGTGCAGCACTTTGCCCTGATATGTGTGCTCTACAATAAAAACCAAATTTAATATATTTTGAAAAAAAAAAAAAATCTGGCAGCTGTCATCTCCGAGGAGTCTAAGTCTCTGGTTACCATGCCTTTTTGAACCTGGGGTTACTGTACTTGCCACAAATGGCATGAATGTGCCAGGAAGTGCCCCAGCAGAGGTATCAGACATATTAATTTATGTCCTTATTATTAGGTGGTAGTTCTAATTCCTCATAATGATCAGCGTTGATTTTCCTGATCATTAGATTAGGATAGCTCTTTTTGGTACCTGTTGGACTACTGGCATGAGGAGCTCAGTGTGACCTGTAGCAGCCATTGCTTTGAATTTGGTTGCAGTTAGTTTTCCTATGTCTTTTGGGTAGGCCTGTCCACTATATTGCAATCAGGATACCTAGATTCAGAGACTGTAAACATATGGAAATGGGAAGCACAGGTTCTTTAGGTGAATCACTGGAAGTGTTGGTGAGCCGGGCTACTCCTGCGTTTCTACTGCTTGATACCTGGATCTACATATTCTGTTTACTGGAGACACAATCCACGTGAGGGACCTTGCTTTAAGGAATTTATCAAATCATGCAGAATAGCACCTATCATTCCAAGGATGTTTACAACTTCAAAATGTTAATAAAGTGGTTCAAGCTGGTGTCTTGGCTATATCTTTAAGAGGCTGTTTCATCACTCTATCTGCACAGGAGCTTTTTGATGGTATAGAAAGTGGTAGAACTGTGTATCCCATATATATGTATCTATATTTATATCTGTATGTAGATACAGATAAATATGCCCACTGCCACACCTTCTTGGCCATAAAGTGGGGTCTCTTGATCTGGAGTGACTTCATGCAGAATTCCATGAGTTAGACATAATGTGAGCCCTTGGGTAGTGGGACTGGCTGAGAACCTGTGGACAAGAAAGGCAAACCTCTACGTGTGTGTTAATCCTGGTTAGAATGCATCTCTCTCCTTTCCAGGATGGGAGAAGTCTGATGCAAACAATTTGCTGTTAACTAACTAATTGATCTCTTGGAGAGAGTGTGTTATCCCAGCAAAGGGGATCTAGATGGGGCATCAAAATCGGTTTTACCACAGAGACCTACTGGCCTTTCTTTCAGAGTACAGTTTAAGCCAGATTTGACACAAAGGATCAAATTTGACCATATTTACAGATTTATTGATTGCGTACTTGCTGTTTGATTAAACTTAAAATGTGTTCAATTTCGTTGAATTCACACAGTTATTTTCAGTTCAGTTTGCTTGAGTAAACCCAAATCAGATTTATTACTGTAGTAGGTCAAGCTACTTTAATCAACACAGATACTAGCTATTAGATATTAGCCAGTTAATGGAGATAAAATGGTCAAACCGTTTTGGCTGTGTAGAATCAACCTTTGAAAAATTTAGCTGCTATTGACAACGAGAAAGCTCAGAAATGGGGATTGCAGACAGATGGCATGGCTCAATGAAGTTTCCTTTTTGATTTTGAGAATTGTACTTTATAAAATATATTCTTTAAAAAAGCTTTTGACCCCATTTTGGGGTACTATAAACTCCAATAATAAGCTTTTTGGATCTTATGCTAAACTTGACTGAAGAGACGTGATATTTAAAGAAGGCAGTCTCAGGAACATGCTTTTCCTAATCTTAGACCAAGTTAGGTTACCAGAAAGCTAATATATGGGCTATATTGCTGTAGTTCCTACTAAACTGCCTTTAATACATTTTACACTTATTTAATACATGGGCTTTGAGATTTATTACAAATAAAAGCAATCTGAAAAAGAAAACTTCTGCAATTCTAAACAAACAAATTGTGTTTTGTTGTTATTGAGGATTTTTCTCCATTACTTTACTCAGAGTACTCTGTGTAAGTCTACTTGAGAATATTATTTAAAGATTTATGGTTCTGAAGAACCTAGGGGCAGGACAGGAGTAAAGATGCAGACGTAGAGAATGGACTTGAGGACACAGGGAGGGGGAAGGGTAAGCTGAGATGAAGTGAGAGAGTGGCGTTGACATATATACACTACCAAATGTAAAATAGATAGCTAGTGGGAAGCAGCCGCATAGCACAGGGAGATCAGCTCGGTGCTTTGTGACCACCTAGAGAGGTGGGATAGGGAGGGTGGGAGGGAGACGCAAGAGGGAGGGGATATGGGGATATACGTATACATACAGCTGATTCACTTTGTTATACAGCAGCAACTAACACAACAATGTAAAGCAATTACACTCCCATAAAGATGTTAAAAAAAAAAAAAGATTTAGTGCCCAGAACTACATTGTAACTTCAAAGAAACTGGTGTTCCCGCTTTGAGATAATGAACATGAAACGTCTTGTCATATTTCCTTTCTTTCATCGTTCAGTGGACACTCAGAGCCAAATTTGTATATTGATTTGTAATAATGTTATAGTTTTCACAGTTAGCATAACTTGTCTGCTATCTCAAATCTTGACTTCCTACTTTTCCATTTTATTATATTTGTCTAAATAACCTTTGTTGTAAATCACCACAAATCCTGGTTGTTATTATAATCCATTCTTTTTGGGATATAAATAAATACGGTAAATTAAATCACTACTAACTCTATTAATGACTTGTAGATTAACGTATTATAGGTCTCACCATAATAGCTTAATTTTTACCCACTTGACATAAAGAATAAGTTAGTTATTTTGGTACCCAATTTTCAATCTATGTGTTTCTTAACTTCTCTTCAATTACAGAGCTAAAATGAATGATGTGAATAGAAAACATGGAAGACATTTACATTGTTTGCTTGTATAAATGACTTATTACATTCCTTCTTTTCTGTTTATTTCTTTCATTTCTGATGGTTTTTAGGTAAACTTAGAAATTATATTTTCTACTCTTCCTTTTTCTTTGTTTTTCTTGTCCAAAATGGATGTATCTGGTCTGTTATACTTAGTTCAATAGTAATTATTTTTCAGTTCGAGGTGACAATTTATTTTATTATGAACTGAGTCAAATTTCCCAGGCAGTGTATTTTGTGGTAACTTAATGTACTCCATGGACTGCCAGTGTAAGATTCGATAGTTAATTTATTCCTCTTATGGAATAGCATGTCCACAGCCTTTGCGTTTTGCAGTTAAATGCTCCTTTAGGAAGGGATTCTAGAGCTGGAGTTTCATTGTAATACCAATTATATTGAAAAGTACTATATAAGCAAAGATTGTTTGCATAACTCCCAGCAACAGGAGCAAACATTATTTTGAAATTCTCTCTTTTGGTTTGTTCAGCAGACTTCCCACAGGAATGTATAACTCACATTCCTTTTCCTATTCCCTGAGTGAGGATGTGAGACTGGATTTAGTGTAGGAATCCCTGAATGAAAGGTAGGGATCTTCCTGAAAAAGATGGTAAAATCTAGAATACTTCCAAAAAAATGGATGGAAAAGTAATTTGCCATGTTGAAAACTCTCATAAACAAGGAGAGGTGTACACACACCAGAGAAAGGAAGTTGCAAGAGGCTATGAGTTTACCTACCCAATGAAGTGTTTCTAAGGATCCTCTAAAATTTATTTCCCTGTTTAGCCATGGAAAATATTACTGCATAGAGTTTCTGCCTCTGTTTCTCTGTATCCACAATTGGGAGAGTGAGGATGTATGGGATGAAATGAATGTAATTGATTGTAATACCAAGGCCCATCAGACTTCCAAATGTGCATATCCACTCGTATGAACCAATATCACCATTTCTGTATTCCACACAGACCTGTGTCCCCTTAGCTGGTGCACCTCTCTCTGATCAGGATCCCAATCCTATACTTCCTGGGGTCTTTCCGCTTCATGGCATCATTGTAGCCCAGGCATCGCCAGCATTTCTTGGGCACCCAGAGAAAAATTACATTAATTAGAGCTAATTGCAATGACCCTTTCCAGAATGCCTACTGTTGCAAATAAAAATTAATTCGGTTTGGGGACTTCAAATTTAAACTCAGTCTCCAATAACCCCGAATTAAATATCAAGTTGAATTAATGTAGCAGCATGTGACACATATATCCACACCAAACCGTAGACTCTTAGGAAAGCCTCACAAAGGAGACAATGGAGCTCATTTTGTTTCTCAACCTGACCCTTGCTTGGTTTCCCTTCATCCTGCTGATGCTATAGGCAGCTGTGGGAGAGAATAACACTTAGGACCTAATGCAGGAGACCTGAGTTTGAAGCCAGCTCTGAAACTCATTATTCATCTGACCTTTGGGTTATCATTCAAACTTTCAGAGTCTCACTTTCCTGACCTGTCATATGGAGACAAAAACTCTCCTAGCATTGGATAGCTGAGAGATTAAATTATAAAATAACTAATGCTATATGTGCACAAGGTTTTGTAAATTATAGTGTGTGAAGAATATTAATAATTACTATATATTAGCATTAATTTATATCTTATAAGAGACTTTGATACCATTTGGGAGACATTTTGATAAAAGAATATTCTGATAAAATTTGGGAGAGTAACCGACCAGATTTATTTCTTTCAAAGGTGTCCTGTGTGTAAATAAGTAATGATGATAATAAATAAATCCAGGAATTAAGTATTTATGTATAATACTTTACAACTTCATTTGGTGAAGCATCTTTCATGCCAACTATATCCCCAAACAGATTACATTCAATAAAGACTTACAGTGATATGCAATAAATACTAGCAGTGAGAGACAGACATTGAGATAAACAGGCGGGGGAAAAGTGCTCTTCAGCTAAATTCTGAGAAGAAATGAAGAATTTAAGGGCGAAGAGACCCAAGAGAGATGTCACAATAGGCAGAAGCTATTGGAGATAAAGTTCTCACACTCAATTTTCTTACTGAAAGGCCTGAGGTACAAGAGTACCAAGGCCTTGAACCTCTGCCTGGGTCATCTCACTGGCAGCATGTCCTCAGTGTGGGAAAAGAAAAAGATATTAAGTCCGAGGTGGGTGAGTTTAAACTTCATGGGAATTATGAGGCAGGGAAAGCGTTGCTTTGATCTACGTGGAACAGAGGAAGACTTTATATTGCTATTCTGTTCCCTGTATTCCACCCAAGAAGTGCATATGTGAAGTTCATCACTGGAAATCTGATTTTCACTCTAGAGTGAGGATTTTCAAGTTAGTTCAGAATACATTAATTTCTAGATCCTTCCATAAGTTTGCCTTTGGTTCACAGTTTTGGCACAATGAAGTGATTTTTTAATGTTAACTTGCCTTTTTTGTAGGTAAGTGGATAACATAAGCTCTTTAACACTGTGTTGTGGGGTGTGTGTGTTTTAAGGAGGGAATGGTGACATAAAGGGAAGAGAAAGAGAAGAAGAAAATGTTACTAATAAGGTCTAATTTAAGACTAATTTTAATCTACTCTCATTTTTTTTAACTCTGTTTCTTCATGTAGAAAAGGAGGATATTGATATCTACTTATTAGGGTTGTGTGAAGATAAATAAGACAACAATGGTGAACCTTTGGTGCTGCAAGTTTTAAGGCTTCTAATAAACAGTAGTCCCCATCTTCATTAGCCTGAATGTGCTATTGCCATGGAACCCTTCTCATGCTATTGCATGAGAAGGAAGTATCTCTTCTCTCTCTTTTTAAAGAGTTATTATTTAGAAATTTTAATTTTTGTAAAATACTTTCTATTAGAGACAGAACCACATCACAGGAAATTTTCTTAGGGTAGGCAATTAAAAATCTCATATTTTGAGTTTAAAATGCATCATATGCATTTTTTATCACCCTCACTCTCTAGGCTAGTACTAAAAATGAGTGTATTTTTGTAAATCATACTGACTGACATTGGGGGGAGGTAAGAGTGGAGAAAGGTAATATGGCTCAAAGGTTAAGGAAAGGTTGTTTGTATGAGAAATTTGATTCAGATCATCTACAGAGTGTGTAAGAGTTACTGTATTTTCTATTCACAAAGTGTATTGCTGTTGTGATTTGTTTGGTTTGGTTTAAAGGCTAACCAATGTCCTCCAATGAAAGATGACCTTGCAAACCTATTTGAAACCCTATTACATCATTTTATATTCAGAGCAGTATATGAAGTTCAGTATCAACAGGATACATTTGGCTTGCTGGGTACATATTGACAGCTTTAAGGAGGGTCACAAAAGTGTCTTTTGTGATGCTAAAATGGCCTCAAAATGAGCCATTTATTTTGGTAAAGCATATAAAGAGTAAAAAAAAAAGCTTAACTTGGAAGTACTGATAGGAAAAGAGACTGTACATAATTGAATGAAGAGATTAGCACTAAGTAGCTACAATCACAAATTGGTTTCACAGCTGCTCCTGATATGACCAGTGAAAAAGATAAAGAATGAAAAGAGCTAGTCAAATCAGACAGCCATGAGGGGTCCACTCTTTGAGGGCAGGGTTCCTGTCTAGTTGCTGTCTATTCCATAGTGAAAAACATGAATATATAGAAATAAATAACATATATTAAGAAGGGAGTGGCTTGACTTTTTTTATTTAGGTAGATTCAAGATTATTTGACCCCCATGGCCGAGGTTATCTCTTATAAAACTTCCTCTATTTTCCAGCTGTCTTCTAGGAAGGCATTTCTATCAGTGGTGTTCTTTATGGTCTAAAGGTGTAAGAAAGATGCCTCCAGGGGCAGAGTGCTCTGAAGTTGTTACATTAAAAAGATTTCCCAGGCAGGCAAGATATGGCCTGGAGTCTGCTCCTGGTTACAACTTTAATCATTTCACACCAACTGACTGTGGAAATTTACCCGAATGATGAAGGAAATACTTCAATACTTTAGTACTTCATTGTGTTACTTTTGTAACTTTGGAGTTCAGAATTGAAGTAAAGAGCATGGAAAATTATCTGCAACTTCAGTCCCCCAGATTCTAGAAATCCATGAGAAATGACAAGATGTGTTAGTCCATGGAATGGAAGAGAGAGGGATTCAGGCAAGGAATCAGAAATGGGAAGGATTTGGGTGTCTGTGGGGGTGGGAGTTCAGGCCCCAGAAAATTCAGTTCTAATAGCTATTGAGAGTTTGGACTAAGTTTTGGGAAAGAGGAAGGGTATCAGTGGTCATAAGATTAATGGCAATTAATGGGTAGAATTGCACCATGTGCTTGGAGCCCAGGAAATCAAGCTGACTTCAGAAGCCTGTGGTCTTGGATACAAAAGGAAGCTAAAGCTACAATAGTCATGAAATCAATCAAGGTGAGAAAGAACTTGTAGGAAAGGTGGTTAAGATAGATAAGCGATTGGATTTCAGGAATTTGAAGGGCCAAAAGAATGAGAGCACCTTTCAGAAAATAGGACTTGTCTAATTATTCTTACACAGGAATTATTGGAGTCAAAGACTATTTTCATCTTGCCAGATGTAGGAACTGATTCCCCAGCACTACGGGTGCACACAAGTTTGGGACAGATCCTTCCTGCAGGACCCTGTGTTCAGCTGGGGTGTGTGTAGGAAAGTGAGAAATTCAGGAATGTCCTTGTGTTTTCCTGTGAGCAGATCATCACATTTCCCAGCTCAGAGGGGCCACTGAGAGAGGTGGACTTGGAAAGATATTTCTGCAGAAAGGGAGGACAACTCTGGGATATATTATAGGAGAATTGTATTTCTTGCAAATAAACACAAAGACCTTTCAATGTGTGTCTTCTATTTTAAAAGAAGAGAAACTCAATTGATTCTCCCCAGTCTAGACATCAAATACACGCAGGACAGGTGTCCGGAGTGAGATGCCTGTGAGGAGTTAGCCAAAGTCATTGTCAGATTTGATGATCTCAGGAGTCTAAATGAGTATGGCATCTCTCTTAGCTCCCTGAATAGCACTGCAGGTGTTCCTTTGTGGTTAGGCTGGCCACCTCAAATGACCCAGAGGTGAAGCTGCTTCTCCGGCGATGTCTAATGTCTGTTCCATAACCTCCATCATTTCTGCGTGTTGTTTTTTTTTTTTTAAAGCTCTTATGATAACACAGCACATTTGAGTATGCTTAAAGTATTCAAGTGGTGCTACTGGCTATAATTCAGTTCTTTCAGTCTTTCCATTACAAATCCTTCTTTCCAGGGTTTAATATCTCAGAGACTTCTAATTCCACTAGACCAAACTCAGTACAGAAATTGTCAGCAGGAATGTAAATTTTTCTGCTCACCCCTAAATATTTCCAATTAAACAAATGCATTTTTTTTCTTTCTCATTACAGCATAGGTATAAGGTTTCAGGTGCTTTTGAAAGGCCAAAAGAAAAAAGTAATCTAAGCATAAAATCAGAAAGAAATGTACAAGAATGCAGAATTTATCTAGTTTTGGGGTGGGTGGGGAAATATTGAATATTTCCAGTATCAGAGAATTTTTTACGTTGTGTTTTTTAAACCAAACTCAAGATTTAGCTGTGAAATAAACTAAAAGCATATTGGTTGTTGGTTTGGACTTTTGATTTTTTTTTTAAAGAGATATGGTTGTTAATTCTGTGAAAATTTAAAATGGTTGATTGATCCCAATATATTCATCTGATGTGGGCTATAATGGAAGTGTTTCTCTTCCTTTCTTGTGTGTTTTGAAGCCAATTGAATGAAAATCACTTGTGACATTATTGGTTTATAACGAAGTTATTAATGTAAAAAATTTGTATTTTTTATTGTGGTAAAAAGTACATAAAATTAACCATCTTCAGCATTTCTAAGTATACAGTTCAGTAGCGTTAAGTATATTCACATTCTTATATAACTAATCTCCGGAACTTTTCATCTTGTAAAACTGAAATTCTATACCCATTAAGCAACTTTCCATTTCTCCTTCTCCTCAGCCTCTGGCAACCACCATTCCACTATGTTGGTTTCTGTTTCTATGAATTTGACTACTCATAGATACCTCATGTAAATGGAATCATAGAGTATTTGTCTTGTGACCAACTGTGACTGGCATATTTCAATTAGCATAATTACCTCAGGTCATGCATATTTTAGCATGTATCAGAATTTCCTTCTTTTTTAAGGCTGCATGATATAAAAGTTATGAAAATTTGACTTTTGAATGTTTATTCAGTTTTGTCTCTGTTCTTTTTTTTTTTTTTGCGGTACGCGGGCCTCTCACTGCTGTGGCCTCTCCCGTCGCGGAGCACAGGCTCCGGACGCGCAGGCTCAGCGGCCATGGCTCACGGGCCCAGCCGCTCCGCGGCATGTGGGATCCTCCCGGACCGGGGCACGAACCCGTGTCCCCTGCATCGGCAGGCAGACTCTCAACCACTGCGCCACCAGGGAAGCCCTATTCTTTTTTTTTTTTTATTAATCAAAAGATCCAGTTCCTTAAATGGAAGACCTTGTTATGTCTTCAAATTCTTTCATACTTATTAAAATTCCTCTTTGGGGGTTTTAACTCTTTAGCTTAAAGCTACAGGTCTTTGACCTTGGTTATACTGCTTGAGAGAGTGAGCAGGTTTTACAGTCATGTTTCCTACATAGTGGAAGATGGACCTCTTAAGGTCCTGGGCTGTGGCCGTTTGCTTCCGGGTCTGAGTGGTCCTAATCATCTGCCTTGTTGTCCTTGTACTGCCACCACAGCTGTGGTGACTGTGCTGTTGCACAGTCATTCTCCATTCTGTCCCCACAGGAATTGTCCTCTCTGCTGTCATATTCTGATATTCCAACCCCTCGGACACTTCTAAATGTGGCTGTCATGCTCTCATCTGTCTCTGAAGTTATTTCTATTGTGTTCTTCAACTTTTCTTCTCTTTCCATTTTTCTGCTTTCTTCTACCTCCTAGAATTTCCCTGATACTTCTTGTTTTCTCAGGAAAAGGTTACTTTTTCAAGACATGTGAGCCACCTTCTTTTTTTCACTGAGCTCTGATTATTTGGTACAATTCCATTCAACTCCCCAAATATT
Source organism: Neophocaena asiaeorientalis asiaeorientalis (assembly GCF_003031525.2). Lineage (NCBI taxonomy): Eukaryota > Metazoa > Chordata > Mammalia > Artiodactyla > Phocoenidae > Neophocaena > Neophocaena asiaeorientalis. The sequence continues at coordinate 1,209,050 of NW_020174917.1, read as the reverse complement.
TATAAAAAAATTCTGGGTAGCAGATTGAGAATGCAAAGACAAGCAGAAATGCCTGTATCCTTGAGGAGACCTTAAGCTTAAGCAGACACATATGCAGACAATCCAAAGCAATGTAGAAAACAGGGGGGGAGAAGAGCCCTGTGGCTTTTGTGAGGGGCACCGATGAGGAAGAACCTTGCCATACATGGGAAAATTGGATCAGATCTTAACAAGAGGGCAACATTTAAAATCACTCTTAAAGAATGACTACAAATTGGTTAGAAAAAAATATTTTTGACCTAATCTCTCTCCTTCTCAGTTATTTGCTTATATGGTAAAAATACACTTGGAAATGAATAGTCCCAGATTTTTTCCTTCCCACAAAGACACAGTGGTTAAAATCAGTAACTTTTCTCAGATGCATTTGTTATTTCTGGTTGTCCCATTGCCACTGCATTTCCTATAGGGATATCAGGTTTACTTTTGAGGTCTTCAGGGTCTGGTAGGTTAAAGAATCCCACAGGATACAAAGGGATGGATTATGACGAGCGAGTACACTATAAATTGTTATCAGTCATTTACATATAGGTGTGAATGAAGCAAATGGAAGAAGGTTTTGATAGGGACAGGAAGTTGAGAGGCAAGAGGGTAGGAGGAGGTTGGGAAGGAGATGGCTGAAGAGTCACTGGTGAAAGGGGAATGGGGAATTTGAAGGATGGGGACCTCGAACAAGCTAAAGACTGGATTTTTTCTAGAAGTAGCCCTGTGTGTGCAAGAATGCCTTCTGAGTCATATTTTATTTGAACAGCATAGGTGTAAGGAATCTCCAAGGTGGCCTCCAATAATCAGCAGCCCTTTTCCTCACCTGGGTTCCAAGCAAACTAATAAATAAAACAGAGAATAAATATGGGACATTAAAGAAACAAAAAACAAAAAACAACTCCCTTTGCCACTGGTAGAGTTCAGAGCTTTGGGCTTGTTACTATAGTGACCTTTCTGATCTTGAACCCAGAACTGGGCAGACTTGCTGTCTGCACCCCATCTTGGCAGTACTAGATTGGGGCAGGCCACTACACAAGGATAAGTCACCAAACTCTTCTCCACATTTACCAAGCACAAAGCCACTCTTCCTCCCTGGGACTGGAATGAGGAAGGGGGCAGGAAGAGGCTGGAAAGATGGTAATATCCTTGCTTCACAGTAAGGAAGCCTAAGAAATGAGCAAGAGAAAAAGCTTCCCCTCTCCCCAATAAATTACTCTCAATTTATTATTTTTTTTAAACAGAAGTCTAAACAGAAGTATGGATGGTGTTGCCTTTCAGTCTTTTTATCTTCAACTTTTGCTTTGTCCTTTGTTTGGGGCATTGAAGCTTTCTCAGATTTTCAGTAGAGACTTTAAGTGTGACTAGCCTCCATCCCTCTTTGATCATTCTCGTCTTAGCTCTTCCAGTTTTTAATTTTTTGGTTTTGTTTTGTTTTTGCTTATAGATGGACCACATTTCTTGAAACAGAATGCAGAAGAATGTAGAAACTAGGTGCTTTCGAGTCCTTGATGCTATTGCCATCTGCTTTGGCACCTTTCAGCTCTTTGGTATTCAGAGTAGGTAGATTCTGTCAGGTGCAGTGTTGCTGGGCTTGCATCTCAGCATAGTGAATGTGGAAGTGGTAGCCTGTTTACCTGGTCTCCCCACTGCAGTGTGGTGAATGACTATGAGCCATTTAAATTAGCCTTTATATTTGTCTTACGGAGCCACCTCCTTCATCTTTCAGTTCCCTCTCTATAATATTGCCCCTGTGAGGTTTATGGGAGCTGCAGGGACTTAAAGATGAAGCAAATGGCTCTCCAAGGAAATCTCCCTGGCAGGTGAGAACAACTTGGTGTTTGTGAATGCTTGGAGCTTGATTTTCACCGTGAAACGAGATCGATGTAAGGTAGAAATGTAATGAAACAACACTTTGTCCCCGTGGGTAAAGTCAGATTGGTAACAGCTAGGTATTCTGAGAGTCAAGTTTCATAATCTGAATTGATTTCTAAAGAAATTTAGAAATCATCAGTTGTTACAATGCTATGAATATGTAAGAGCAGCAAGAGAGGGGATTCTAATAGAAATGAGAACCAGTGCTATCAAAGCTAATTTGCTTCCTGTTTTGTTCTTGACATGACACAGTAGCTGAAGAGAGCTTTTACTTTTGTGTCTGTCTTTCAAATAAAAGGCAGTTTCAACAACATGTTTTAGAAAAGGAATTTTGGGATAGATGGTATATATTTGCAAAGCACATGGAGTAGTGACTGGCATGTAGTGAGCACTGCATGAGGATTTTGTAAATAAAAAGTATTAGGGCTTCCCTGGTGGCGCAGTGGTTGAGAGTCTGCCTGCTTATGCAGGGGACAAGGGTTCGTGCCCCGGTCCGGGAAGATCCCACATGCCACGGAGCGGCTGGGCCTGTGAGCCGTGGCCGCTGAGCCTGCGCGTCTGGAGCCTGTGCTCTGCAATGGGAGAGGCCACAACAGTGAGAGGCCCGCGTACTGCAAAAAAAAAAAAAAAGTATTAGGGTAAATCAAACCACATTTGCCAAAATTCACAAATGAGGATGAAAACTCTGGGCTTTGTTGATTTTATAGTTTAGGTAATCTTCCCTGTTTCATATCTTTTGGGATTAGCAGGGTCATTTCTGGTACCACTAGGTTAAAGGTTCTTCTTCAATATCAATTAAACATTATTCACAAATAGCCTCTTCAGAGTTTCCCAAACTTTAAGGACATTGTAGAGAAGACTAGTGAGAGTTTATATATTAATAAATATAAAGTTTATGGTAGATTAACTGAAGATCAAGTGATTTAATTATGGACAAAAAAATGACATTGCTAATTTGCATAAGTGTCAGCCATAACAGTGCTGAAGATATTTGCCAAATTCAGGAATGGAAGGAAAAATTGTGTATTGGCACCCTATAATATATGTCTCCATAGAGGTTGGTTCTACATTTTTAGGGCTTGGACTAGATAAAATAGATGAACCAAAGGCCTTAGAACCCAGTGATTTGGCTGATTTGCCCATGCTTATTTTATATACATATATAAAATAAATAAATATAATATATAGATATACAATAAATATATTAAATAAATATATATATATTCTACTCCGTGTGAGGCTCCATGTTAGTAATCTCATAAAAGCAGACGAGTATGAGAAGAGAGGAGATAGTTTCTAATCTATTGTGTTTCATGGAGGTTTTGAATTTAGTTGATTTGTACAATGATTAAATTTCCTCTGGAAACATTTTCACTTAGCACGTCTAGTTGGTTTATTAACTCTTCTTGAGCATCCTGAAACTTAAGGAAAGGGGAACGTTTATGTTTTCCACAAAATTCTATACTAGGAAACATTTATTTTTTATTTGAACTAAATGTTACAGTTTATTTCATCTTCATGATTACAGGCATTACAGGACAGGGTAAACAAGGAAAATAAAACAAATTCTTTTCTCCCCCCATTTAACCAGATGCAGCACTTTGGCATTTTTATGATACACAGGTTGACTTAATTCATTGACGGGTTAAAAGCTAGCAACAGCAAATCTTTGCAGTTTAGTATCTTCCTCCATAGCTACTTCAAGGATCTCAATTCCCGAACTACACTGAGTTCTGAAATGGTGTTCACCGCAGCATTCTTGAAGCTTTCGCATCTTAATTTGAGATCTGACACCTCTTGTTAAGGCAGGGAACTGTTAAAAGTTGTCTTCCTCGTGGCTAACCCCGTTCACCAGCAACCTTAACAGTTAAGTTACTATATAAAAATAGAACCATGCTCCCAAGCATTGGTTGAAACTGTTGTGCTGGGAACCCTTTCCAGAGCATTAGCTCCGTGAGATAAAAGAGAGGTCCTAACCAGTGGTTTCCATGAACAATAACAGTGTAGTAATGTCCTTCACAGCCTAACCCAAGAGGTCAGGCAACCTGGATCATCCCGACAAGCTTATCAGTATTTACATACAAGGTATATTTAAAATTGATCCCAGACCAAGTATTGCAACCATAATCCCGAAAAATCCCATTATTTAGCACACTGAGTTTCTATGAGAAGCCAAAGCCAGAAATCGTCTCAAAGCAGTGATGGTTCATCATCTTTTGCAAGTGAGAGAAAAACATCAAGAAGGTGGAAAGGAAACTTCTCCCTCCTAAACTCATCAAATCGCTTGATCGCTATCTTCACAGCTTTAATTGACATAATCCAGAGTCCTCAATCTCCTGATTTCCATTTTCAAGATGACCGTCAAGGTCGAGAAGAGCTTTGCCATGGCCCATGAACTCCAGTCCTTCAGTGGGAACCTCCTTCTCCTCTACTGCTTTCTGAACGCACTGCTGGTAGTGCTTGAAGAGGTTGGTCCACGCGGCCTTGGAGCCCTCCGCGTAGAGGAACTTCGCGGCAAACCAGCGACTGAAGTATTTACCTTAGGCGCGCTTCTCGGCGCGACCTCCCGCACGCGGTTCCTGGCGGCTGCGCCCTCGGATGGCGTCACTCTTAGGCGCGTCGCTTTACGAGAGGACGCACTACGCACTACGGAGGCCAAGAAGGAGTAGGAACCATTTAAAGATGCGTAGAGCAGGAGAGAAACCGAAGGGGTGTGCTGTGAGAAAGGATGGAAGAAGGAAGAAGCGCTACAGTTGAGTTTGAGAGTGTTCTGCCGACTAAGGACGAGTCTCATGTGGTAAGAGCACATTTTAGAGGCTCAAATTGATTTTGGGAACACCTGGGGTACATATAAATATTTAGAGCATTTAGAAGGACCTGTAAAGCCCTCTTTTGTGTGCTCTACCAAAACTTTTTTTTGATTTTTGGATCTAAGATAGGGTGTGTCCTTGTCCTAGGCAAGTCTGAAGTTGGTTTTCAGACCCCTAAGATGATAGAATTTTGGTCACCCAAATTTAGTCCTCCCCACCTGCATAACGCCTAGTATCTTCTGATAGCACTCTGCTTCACACCTGTGTCCAGTCCAAAGAAAGGAGGGAAAAAGCAGCCACAAAATTCTGTGTTTTGTCAGTGCCTTGTAGTTCCACATATGTTATCTCATTAATCCTCATTTTAGCCCTTTGAAAAAATTTTATTCTTTTTTTGTTGTTGTGGTACGCGGGCCTCTCACTGTTGTGGCCTCTCCCTCTGCGGAGCACAGGCTCCGGACGCGCAGGCTCAGCGGCCATGGCTCACGGGCCCAGCCGTTCCGTGGCATGTGGGATCTTCCCGGACTGGGGCACGAATCCGTGTCCCCTGCATCGGCAGGCGGACTCCCAACCACTGCGCCACCAGGGAAGCCCCAAAATTTTATTCTTTCTAGTATGCCTGTGAAGAAACAGAAATTCAGCAAAACAAAATGCATCACTTATTGCCATACGGTCAGTGGTGGTGATGCTGGGAGTCAACACACACGCTTGACACTAGACTCTAGACACGCACTCTTTCTGTACCACTCATTATGTTGTTCATCATTAGCTTAGATTTTGCCTGGTGCTCTGTCATGCTGCTGCTGCTTCTCCTTCTTTTTTAAAATTTTATTGAAGCATAGCTGACCTACAATATTATGTTAGTTTCAGGTGTATAGCAAAGTGATTTGGCGATATATATATACGTGTGTGTATATATATACTTTTGCAGATTCTTTTCCATTATAAGTTATCACAAGATATTGAATATAGTTCCCTGTGCTCTACAGTAAATACATTTTATATATCTATGAATATTTTATACATGGTAGTGTGCATCTGTCAATCCCATACTCCTAATTTATCCCTCCCCCTACTGCCATAACCATAAGTTTCTTTCTATGTCTGTGAATTTGTTTCTGTCTTACAAATAAGTTCATTTGTATTATTGTTATTTTTTTGGATTCCACATATAAGTGTTATATAATATTTGTTTTTCTCTGTCTGAATTCATTTAGTATGATAATCTCTAGGTCCATCTATGTTGTTGCAAATGGCAATACTTCATTCTTTTTTATGGCCGAGTAATATTCCATTGTGTGTGTGTGTGTGTGTGTGTGTGTGTGTGTGTGTATACTCCACATCTTCTTTATCCATTCATCTGTTGATGGATACCTAGGTTGTCTCCATGTCTTGGCTATTGTATATAGTGGCGCTGTTAACACTGGGGTGTATGTTTTTTTTCGAAATAAAGCCTTCATCTTTTCCAGACATATGCCCAGGAGTGGAACTCTTGGATGATATGATAACTCTATTTTTAATTTTTTTAAGAAACCTCCATGCTGTTCTCCACCAGTTCACATTGCCACGAACAGGGTGGGAGGGTTCCTTTTTCTCCACACCCTCTCCAGCATTTATTATTTGTAAACTTTTGGATGCTGGCCATTCTTACTGGTTGTCATGCTTCTGATAGAGTTATGAGTCCTGACTCCTCTTCCTCAGTGCATCTCTTTCTCTTGGTTCTTCTGATAAACAAAATCATGCTATGGTATTAGTGGCCATCAGTGTCTTTTAACAAAGGCTTATATCTTAACCCTGAAGAGAACCAGTGGCAGAAATATGAAGCTTGTCATCACTCTTTACATTGCCTGTATAGTGCTTGCAGGTAGGAAAATTCAGGTTATATTTTCTCTGAAGAATCTAAGGATATAGCACACTGCAGAGTTATATGTGTATAGCAGACTTGCAAATTGTACTGTTAGGGTGAATGAATGAGTTGATAGGCAGCATTCAGCCTCAGCAGAAGGGCAGTTTAAGTGGATTTCCACTTGTGATATCCTTCTTTTTACTCTTTATGAATAGCGATGCTATCTGTACAAATGTACGTTCTAAGTCAAATAGAATATGGTAGTTTGTACGAAGTCCAATGTGATGAGTGTGTTCAGAGTTTTTTAAACTTTGAGCAGTTTATAAAGTCATATGTTCTAATTGTGAATAAATTCTTTTTTGTCCCTTAGAGTTCATTTTGAGATTTGAATGAAGATCATAGTGTAAGGTGGTTGCTGAACTCAAGCTGTGTTAAACTGCCTGACTGCCCTGCTTTATTGTTTGTGACTAGAGGTAAGGCTGAGTGATAGTGAAATAAAATATTGGTGAAAATGGCACTGAAAATGTGTTAAAACAACATATTTTGAAATATGTGTAGAGCTCTTTGAAGTGAAATGATGGTTTTAAGTGAATTCATAAAGATGTTAGTACATCTTTTTAGTGATAAAATTGCTGTGACAATGGAAATTCCTAACCTCATCCAAGAACGTAGATTAACTATAGGGTTTATTAATTTTCCAATTTAAGAATAATAATAACAATATAGAAAATATATGCTACAAGAACTCAATATTTTTGGTAAATCTCTTTAATATTGGCATGACCTAATAAAGATGCATGAGGCTATTATAAGATTTACACAGTGCTAAATATTTTTAGATTGATTTCAACATGAGAGATTGGAGAACATTCCTTTAGAAGTCTCAGGAGAACCATTTTAGCATATTTCTGATAAAGACCCCCTATGCACTCAATAAACAACCTCACATGTAATATCATTTGAACATTTAATCTAGTAACCTTTTAACCTTCATGAAATGTTAGAACTAGATTTCAAACTTTACTTCAAAAGGAAGTAAAGTGTGTGTGTTTTAATATAATGCTGATCTTAGAGTCTTTCCTTAGAATAACCAGCTCTATTTTCAGTAAAGACAAAAATGTGATAGAAATAAATGGATACATATCTATATATTTAAAATTATTTATACATGAGGTCACTGATCTGTCCATTTTAGAAGAAAATATTATTTTAATGATAGCTTGTATATATTATTTTATATTTATGGAACATGGATGGAGGAATGATACAGGATGGACAGCTAGATGGAGCCGGCTTTCCATAAGTCACAAGCTTTTTCATTGCTAGAAAAGCAAACTCTGATGGTTTAGTGCAGATTCTGTTCTGAAGAGAAAAGTAGAGAGCATTAAGTGTTCTCTCTGGTGGACCAGTAGTGACAATAAATGGTGAGTCCCATTAAAAACAAAAACAGAGTAAATTGTTGCTTAATTGAATATAACAATGCAAATATTGCCAAGGGGCTTGCTCTCCTACAAGAAGTATTTTGTTAATAAGCATCCAGGATCACAACAGAACCCTAAATATAAACCAAACGCTAAATCTTCATTGTGTAATTGCCTTACTACTAGGTAACTAGATTAAGCTAGTGAGATAGTTTGGCTAGAATATCTAGAGATATATACAGCATGCTCAATTTCCTTTATTAAACAAATTTATTTCTGGTTTCTTTCTATTCCATTATAGCAGCTACAAATTTCTTTTTATACATACTAATGGAGAGATTTTTTTTCTGAGTTAAGTTAGACCCCAAACTACTTCATTTAGATTTAAAGAGCAAATGCTTAGCACTGCTTTGCTTTGCTAAAGACCAAACACCTGGTAAAACTCCCTACCTTCTCTCCCTCCACTTGAAAAATTTCAATTACATTGGGTTTCAGGTTCTAGGGATTTTTCACGATTTTCTGCTAAGACCACACTACACTCAACCTTATCTTGTGCTTTCTAGAAGGTCTAAAAGCCGTCTTACAGTTTTCTAGGGAAATCCTCCCTTTGAGAGAGGGAAAAATGTATTATCCTGGATACTTATTCACATAGTTTTCACACATTTTTTAGGGATGGGGTAGGAAAAAATCCAGAATCAAGGCCACAGAAGTTCACTGGATTTATATGTCCAGTTTATCATAGTGACTTTTTTGAGCCGCCTTGTATTGGGTTTTGTGTACTCTCTCTCGGTTCTGGTCAGTGGACGGTCTGCGAATGATTGGGGGTTCACCTAGATCCTCTCAGGAGTCTGCATTGTCAATATTATTGATATAACAGTACGAAGACAATATTTGCCTTTTTCACTGTGTTGACATTTGCACTGATGATGTAAAAGCAATGATGGCTAAGAGTACTAGTGCCTCAGCAGAGTTAAAGGCAGGGCATCAGTTGTGACAGGGTCATTGGGTTCTTCACCGTCACTAACTCACAGAATGTCTTTGATGAAGCAGTACAAATTACTGACATTATTAAATCTTAACCCTAAGTATATCTCTTTAACATTCTGTTGATAAATGGGAAGTACCCATAAGCCTACTGCTGCTGCAAACTAACGTACTATGCATATCTCAAGAAAATGAACTGGTATGATGCTGTGCCTTGAGAGCTCAACTAGCTCCTTTTTCCATGAAACACAATTTTTACTTGAATGAATGACTGCCAGCTAAACCATGGTTATTCAGACTTGAGTTTTTGGTAGACATTTCTTAAAAATAAGCAAAATGAACCTGTCCCTTTAAGGAAAATGACGGTTTTTGTTTCCAATGATCAAATTAAAGCTTGAAAGCAAAACTTAAAATTTTGGAAAACTTGGATATGCCACCATGAACTTAGCTTTTTAGTACATAAAGACTTTCTGATAAGATTGGTGGGACACTAACAGGTGTAATTTTTTGCTAAAATGGAATGTGTGAGGTACAATGCACGAGTTTACAAAATCATACAGGAGTGAAAGATTCATTGAAAGGTGACATAGAACAACGTATTTCAGTGTAACACAGTAGCAATCATAGTTGTAAAGTTCATTCATATGGTTTCTGTTTCCATGTGACAACTAGCTTTTAAGAAAATAATACTTGTTGAGTTTTGGTGTAGCATTGAAGAAGAATATCCTCAATGACCTGAAAAGGCTTTTTAAACACTTTTCCTTTTTTCTGACTATATATCTGTGTGAGGTCAGATGTTTCTCATATACTTCAACTAAAAAACCTACTGAAACAAATTAACTTCAAAAGTAAGGTATCCAGCTGTCATCCATTAAATTAGACATGAAGATTTAAGTAAAAATGTAGAACAATGTCATTATAATTACTTTTTTTTGTTTTTGAAAATACAGTGTTTATTTTTCAGTAGGTAATAGATTTATACTGTTATTTTAAAATAGGTTAATACACAAATACATTTTTTCTCAGTTTTAATTTCTTTAAAGGTAAATATAATCCACATAAAGACTCTTTGGGCCCTCATAGTTTTTAAGAGTGGAGAGGAATCCTGAGAAGAGAACGTCTGAGTACTGCTGTTCTGTCTTCTAACTAGACAGACCTTAATCTCCAGCCTAGATCACTCATGGATGACACAGTGATATGCTGCCCAGATCTCCCCTTCAAGGAAAGACTTACTACCCCAGTTGCTTTGGGAGTGCTGCTGCCAACAGCCTTCAGTCATCTTCAGCTGAGATCAGCTCAGCTGCAGAGAGTCACCTCACCCAAGGTCATGTCCCTTCCCAGGGTGGCCTGCATCTAATGACTGGTGGATGCATGTGTATAGGGGCATGGCCATCTTTGTGCAACTCGGAACAACTCTGACAGTCATTGTAGTACCAGAGCTCCCTGTGGGGTCAGATGAGGTGTCAAATGGCCTGCATCAGTGCTTCTCCCTTTGCCCACTGCTGTGTCCTTTCCCTCCTTTCCTAATGTGTTAATTCCAAGGTCCTTCCTTAATACATATCCTGTACAGTAGACTCTGTCTCAGAGCCTGCTTCCCAGGGAGGTCACCCTGAAACAGCATGGGAGCTTGATAATAGGTTAAAAGTTAATTCTCTTTTCAGCTTTGAGTAACCAGGGCGCCTGAGGTATCACTTTACTCAGGGTCCTAAGCTCCTTATTGACAAGCCACACAAATCCAATGGCCTGTAAAAGGCTTTATGTGGTCTGGAAGGTCCCGTAGTGCATGTCCACGAGGCCTGGGGCAGCTAGTTCTGGATTTCCTAGGGCTACTTCAGGAGTGCACAAAGGAAAGCAGGTTTTGGCTTCTGGGAAGCAAAAGTGAAAAATACTGATGCTCTTTCTACTTGTACGCATGTTCCAAATTTTAAGTGTGTGATAAAAGCCCAAGAGATGAATAGGGAAGGGGGTCAAGAGGCTATCTAAGCATGAGAAAACCAGACCTATCTGTTCATTTAGCCCATCTTCATATTTAATATATACTGGCAGCCAAAGTTGGGTCAGTTTATTGGTGATCTGGATCAATTGTTAATATTGTCTGAGGTGAATAGATGGTCCCTGGTCTTTCTTTCAGGCCTCACTACCTGGCCTAGAAAACAGAGTTTGGGAGTCAGCCTCAGTCGGATCTGGAGGATTTCAGACTTTAACATTCTAAAGAATGAGGAAGCTTAGTTCTTCTTTCTATAGCCCCATCTACATGATGACATTGATCACAACAGAGTATTTCCAATTTGATTAAGGTTAGCTTTTTTGCTCTGGGTATCAAAAACTGTTTCATAGGTCCTGTATATATAAAGGGCACCTGAGTTGAAAATGAAATCAAGTTTTGCACTGTGACATTTGAAAATGACCCATCTATATACTGGTGGGCTAAATATTTATCCATTCATTCCACACTCATTCAGCACCTACTGTGTGCCAGGAAGCAGTGTGAGTTCTGGAGGATACATGGATGAATAGGACAATATTCCTGACTTTAATAAGTCTTTCAAGACATGTTAAAAGATAAACTGAGACCTATTACAATTTTTAAGAGTTTATTTGGGCAAAACCCTAAGTTGAGCAGCACCAAACTAGAAGTGGTTAGGCATGCTCCACCAACAGGAGCTAGAGGCAAGGCTTTTTGTGGAAGCAAAGCAAGGAAATTATTTGACTGGCTAAGGGGTTACTTTGAGAAAGCCTAGTTGACTCTTTATGATTGGTTGTCCTTAGATTTTGATTTCTTAACCTTGAGATGTTACAGGCTTAGGTTTTGGTTTGCTTACGTAGATTGCTAAGGCATTAGAACCACCTCAGTCTAATGGCCTCCTTGTTTCATTAACTTGGCAGACAGATGACATTGGATCTTATTCAGTCCATTTACGTATTGATGGCACTGTTCTAGGTGCTGGGGTGTCGATGGTGAACAAGATATTTTGTCCTTTTTTGTATATTTTATGGAAGAAAGTGAAAAATTAGGACAGGGAAAAATATACATGTCTCTAAAAATCAATAAAGAATAAATAAGAAAATAGAATATTTGAATAGCAATCAGCATGCTTGATCTATTACATATCCAGAACATTAAGAGCATATACATTCTTTTCAAAATACATAGAATATTACAAAAATTCATGGTGTATTAAGTAACAAATAAAAACACAAAAAACCTCCCAAAGCTGAAATGATACTGGTCACAATATTTGTTCATAATGCAAATAATACTAGAAGTAAATAAGAAAAAGATAGTTTTAAGAAACCCTAAAAATTCCTAAATAGGGAAGCAAAACTGTAGTTATAAATGATCTAGAAATAAACAACAGTAAGTGAACTATATATCAAATCTGTAGGGAATTTTATAGACATGTACTTAGGAAAACTGTACTTAAGAAATTTTATAGACATGAATGCATTGATTAGAGTTTGAAATGCATTGATTAAAAGTTTGAGAATAAATAAGCAAGGCATTCAACTCAAGATGTTGGAAAAAGGAAATCAAAGTGTAGAAAAGTATAGTAGAAAAAAATAGAAATTATGCATTTGTCATATAAAGTTAAGCCAAGCATAATAAAAATGGTAAATAATAAAAAAACCTAAAATTTTTCTTTGAAATAATCACTAAACTATTAAAAATATTTGGTGAATTTTATCAAGGAATAAAAGGAGAGAAGATACAAATCAGGGTTAAAAAATATGACATAAACTACAGATGTGGAGACTTTAAAGTTTTGAGAATTCAGTGTACAATGTTATATCGATAAATATGAAAATCTTACAAAATTAGTGGTTTTCATGGGCTGTATATTAAGAATTGCTCAGAGAGAGATTAGAAAATGTAAATAGACCAACAAATATGGAAGAAAATGACTATGTCAGTTTAATGGGTGAGGTCTACCAGTCCTTCAAGAAAAAGATAATTCCAACGTTAAAGAAACCATTACAGAAAAAGTTAAAGATGAAACGCTTTCCACTTTATTCTACAAGGATAACCTTGGTGTCAAACTTAGATAAACATAGCTCCTAAAAGAAAACTGTACAGTTTAACTTATGAACATAGATACCAAAAACTTTAAATTTAAAAAGTGCCAAATTAAATTCAGAATGTATTAAAAGAATGTTATCATAACCAATTAGGGTTTATCCTAGGAATGCAAGTATTAGTCACTATTAGAGCTCCGTCAGTATAATTAATCACAATAATAAATACTTTTATTTATTTACTAACACGTGTTTGTTCAAGAAATATTTCTAAAGGGCCTACAATGAGGAAGACACCATCCTAGGTATTGGGGTAAAAGTGTGAACAAGACAGACAAGATCTCTTGGAGCTTGCATGAGATGAAAGATGTAAAAAATCCACATAATCATCTTAATAGGTGACCAGATATACCTCAAAGATGTGATACAAGTCAGTATTCATTCGTGAGAAAAGCTTTTAGCAAGGGAAGAAAAGTATCAGTGCAAAGACAGGAATGGATAGAGCAGGCATCATCCTTAGCTGGGAAGCACTAGCAACGTTCACTTTAAAATCAGGAAAGGATGTCTATTCCCTCTCCTTTTTTTTTTTTTTTTTTTGTAAAATGAAGTTTAGTTAACTTACTATATTACTTTCAAGTGTACAACATAGTGATTTGATATTTTTGTACATTACGTAACCATACAAAGTTGTTACATTATTGACTATATTTCTTGTGCTGTACCTTACGCCCCAGTGAATTACTTCTTTTATAACTGGTCGTTTGTACCTCTTAATCCCCTTCACCTATTTTGCCCATACCCGTGGCTCCCTCACCTCTGGCAACCACTAGTTTTCTGTATCTGTGAATCTATTTCTATTTTGTTATATTTGTTTTGTGTTTTAGATTCCACATGTAAGTGAAAACATACGGTATTTGTCTTTCTCTGTCTGATTTATTTCATAGCATAATACCCTCTAGATCCATGCATGTTGTTGCAAATGGCAAGATTTCATTCTTTTTTATGGCTGAGTAATACTCCATTGTGTATACCACATCTTCTTTTTCCATTCATCTATCAGTGGACACTTAGGTTGCTTCTGTATCTTGGCTGTTATAAATAATGCTGCAACAGAATATTGGGGTACATATATCTTTTTGAATTAGTGCTTTCATTTTCTTTGGATAAATACTCTGAAGTGAAATTGCTGGAGGGTATGGTAGTTCTATTTTTAATTTTTTTGAGGAACCTCCATACTGTTTTCCATGGTGGCTGCACCACCATTTCCACCTCCACCAACAGTGCACAAGGGTTCCCTTTTCCCCACATCCTTGCCAACACTTTTATTTCTTGTCTTTTTGATGATTGCCATTCTGACTAGTGTTAGATGATATCTCGTTGTGGTTTTGATTTACATTTTCCTAAAAATTAGTGATGTTGGGCATCTTTTCATGTGACTGTTGAGCATCTGTATATATTATTTAGAAAAATGTCTATTCGGGTCCTCTGACCATTTTTTTTTTTTTTTTTTTTTGTGGTACGCGGGCCTCTCACTGTTGTGGCCTCTCCCGTTGCAGAGCACAGGCTCCGGACGCGCAGGCTCAGCGGCCGTGGCTCACGGGCCCCGCCGCGCCGTGGCATGTGGGATCTTCCCGGACCGGGGCACGAACCCGTGTCCCATGCATCGGCAGGCTAGCTAGAGAACCAGTTGCTTTCCAGTCTGATGCCTCTGCATTGGGACTTGAAGTATGTGAGTTTGTGCACGAGCCCTTTGAGAGTGGAGTCTTGGTTTTCTGCAGCCCTCAGTGTCTCCCAGTCATAAGCCCTGCTGGTTTTCAAAACCAGTTATGGTGGTCACGGGGGCCCTACTTCCTGGTGCCAGTCTCTAGGACTTGAGAGCCCAGTGTGGGGCTTGAACCCCTCCCTCCTTAGGGAGGACCTCTAAGTTTGTGATAGCTCCTCCCTTTTGTGGGTTGCTGCACTGGGGGTGTGGGTCTTGATTAGATCACATCTCTGCCCTTCCTACTTGTCTCAATGTGTTTTTTCCCCCATTATATCGTTAATTGTAGAATAGCTGTTCTGCTGGTCTGGTTTTTCTCAGTGAGAGTTGTTCTATATGTTGTAGTTTTTATATGTTTGTGGCAGAAGGTGAGCTCAGGATCTTCCTATTCCACCATCTTGATCCCCTCAGGTCTCACTCTTAATGTTCCAGATTGCTCCTGATGTCTGATCAATTCAAAAAAGAAACAAGATATATGGATATAGATATAGAAATACAGATATATATGAAAGGCAGATTTATAGAGTCTCCATTTGTAGAAGATAAGGATGTTTACACTAAAACCCAGGAGAATTAATTGATAAGCTGTTAGAACTAATAAGAGAGTTTAGTATTTTGGCCAAGTAGAAGACCAAAAATATGAATATTGAAAGATTTTCTCTACAACAGCTGTAACCAGTTAGAAAATGCACTAAGATTAGAGCCTTATAATACCAAGGGCTAAATAAAAATAAACGTGTAAGACCCATATTGAGAAACTTATAATACCTTACTGAACAATATAAAAATACTAAAAAATGTAAAAAATACTACGTGCTTAGATGAGATGATTCACTAATGTGAAGACATTAAGTTTTCCTTTAATATATCTATGAATCCATGTAAATTTTAATAAAAATGCCAATTATATTTTTTGATGGAAGTTGATACACTGTTTTTTTTTTTTTTTTTTGCGGTACGCGGGTCTCTCACTGTTGTGGCCTCTCCCGTTGCGGAGCACAGGCTCCGGACACGCAGGCTCAGCAGCCGTGGCTCACGGGCCCAGCCGCTCCGGGGCACGAACCCGTGTCCCATGCATCGGCAGGCGGACTCTCAACCACTGCGCCACCAGGGAAGCCCAATCCACTGTTTTATGTTGAAAAGAAAATAGAAATAATCAAGAACAGATTGTAAAGAAAATAAAACATCAAAATTAATGAAAAACAAGCAATGAGGGAACACACCCTATCAGGTATCAAAATATATTGCAGTTGGCTTCTCTGGTTGCACAGTGGTTAAGAATCCACCTGCCAATGCAGGGGATATGGGTTCGAGCCCTGGTCTGGGAAGATGCCACATGCCGCTGAACAACTAAGCCCGTGCATCACAACTACTGAGCCTGCTCCTTAGAGCCCCCAAGCCACAACTACTGAAGCCTGTGTGCGTAGAGTCCGTGCTCGGCAACAAGAGAAACCACTGCAATGAGAAGCCCACACACCACAAAGAAGAGCAGCCCCCGCTCGCCACAACTAGAGAAAGCCTGCGTGCAGCGACGAGTACCCAGCGCAGCCAAAAATAAATAAATAAGTAAATCTATAAAAAAACAAAAAAGAAACCCACTTTATTTATTTATAAATTTAAAATTTTAATTTAATTTATTTTTTTATACAGCAGGTTCTTATTAGTCATCAATTTTACACACATCAGTGTATAAATGTCAATCCCAATCTCCCAATTCATCACACCACCACCACCATCCCCTGCCGCTTTCCCCACTTTGGTGTCCATATGTTTGTTCTCTACATCAGTGTCTCAGTTTCTGCCCTGCAAACTGGTTCATCTGTACCATTTTTCTAGGTTCCACATATATGCGTTAATATATGATATTCGTTTTTCTATTTCTGACTTACTTCACTCTGTATGACAGTCTCTAGATCCATCCATGTCTCAACAGATGACCCAATTTCGTTCCTTTTA
Source organism: Neophocaena asiaeorientalis asiaeorientalis (assembly GCF_003031525.2). Classification (NCBI taxonomy): domain Eukaryota; kingdom Metazoa; phylum Chordata; class Mammalia; order Artiodactyla; family Phocoenidae; genus Neophocaena; species Neophocaena asiaeorientalis. The sequence goes on along the minus strand of NW_020174917.1, from coordinate 1,192,370 downwards.
ATGGCTGAGTAATATTCCATTGTATATATGTACCACATCTTCTTTATCCATTCATCTGTTGATGGGCATTTAGGTTGCTTCCATTACCTGGCTACGGTAAATAGTGCTGCAGTGAACATTGGGGTGCATGTGTCTTTTTGAATTATGGTTTTCTCTGGGTATATGCCCAGTAGTGGGATTGCTGAATCATATGGTAGTTCTATTTTTAGTTTTTTAAGGAACCTCCATACTGTTCTCCATAGTGGCTGTATCAATTTACATTCCCACCAACAGTGCAAGAGGGAAGAAACCCACTTTAAATTAAAAAAAATATATATATTGCTCAGATATAGCAATGAATAAGATGTGATATTGGTGCACATATGTACAATGCAGACTAGAGACTTCAGAAACAGACACAAGCACATGCTGAAATTTAGTAACACAGTGGCATTTCAGATCCTTAAGAAAATGTAAATGTACACTTGTGACATTGTAATATGACATATAAAAATGATCAATGAAACAAAGTAGCCCAGAAACAGATCCATGCATTCCAGTTATCTTTCTGAACTCTCCCTCCCCTCAACCTCTTTTCTGCCTTTCTTTGTTCTTTTCTGTTCCCTGGGAAGCATCATCTGGGATCCTTTTCCAGTTGCACTGGACAATTGACAGTGGGAGGCCCTAGCAGGGGATGACTGGACAGCAGGAGAAAAAGGTCAGAGTATTTTTTCCCACTTCTTCCTTGCTGCCTCTACTTCCCTGGCAGCAGCTGTGTTCCTCTACAATTTCAGCTACTACAGGAAGCTTCCCCCCCTTGGTTCCAGCTCTCACTGGATTCCAGTAAGTGCGTTTCCTCTCCTTGATAGTAGATTCCTGGTTTAGTTAATCCCTGGATGCCTTCATATCCCGTGATTCTTACCTTGACCCCGCCCCTACCTCTGTAAATATCTTCATTTAAATCATCAATGTGAATCTATTTTCTCCTGTGATCCTGTCTGATAATGTAAGTGGTACCAGGAGTGAGGTAGTCTTGTTTCACACCTAATATCTCAGTTATAGAAGTTTTGCTTCTTGTGATTGCAACTTGCGGCTCAACAATTTAGAGCTCTTAGTTGTGAAGGGAGAAACATTTTCAACATTGAACACGGTGCTGGCTCCAGTAATGTGGAAGCTGAGACTACTGCCTCCTTCCTCATGGCGCTAAATACTCAAACAGAGATAGCAGGGCTTGCTGTTCTTGCCAGAGTGATCAACCCTTATTCCTAAGAAAATTTAAGTTGCTGTTGTGTAATGAAAAAGAAATAGTATCTCTAAAACTCAGGGCATTCACTAGAGCACCTCTCACCATTAAAATCTCCAGTGATCACTCTCAATGAAAAACCGTGACAATCCATTACCGAAAGGGCTCCTAAGGCCTTAGATCCTGGGAGAAAGAAGGGGTTTAGGTTTTATCACTCTGTAGCTAGTGTGACAACAGAGGGAATGGCAGAGAGAGGAAGTTATGATTGTCAACCTTAACCTGATGACCAGATACAGAGCAGGGACCAAAGAAGCCTTGCATATCTTACATTAAATGATGATTTCTCTTTTACCCCACCTTTTAGTGCTACCTTTTATGAAGAGAACAGGTGGAGGCTAATGTTTTAAGTGAGGTTCCAGGCAGGTGTATATTTGAATAAATACACCCCTTGATGATATTGTACGGGATGGGACTATATGGATTCCCTGTTGGTGGATAAGGTTTTCATCATCTAGCAAAGGGCAAGAATAGGTGCTAAGTGGCAAAAGAGGTGGGCTATGCTGGTGACCCCCCACCCCCATTCTCTAGTCTCCACTCATCTCTACTTCCCTCTGTGTTTTTTAGGAAGCTGAAATCTGCAGATTGCCTTACTGAGCCTCCCTGACCTCTCCCTTCAGTTTTGTTTTGACTGATGAGTGGCACCTGCAGGGAATCAGAAGGTGGGAGGAGATTGGGGACTGCTTCTAGGGCAGCAGCTCTGTTTCTCTACAGCTGTAGCTTCTACTGGGCAGCCTTCCTCCATTACTCCAGATATCAGAGGGATCTAGTAATGCCAAACCTCCTCTTTCTCTTTTCTGTGCTTTTCTTGTCAGGGGTAGATAAGACTTCCTGCTGTCACCGGGTGCCTCCACATCTGTGTTCTAACACTGTCCTTTTCTAAGTTGTCTTTTCATTAACAACTCTTTAAACCACCTGACGAAATCCTTTTTCTTGATCCGACCTACACATCATGCATACATGAAAACTGGATCTATATTTGAGGTAGAAGTAGAAATTAGTGGTGAAAGGATGGATTATTCAATATAGTTGACCATATATACACTGGTTTTCTCTGGGCGTTCTATTCTGTTCCATTGGTCTATATGTCTGTTTTTATGCCAATACCATACTATTTTGATCAATATAACTTTGTAGTATAGTTTGAAATCACGAAGTGTGATGTCTTCAGCTTTGTTCTTCCTTCGCAGGATTGCTTTGACTATCTGGGGTCTTTTGTGGTTCCATATGAAATTTAGGATTGTTCTATTTGTGAAAAATGCCATTGGAATTTTGATAGGGATTGCATTGAATCTGTAGATGGTTTTGTGTAGTATGGACATATTAACAACATTAATTCTTCTGATCTGTGAACATAGGATATCTCTTCATTTGTTTGTGTCTTCTTCAATTTCTTTCGTCAACGTCTTATAGTTTTTAGTGTACAGGCCTTTTGTCTCCTTGTTTAAATTTATTTCTAAGTATTATTTTGATGCTGTTGTAGATGGGATTATTTTTTAAATTTCTTTTTCAGATAGTTCATTGTTAGTATATGGAAATGCCACTGGTTTTTGTATGTTGATTTTGTATCCTGAAACTTTATTTTATTTTATTTTATTTTAATTATTTTTGGCTGCATTAGGTCTTTGCTGCTGCTTGTGGGCTTTCTCTAGTTGCAGCGAGCGGGGGCTACTCTTCGTTGCGGTGCGCAGGTTTCTCACTGAGGTGGCTTTTCTTGTTGCGGAGCATGGACTCTAGACACATGGGCTTCAGTAGTTGTGGCATGTGGGCTCAGTAGTTGTGGCTCACAGGCTCTAGAGTGCAGGCTCAGTAGTTGTGGTGCATGGGCTTAGTTGCTCCACGGCATGCGGGATCTTCTTGGACCAGGGCTCGAACCCCTGTCCCCTGCATTGGCAGGTGGATTCTTAGCCACTGCGCCACCAGGGAAGCCCCGTATCCTGCAACTTTAGAATGCATTTATTCTAACAGTTTTTTGGTGGAGTCTTTAGGGTTTTCTGTATATAAGAACATGTCATTTGCAAATAGATAATTTTGCTTCTTTCTTTCCTATTTGGATGACCTTTTTTCCTTTTTCTTGCCAAGTTGCATTGGCTAGGACTTCCAGTACTATGTTTAATAAGAGTAGTGAGGATGGGCACCCTTGTCTTGTTCCTGATTTTAGAGCAAAAGCTTTCGGCTTTTGCACTGTTGATATTGACATGTTGATGATGTTAGCCATGGGTTTGTCATATGTAGTCTCTGTTATGCTGAGGTTTGTTCTTTCTATACCCAATTTGTTGAGAACTTTTATCATGAAGGGTGTTGAATTTTGTCACATGCATGTTTTGCATCTATTGAGAGGATCGTGTGAGTTTTTTCTCCCTTCTATTAATGTGGTATATCACATTTATTGATTTGTAGATGTTGAACCATCTTTGCAGACCAGGGATAAATCTCAGTTGATCATGGTGTATGATCCTTTTAATGTGCTGTTGAATTCACTTTGCTAGTATCCTGTTGGCAATTTTTGTGTCTGTATTCATCAGAGGTATGGCTTGTAGTTTTCTTTTCCTATACTGTCTTTATCTGGCTTTGGTATCAGGGTAATGCTGGGCTCCTAAAATGAATTTGGGAGCATTCTCTTCTCTTCAATTCTTTATAAAAAATTGAAAAGCTTGACGTTAGTTCTGTAAATGTTTGGTAGAATTCACCAGTGAAACCATCTGGTCCTGGGCTTTTCTTTGTTCGGAGGTTTTTGATTATTTCTTGAATCTCTTTAGTCATTATTGTTCTGTTTAGGTTTTCTTTTTCTTCATGAATCAGTCTTATTAGGTTGTATATTTCTAGGAATTTATCCATTTCTTCTAGGTTGTCCAGTTTGTTGGTATGTAATTGTTTATAGTAGCTTTTTACGATCCTTTGTTTTTATGTGGTGTGGTGTGAGTTGTAATTGCTCCTATTTCATTTATGATTTTATTTGAGTCCTCTTTTTTTTCTTGGTTAGTATAGCTAAAGGTTTGTTAATTTTTAAAATCTTTTAAAACAACTAACTTTTTATTCCCATTATCTTTTTATCCTATTGTCTTTGTTCCTATTATCTTTGTTCTATTATGTTTTTTTCGTATTATTTTTCTAGCCTCTATTTCATTTATTTCTGTTCTAATCTTTATTATTTCCTTTCTGATAACTTTGGCTTAAATCTTTCTCTTTTTCTGATTCCTTGAAGTGTAAAGTTGATTTACTTATTTGAGATCTTTCTTTTCTCTTAATATAATTCTTTGCCACTATAAATTTCCCTGGTAGAACTGCTTTTACTTAGCCCAAAGGTTTTTTTTTTTCCCCCAAAGGTTTTTGTATGTTGTGTTTTCATTTTCATTTGTCTTAAGATACTTTATGATTTCCCTTCTTATTTATTCTTTGACCCATTGGTTGTTCAGGAGTGTGTTATTTAATTTCCATGTATTTTTGAATTTTTCCATTTTCCTACTATTATTGATTTCTAGGTTTATACCACTGTAGTCCAAAAAGATACTTGGTATGATTTCAACCTTCTTAAATTTGTTAAGACTTGATTTGTGTCCCAGCATATGATTTATCCTGGAGAATGTTCTGTGTGTGCTTGAGAACAATGTGTATTCTGTTGCTGTTGCAAGGAATGTTCTGTGCATGTCTATTAGGTCCATTTGGTCTACGGTGTTATTCAGGTCTGCTATTATCTTACTAATTTTCTACCTGAATGATCTATCCAATGCTAAAAGTGGGGTATTGAAGTCCCCTACTATTATTATATTGCTGTCTCTTTCTCCCTTCAGTTCTGTTAATATTTCCTTTAAATATTTAGGTGCTCCAATGTTGGGTATATGTATATTTACAATTGTTATATCCTCTTGATGAATTGACTCATTTATCATTATATAGTGGCCTTCTTTGTCTGTCATGACCAATTTTGACTGAATGTTTATTTTGTTTGATATAAGTATAGCCATTCCTGCTCTCTTTTGGTTAACATTTGCATGGAACATCTTTTTTTCCCCCAGCTCTTTACTTTCAGCCTATGCATGTTCTTAAAGCTAGTGTATCTTTTATAGGCAGGATGTTGTTGGATCTTGTTTTTCATTCATTCAGCTGCTCTGAGTCTTGTGATTGGAGAAACTAATCCATTTGCATTTAAAGTAATTATAGGTAGGGGTTACTATTGACATTTTGTTAATGGATTCAGGGCCATATGAGTACCTGTAATGTGGTCTAGAGGGTGGTCTGTGGGTTCTTTATGACAAAGGGCAAGGTCTTCTCTTGCATGGAATAAATACAGTACTGATGAGTACGGTTGATCAGCTTGCACCTGTTTTCATCACTCCTCACTTCCTCTTTAGGGCTTTGGTGTTGCCCAAGTATCCCAATATGTTGGGAGGACTGGGCTTTGATTGCTGATTTCTATCTACCAGTAGCAAAAGAGCAAGACATCATTCCCCCAAGACAAATGGAGGAAGGAAAGGCAGATCTGAAAGCTTTTTCCCTCTCATTCCCCTACCACTTGGCCTATGTCATTGTCCTACCCCTCCTTACTATAGGTATGCCTGACCCTAGTCCCTGATGGCCTTTCTCTCTTAAGGGGTTTCTTGCTGTTTCTATCTTAGTTTCCCAGATCCATGCTTACCTTTCTCTTCTTTAATTGCCTGAGTAGTTTTCAGGGATAAATGCCTCAGGCAGTGGTGGTTCATCCTCTTAACAGAATCCAAAATTCATTTCTCTCTCCTTTTTAAGACTGTGAGCTTCTTGAAGGCATGATTAGTGAATTATTCATCTCTGCATCTCAGAAAATGAGATAATAACTGGATCTTAATAAAAGTTTGTGGAGTTGTCAAAGCATACTAGTGAGTTATGATAGTCAGGCTGAGGTCCGGCTGGACCATGAGGCCACTCTAATCGGTATGGCTTCCTGTCATTGTGGCCGAAGGAGTCAATGAGATCAGAAATATTAGACCAGTGGTATCAATGTTCATGTACTTCTGAGCAAGAGTGGGATTTTTATGTGACTAAGAAATGCTATTGTAATTATAAATTCAATGATGATATGGATCCTTGAGATGTAGATCTGGAGAACTGCCCAAAAAGAGAACAGAGATTAGCAAAGCACATCGTTCTGTTGCTTATAAAAATAAAGGACAGTCCAATTAAACAGTGCAAAATGTGTAAAGTTCAACAGGTAGAAATTGAATGCATGCAAAAAATCAGTGAAATCCAAGTAAGATCTGTTGATTTTATTGTGTCAATGTTAATTTCTTGGATTTGATAATGTACTATAGTTATATAAGAAAGATGTTACCTTTGGGGGAAGCTGGGTGATCAGTACATGTGACCTCTCTTTACTATTTTTGCAATTTTTTATTAGTCTAATTTTCTGAAATAAGTTTTAACAAAAGAGTCAACACTTTATGACTAAAGCACAGACTAAAGCACCAGATTTGCAGAATGGTGAAATCGGGGGGCAGTGTGCTTTAAATTTATGGGAAATAAGAGGAAATGTTACTTAGTATTGTGAATGGTAAGTCTGCAAAACTCTTTAGGAGATAGAAGGGGCTGAAAACATAAATAGGTATAAAAAAGGCATAGACAAGTTCACAGGTGATTAATTAATGATTTACATATAAAGGCACAAGTGCTGTTTGGGCTGTAACTCATAATTCTGTTGATGACATTTAACAATAAAATATGCCACTAGAAGAAAATACTGAGATCAGGTGTCCATTATGGCAGTATTATCCAAAATGGAGAAATAAGGTTCATTGTGGAATGTCCTCTGGAGTCAGGAGTCTGGATTTGAATCCACACGCTGACAGCTACTAAATTATTTCACTTTTCTGAGCTTGGTTTTCTCACTGAAAATGGAGAAAATAGTGGTATCTACATTGTAAGTTTCACATGAAGAGTAAATGAAGAAACACACATAAATCAGAGTTTTTCACACTATTATGTTAAAGAACCATTTAAAAAAATTTCTAAACTGTCATAGACCAATACTTTTGTAAAACAGAATAAAAATGAATTATGGAAAAATTAAGTTAAAAAGACAAACAACAAGCCTGGGTTTTTTGTTATTAGATCCATAGATATGAAATTACACTCTCAAATTGCTATGAATTTTAACTCTTAGTCTCAAATTCTGTTCTTAACTTGCTGTGGGCTGGTGACAGATAGACACGTATTAGTGGGAAGCACTGAAAAAGAGTGTTTAGCTCAGAACTTGGCTCTGATAATTAAACCTACCAACAATCTCCTTGTAGACTATTTAGACTTAGTCTTGTTGTTTTCCAGTTTCCCCTAAAAACCAAAACAAAGCAGATTCTCCCCCTCCTCTGAGTATTTGCTTGTTTTTGATCAAGCCTCATATCCTTAGTTGCTAACATTTCTTTCCCATGGAAGAAAGTCTCACTCTCAGAGGTCAATTCCCTTGTCAGTCTGGCTTTTTCAGTGCCTACAGTTGGGCTTGAGGAAGTACTATTTAAAAGTACTTGCAAAATGTAAAATATTGGCTTTAAGAGCTGAGTCAGGGAAATCTGTGCACTGGAGCTCTGCAAAAGACAGCACTTTATAGGGAGTTGGCATCTGGAAATTCATTATTGTATATGTCCATGTTGAAAATTTACATGTATGAACAAGGCAGCATGGCACATGGCTAGACATGCTAAATTTTAAGTCTGTGTCTTTTACTTGTGGTTGTGACTTTGAATTTATTTCTTCTTCTTTTGAGTGCTCAGGTTCGCTTTTGTATTCCTTGGGGAAAGAAAAATCATGCTTGCAGGGAACTCTGTTGATTAACTAATGATTTTAAAAGTTCTATTGAAGGTTTAATTAAAACTGTTGAAAAATAAGAAATTGTTGGGAATCCAACAAAAGTAGAATATTTGAGTCGTGTACATTTTCAAAGGCATTTATTAAGATAGGGGAATTGAAGACAAGTGGCTTGGTTGCAATATGATAGGTATATTCACAATGCTTTGTTTATTTTGCCATTTGTTGATAAAATATTAATAAATATTGAGCACAGTTCCATCAAAAATCTTTAAAATGTAAGTTCTTTAACTATGTGAAAAGCTATTTACACCTTAGCCAATAAAAGAACTAGAGAAGGTTGCTTAGTTTGGAGTTTTTGAAACTGTTTATTTGTTGATTGACATCTGAAGAGCAGACTTTGCTTGTGTGTGTTATGAAACTGCCTCAGCACTCTGCAAAATTGGAATTTCCTAATTAGCTACCAAAAATGCCATAGTTTTCCTGAATGTATAGTGTTTTATAGTTTTGTTTTTCTGGGTATTATTTGTATTTTATAATAGTTTGGTCAACAAATGATTTGAAATTGCATTATGCTCTCATAAATCACAAATATCTTCTACTTCTATTTTTAATTCATGTTAATCTGTTAATATGAGCTTGTTGATTATAAGTATCATCAAGTAAAAACACTTTAAACTGAGAAATTTTATTATTTACCCTGAAAATAATACTTTTGTTTTTGGTATCATTTGAAATTAAATTACTTTTGAATAATTTTAGCAAAAGAGTTTTTCCTTAGTATGATTTGATATTATATTATATAATCCAAAGTTATTGTCCCGCACACTTTGCAAGTGTCTTCATAGTAATTTAAAGGACTAAATAAGTGTGAACATTTATAAAAGTAGACTTATTCTTTTAAGTTGAAATTTGCTTAAAGTAAGTGCAAAAGTTTTTGACAAGTTGACATACAAGAAGAAACACAAAGATAAAACTAAAAGATGGTATTCATGTATTACAAAAATCAGTTTATATTTTAAAATCATATTTGAGACAAAGAAGAAATACATAATAAAAGATTGACTTTTAATGGGGGAAAAAACTCAAGCAATTATTTGAAATCATAAACGTCTTTTTGATTCAGATAGCACATAATTTAGAAACGACTTAGTGGTAAAAAAGGATCTTCTTGCTTGTTTGGCTTTCACCTAGGTGGTGATAAAAGTGTTGCAGAGTAAAAAAGACAAGGCAGAAAGACAGATGTAAGCAGGATACTCAGTTCTTTCAGAAGATTCTGGTTTTGATTCTTAGGGTTAAATTGACTCAAGTTATCTGCTCTTTTTCATATTTTTGCTCATATGAACAAGGATAGTGCTTTTTAAGAGCCTTATGTCTGGGTATTTTCCTGACTCCTTCTTTTCTCCTGCCTTCTGTCACCCATGAAATCTGGCACAAATACAGACTGTGGAACCTATTTTCTGAACTATCATCATTGACTCACCAAACTTCAGTTTTGTTAGAGGTCTATAGGAATAATAAAGGCTTCTCAGACTAGGCTCTATTCAGAATTGTTAAATGAGGGATTATACTACATATTCAACCCTACACTTACAGACATAAAAAGGAACCTGCTAAATAATTACATATCTTGATTATCACATCACAAGTTACACCAAGGCTTCATATTCCTTTGAAGATGTATCATTCAGCTGGAAATCCTGTGAGAACTGAGGAAACTGATTTTCAACACGTGTTGCCAAAATTGAATACTATTTCCTTTTTTAACAAGTAAAAGTTTCTCAAGGAAAACCACTATATTATTTTTTGTTGTTATTTTTGAATTCAGATGCATTTCCATCTTGTATTTTCAACATAGCATGTTGGTTGAGGTTTTTCTGTTAGTGATAAGCCTGACATATCATTTATGAGATTAACAAAATTTTAGGTACTCAATCACCTAAAATCTAACCTAAAAAAATTTAATATCCATTCCGGATAAAGAGACAAAATTGCAAGTCCTATTCAATCTGAAGAATAATAATCCAACATTTTAGCAAATATTCACCAACATTCTGAAAATGAAAAATATTTATTTGATGTCTATCCTCAACAAGAAAACATAGGCAACAGAATGTTGAATCTATATTTGCTATTCTGATATTGTATTAATTAACCTAATTTAACCTAAGATAAAGCGATTTATAAATTATAATTTAACCTAAGATAAAGCGATTATTAAAGAGTAAAGGAATTGTAGCTCATGGCCATTGTGTTATGTGTTAAAAGCACAAGCTGAAACAAAGTTGCTGCACACAGGCATGTAGGCTGTATACTGCACAACCCCAGGGAGCACCATTTCTATGGACTACAATGTAAATGGCACTCCCTGGATTTGGATGGCACCTTGAGCTGGCGTTCTGCGTAGAATGACCAGTGAGATGCTTGTTTCTCAGAAAAGGCTGTAGGGATATTTTCTGTTAATCAGATATAAATTTGTTGGGTGGAGTAGCCCAATTTCTTGAGATTAGCTGTTCTGTATAACAAAGAGCCAAAATTTACCATTACAATTTCTACTTCCACAAACACTAATTAATTGAGCATGTAGTGTGTGCCTGGCATTGTGTTAAGTAATTTACATTTTTCTTATTTAATCCTCACAATAATATTATGAGGAAATAGAGGTTGGATAGATAACGAACTTGTTCAAGGTAATACAGCTGATAAGTTGCAGGAATTAGAACTCACCCAGGTTTCCCTAACATAGACGCAGGAGCTTGTAATACATAAATACCATGATACCACCATGGTGCATTAAACAGTTCCCATTGGCCTGCACTGAAGTTTGTACCATGGTCAGTAAATACGTGAACTTGTTACTTTGTCTGAAACTTGAGTACATTTATTTTGGGAATGTTATAAAGAATATCAAACTTCAGAAACTTTCTGATAAATACAAAAAAATTCTTGTCTCTAGATGTCAGGACAAGATTTTCAGGCAGTGGATGATTTCTCAGTGGTATATTTTTGAGAATTCTTCCTCCTTTTCCCCATTTGTTTATTCTTCTTAGATTCAAACTATAGAAAGGGTCTCTGGCTGACAATTAAAACATGCATTTATTGAAAGGTAATTGGGATCTCATGAAATTGCTATGAAGAGCAAAGAACAAGACCCAGAGAATGCTCAGAAAAAAAAAAAGACGTTATGCAGCCAGTATCATAGCCAAAACTGGCCCCTGCAAACAATCGAGGGCAGACCCCACAGCTAATAATAGTTTTTATCAAGTGACATTTAGATGGTGATGCCCACCGCTGTGACTAGAATGAAGCATGTGCAGCACTTGTCTTGGGCTCAGAATTTAAGAGGATCCCCCAAACTCAGTAATTAAGCCAAATAGTATATATTTTTAAAAATTTGTTTATTTATTTATTTATGGCTGTGTTGGGTCCCCGTTTCTGTGCATGGGCTTTCTCTAGTGTGGCAAGCGGGGGCCACTCTTCATCATGGTGTGCAGGCCTCTCACTATCGCGGCCTCTGTTGTTGCGGAGCACAGGCTCCAGACGCGCAGGCTCAGTTAATTGTGGCTCACGGGCCCAGTTGCTCCGCAGCATGTGGGATCTTCCCAGACCAGGGCTCGAACCCATGTCCCCTGCATTGGCAGGTGGATCCTGAACCACTGCGCCACCAAGGAAGCCCAAGCCAAATAATATTTTAATGAAATATTAAAAAAATCAAAATCAGTGCAATAATTCATGATGAACAAAATATCAAAATTTTAAAATGAAGAAGGGATGACGATATAATAAAGTGACTTTGTACTTTGAGTAAGAGATGTCATATTCCTTTGTGATGTAGGCACCATTCATTTCAGTGTCAGAAAAGTAGTATCACAATGGAATCTCTGAGCATATTATTCTCAAGGCCTTAGAACCTGCAAAACATGACCTCTAGCAAATCATCTTACATCAGCACTTCAGTGTGAGATAATATACGACACATCCCATCTCCTTTATAATTTAGTCATTTGAGTTATCATTTGCTGCAAATCACTGTTTTGCTCATAAAGGAGAGTAAGTAAGAGCAAAAAAAAAAAAGGGCTTTGAAGTAAGTTTTCTTTTTAACTCTCTGTTAAAATGAAGTCCTTTATTTCATGTGGCAGCATATGGTCTTGATTCTCTTAGTGCAGTTCAAGAAGTAGCCTATATGTAGATCACTTTAATAATGTGCTGCTAGTTTCATTTGGTACTGAGCACTTTCTTGCACCGAGTGGGTGCTCAATATTTTTAAATGTTTGTCAAATGACTATAAAGCAGAGAAAAACCAAAAATAATATGGTTGTTATTTATATGACATTTACACGATACTGAAAAAACTTGATTTCTGAAAATTATACTGCAAGTACAGAGTCAAAATACAAGCTAATATATAGCGTCATAATGATATCTTGCACTTATAGAAAAATACAGGAGATTTTAAGTAATTTGTATTTTCCCTATACATATTGTAGATACCTATAACTTATTTAATTAATTTAACTTTGTGTTATAAGATTAGAAGTTATTTATATCGATATTGCCTGTGCATGCCAACAAAACAACATCTTAACAATAGAATTACAAATACAAACTACATATATTGACTTTTCTGATGAAATTTATCATTACCTTTGGGATTGTTTCATTAAACCATAACACTTGGGATCTGTATGTATATTTTATGGAAGGAATTGAAAACCCTTTGCAAATGTTGAGTATCATTTTGGATACCAGTGACAAATGACACTTTAGTAATTGATCTCCATAGAAGTAGGTTTAGTTGCTGTGTTATTCTGGCACTTATTATAGTTCTTCACAGATGTTTCTTCAGCATCATTATCAATTATATGTCACCAAACCTAATATCTAGTAGCTAGTCAGTCTTTTAAAAGAAAAATCCCAGATATTCTGCATGATGGCTACCTTCTAAATTGATTTCCCCATAAAATATATTTGGTAGAGAAGATTAACAAAGGTTGATAGCTTATGAACAGTTTGAATTCCACTGACAGTATTTTATTCTTCAATTCCCTCTGTTAAAGGATGAGAACACCACTCAAATACATTAGAAAGAAAGCTAAGTTTTATAATTTATTATTAGTTTCTATGCAAGATGGAACTTTTTTTTTTTTGGTAGAATACAGTCTCTCTGAACAAAGCAAAGAGTGACCTTATAGTGGGTTTTGAGGAAGTATGGAGTTTAGGTACTGCTGACATTAAGAAGTACTGAAGGGAATCTATGACTGGTAGATTTGGGTGAGTTTAAAACTGTTCTGTGGTTAGCGATTTATGACTTGAAAAAGGCCAAAGAACAGCTAGTCATGTGTACCTTTTTTGAATTTGGAAAAGAGAAACTTTTAATTCCCACTCCATACTCAATTTAAGATAAAAAAAGTTTATTGTCATACATATCTAATTTTTGATTGCATTTGATCAGTTGAGAGAGTTCTAGGAAATGAATATTGTGCAACAAAATTTGAGGCACGCAGTGACAGATGGCACAGAACATTAGTGTACCAATTAAGATTTTTGGCTACATGCAACTGAAACCAATGCTAGGTATTTCAGGGGGGAGAAGGGAGAATTGATCAGAAGGATATCAAGGATCACAGAATCAAGGGGAGGTTAGAAGACTATGCTTGAAAAATAGTCAGAAACCAAGGCAGTTTCAGAGGTGTCAAGAAGCTGGATGTGAAAGGCACAAAATTATTTTCTAGCAGGGACAATCTGTCTAGGATGAGATTGCTTCCAAGACCACTGCCACTGAATCAAGACATTCATTCTTTCATATGTTTAATCAGCAGATATTTATTGAGAACCTACTACATGCTAGATTCTGTTTCTAGGTACTAGAAATACAGTTGTCACTGTTCCCTTGAAATTTACATTCTGAGAAGGGAGACATAATAAATAAAGAAGTAAATATATGTCAGATGATAATAAATGCAACGGGGAAAATATGTTCTGTCCCTAAGTGTAAAAGGGTTATGAAGTGTCAGGAGTTGGAGACACTGAGCTGCAACTTGATATAGGATATTCAAGGTGGCTCCCACAGATTGTGTGGCATTTTTTTGCAGAGAACTGAAGAAAAAGATAGAAAGTCATGTGAATGTATGGAGGAAGAGTGTTCCAGACTGAGAAAATAACAAATGCAAAGGCTGTAAGACACAAATGTGTTTGAGGAACAGCAAGGGAGTCAGTGTGGTTGGAACAGCTAGGGATTGGGAGAGTGGGGAGAGATAAGGTCAGAGAACAATAGGGGCGGGGTAGGGATTAGAAGGACTGGGTTAGAGGGACTTTGAAACGCATTCTAAAGACCCTAGCATTTATTTATTTTTATCTAGCTTTATTAAGATACAATTAACATATAACTTTATATAAGTTTAAAGTATACAACATGATTTGATATATGTATATATTATGAAATGATTACTACAATAAGTTTAGCTAACACCCATCACCTCACATAGTTACTGTTTTTTTTCTTGTGATAAGAATTTTTAAGATCTACTCTCTTAGCAACTTTAAACTGTATAAGAGAGTATCATTAACTATGGTCACCAAGCTGTATATTACATCCCCAGAATTTATCTTATAACTAGAAATTTGTTCCCTTCGAACATTTTCATCTTATATCACAAATTGGGTAACGATATTCCACCACGCCTATGTAATTGGCACAATAGGGAATTCTCCAAAACTAGGAAGAGGAGTTAGATACTGTGTGGACAAAAACACTAACACATGTGTACTAGAGTCAGCAATTACAAAGTTGTTTTAGCTTGCTATGGGTCCTAAAAGCATATGATATGTGTAGCCACAAATTCTTCTCATCCTTTATGACTCTTTCCAGGGTGACTTTGCAAGGAGATTTTTTTTCCCTCTGCTCCTTGAATCTGAGCATATGAGATTGCTTCATTCAATGGGACATTAATAAATACATCACAACAAGTGGGCTGGAAAGTACTTGTACATTGGGACTTCCATCGTTGCTGCTTTTGGGACCCTGAAAGCACAGTTATGTGAATAAGCTCAAGTTAGCCTGCTGGATAGTGAGAGACACATAGCGCAGTTAACCAACCCATCACTACACTGACAGACAGCCAGATGACAGACATGGGGAGAGGCCATCCTAGATCAGTTAACTCCCAATCAATTTGCCAGCTGGATCCAGATATGTGCGAGAGCTCAGTAGAGATCAGTGGAACTGGCTTAGCCAACCCACAAAATTACAAACTAAATAAAATGTTTGTTGTTTTATGCCACAGAGTTTTGGCGTGGTTTGTTATATAGGAAAAGCTTACTGATGAGCTATAGATTCAAGGAAATTCAAATCAAGATTACAAGTTATTTTATGGATATTGACAAAGTGTTCTGAAGTTTATATGGTGGGGCAAAAGACCTAGAATAGCCAACAAAATATTGAAGGAGAAAAACAAAGCCAGAGGACTGACAATATCCAAACTCAAGGCTTACAATAAAGTAACAGTAATGAAGACAGTGTGTCTTGGTGATATTGGTAGTGATGAAAGAACAGAGAAATAGATCAATGGAACAGAATAGAGAGCTCAGAAATAGACACACACAAATATAGTTGATCTTTTACAAAGGAACAAAAGAAATAAACAATGGAGAAAAGATAGCCTTTTCTACAAATAGTGATGGACATCCACATGTTGGAAGATTTAAATAGACATTTCTCCAAGGAAGACATACAGATGGCCAAGAGGCACATGGAAAGATACTCAACATCACTAATTATTAGAGAAATGCAAATCAAAACTACAATGAGGTACCACCTCAAATCGGTTAGAATAGCCACCATCAAAAAATCTACAAACAATAAATGATGGAGAGGGTGTGGAGAAAAGGGGACCCTCCTACACTGTTGATGGGAATGTTAATTGGTACAGCCACTATGGAGAACAGTATGGAGGTTCCTTAAAAAACTAAAAATAGAGCTTCCCTGGTGGCGCAGTGGTTGAGGGTCCACCTGCCAATGCAGGGGACACGGGTTCGTGCCCCGGTCCGGGAAGATCCCACATGCCGCGGAGCGGCTGGGCCCGTGAGCCATGGCCACTGAGCCTGTGCGTCTGGAGCCTGTGCTCCGCAACGGGAGAGGCCACAACAGTGAGAGGCCCGTGTACTGCAAAAAAACCCCAAAAAACTAAAAATAGAGCTACCAGCAATCTCACTCCTGGTCATATATCTGGAGAAAACCATAATTCGAAAAGATACATGTACCCCAATGCTCATTGCAGCACTGTTTACAATAGCCAGGACATGGAAGCATTCTAAATGCCCATTGACAGAGGAATGGATAAAGAAGATGTGGCACATATACACGATGGAATATTACTCAGTCTTAAAAAAATGAAATAATGCCATATGCAGTGACATGGATGGACCTAGAGATTGTCATACTGAGTGAAGTGAGTCATACAGAGAAAGACAAAAATCATGTAATATCGCTTATATGTGGAATCTAAAAAAGTGGTACAAATGAACTTATTTACAAAACAGAAATAGAGTCACAGATGTAGAAGACAAATGTATGGTTACCAAGGGGTAAAGGTGGGGGAGGGATAAATTGGGAGATTAGGATTGACATACACACTGCTATATATAAAATAGATAAACCTACTGTATAGCACAGGGAACTCTACTCAGTACTCTGTAATGACCTATATGGGAATAGAATCTAAGAAAGAGTGGATATATGTATATGTATAACGGATTCACTTTGCTGTACAGCAGAAACTAACACAATATTGTAAATCAACTATACTCCAATAAAAATTAATTTAAAAAAGAAATAAACAATGGAGAAAGATAGCCTTTTCAACAAATAGTGATGGACAGCCACATGCAAAAAAATGAATCTGGGCACAGACTTTATGCCCATCACAAAAATTAACTCAAAATGGATCAGCCACCTAAATGTAAAACACAAAATGATAAAACTTATATAGCATAGAATAGGAAAAAAGTCTAGGTTACTTTGGGTATGGCTGTGACTTTTTAGATGCAACACCAAACCAAAGGAACTCTCCATGAAACAGTTGATAAGCTGGACTTCATTGAAATTAAAAACTTATGCTCTGTGAAAGACAATGTCAAGGGAATGAAAAGACAAGTCACAGACTGGGAGAAAATATTTGCAAAAGACATATTTGATAAAGAACTGTTATCCAGAATGTACAAAGAACTCTTAAAACTCGACAATAAGGAAACTAACAACCCAATTAAAAAATGACCCAAAGACTTTATCAGACACTTCACCAAAGAAGATATACAGATGGCAAATGAATGTATGAAAAGATGTTCAATGTCATATGTCATCAGGGAAACAATGAGATACCACTACATGCTGATTAGAGTGGCCAAAATCCAGAACACTGACAACACCAAATACTGGTGAGAACGTGGAGCAACAGGAACTCTTATTTACTGCTGGTGGAAATGCAAAGTGGTAGGGCCCCTTTGGCAGATAGTTGGGCAATGTCTTTTTTTTCTTTAATTTTTATTGATTTATTTATTGATTTTACATCTTTATTAGAGTGTAATTGCTTTACAATGGTGTGTTAGTTTCTGCTGTATAACAAAGTGAATCAGCTATACATATATCCCCATACCCCCTCCCTCTTGCGTCTCCCTCCCACCCTCCCTATCCCACCCCTCTAGGTGGTCACAAAGCACTGAGCTGATCTCCCTGTGCTATGCGGCTGCTTCCCACTAGCTATCTATTTTACATTTGGTAGTGTATATATGTCAAAGTTCGGCAGTTTCTTGCAAAGCTAAACATATTTTTACTAAACAGTCCAGCAATCATGCTCCTTGATGTTTACCCAAGGGAGTTGGAAACTTATGTCCACACAGAAACCTGCACATGGATGTTCATAGCAGCTTTATTTATAATTGCCAAAACTTGGGAGTAACCAAGTTGTTCTTCAATAGGTGAATAAATAAATGTTGGTACATTCAGACAATGGAGTATGATTCGGCACTGAAAAGAAATGAATTATCAAGCCATGAAAAAACATGGAAGGAGTTTAAATGCATGTTACTAAGTGAAAGAAGCTGATCTGAAAAATCTACAACAGTTTGATTCCAACTGTATGACACTCTGGAAAAGGCAAAACTGTGGAAACAGTAAAAGGATCCTGGTTTCCAGGGGTTAGCAGGGAGGGCAGGATGAATAGGTACATCAAAAAGGGTTTTTAAGACAGTGTAACTATTCTGTATGAGACTACAGTGGTGGACATTTGTCATTATACATTTGTTAAAACCCATAGAATGTACAGCACCAAGAGTGAACCTTAATGTAAATACGGACTTTGGGTGATAATAATTTGTCAGGGTAGGTTCACAGATTGTAACAAACAAACCACTGTGGTGGCAGAGTTGGTAGTGAGGAAGGCTGTGTGTATGGAGGGGCAGGGTGTAAATGGGAACTCTGTACTTTCTGCTCAATTTTGCTGTGAACCAAAAACTCTAAAATTTTTAAATTAAAACTAGGGTAATATTCAAAGTTAAAAATGAAAACAAAAAGCTAACTGTACTTGCTTTTACTACAAATCACGAAATATCTGTGCCTAAAGATCTTAGTGACCTAAACTTAGAAATGGTTGTGTAAATTATTAACAGAAGCAAGATATTCTTTTTCAACTTGAAAGAATGTGATAGCAGGTCTTGGTTGAAAGAACAGAGAAAAAGCATGTTAGTTTATTTATTTGCAAACATCATTGTGCCCAATACCAGAAAGGAAGACCCATGGACTCTTGATTGGAGGGATGATGCCTCATCTTTAAAAAAGAAGAGAGGGGCTTCCCTGGTGGTGCAGTGGTTAAGAATCCACCTGCCAGTGCAGGGGACACCGGTTTGAGCCCTGGTCTGGGAAGATCCCACATGCCACGGAGCACCTAAGCCCGCGAGCCACAACTGCTTGAACCCGCATGCCACAACTACTGAAGCCCGCGCCCCTGGAGCCCGTGCTCCACAAGAGAAGCCACTGCAATGAGAGGCCTGCGCACCGCAGCAAAGAGTAGCCCCCGCTCGCCGCAACTAGAGAAAGCCCACACGCAGCAACGAAGACCCAACACAGCCAAAAATAAGTCAATAAATAATTTTTTAAAAAAGAAGAGAATAAAATATTCAAGACCTTGGGATAGCAAAATAAACCCACTTCGGATTTTTACCCATTAGCAGCGCTGGACAGGCCATTAGGCAGAGGTTCTGTGGCCGGAAGGTTCAGTTTACTTCTTTCCTCCCCTCCCTTTCCCAAGAACAAATTCCCAAAATAAACATTACCTCACATGCTCCCAGAAGTGACTGATACTATCTCTGGGCTATTTTCATTCTGAAGAATTCACCTGTAGGTGTCTGTGAATGGATGAACACGTTGACAATCATCATACTATAAACTCATCAATTAAAAAAACCAATTTAATATAATTTTATAATAAAAG
>NW_020174917.1:1136760-1172803 GCF_003031525.2 Neophocaena asiaeorientalis asiaeorientalis | reverse complement strand
TCCCGGACCGGGGCACGAACCTGTATCCCTTGCATCGGCAGGCGGACTCTCAACCACTGCACCACCAGGGAAGCCCCTAAACGATTTTTTTAAAAAAGCAATTAAACAATTTATTTGAGGGAGCTCTGTTTTGAAGACTAGGAAGAGTAGTGTTAGAAGAGATTGCTTCCAGAAATTCTGAAGTGTTCACTCTCAAAGAGTCATAAGATCAAAGGGCACAGGGCTGCTAAAATAATCCAGAGATTATTCCAGAGTGTCTCTTGGAAAATTGAAGCATAAATGCCTTTGCTGGTGAGTTTGATAGAGGAAAGACATTATCTTATGGTGCCAGCTTCAAAAGAGTATTCAAAGTGAAATTTGTTTCATATTTATGAAGTTAAAGTGGTCAGTATTTTATTTTTTCCAGCTTTATTGAGGTTTAATTGACAAAATTGTAACTTGACTGTGGGACTCCTTTCACAATGTATGAGTATTTTAAATCATGATTCAATTTATGACAAATCTATTAGGTTATGTGGCTACAAAATGTTCTGTTGTTATCGTATGTATATATTATATGTATATATTTTATGTAACGTGCTATATCATATAAGTGTGCTCTCCATTCCAATTGTTTTCTCTGTTATCCATTTACTGTGCACATTTTCTTCTTTATAGGAGGTAGTTCTTCTTTATAGAGTCTAAATACGGACTGTGCCCCGCCCTTACGCAAGTCAAGCAATTTAGGATTTATCCAAAGACAGTTTCCACTTGTTTTTGAAAAGCAAAACTAGAAACTGTGTATAATGTTCCCTCAACAGAGATGGCTAAGCAGCTCAGAGGTGTTTGGGCTAATATTCTGCCTAATGCAGTCTTCCTGTTATCAGCCCATCATCAGCTCATCATCCTTTCAATAATGTAATATAAGTGGCTAAACCCCTTAGAGCTGATTGTATCACAAAGGGATTACCCCAGTCCCATTCTGGGAATTAAACCTACAGACAAAGGGCAGACAGCTGGGCCTCCTGCATCAATTTGACATCGGTTAGTTGCTACGTACATTAGTACAATCTGCTGCCATGGGACAGAATTGTAAACGTTCTAGCTGTAGTCTCAAGACCCAGTTTTTAAAATATTAACATCCTTCAGTAGGCTTTACGAACTCAATAATATAGTTAAATTCATAGCAACTGAAGATGTATGAAGGAAAACACAGTGAAGCTGGAAAGGCTCTGGATTCAGCAAGACAAGTGTTTGTGAGTCTGAAAATTACAGGCACCGAGTTGAACCTTGACAAAGAACAGAAAGTGTCCTCTAATCACTCAACAGTGATGCCTTTTCCCCCACTCAGCTTCTTAAGAACTTTTTCCTTCCTGTTAATGACCTTACCATTTGGAAAACTTGATTCCATTTGAAATGGGGATTGCAGTAAACAATGTCACTCTTTTTACTTGTGTTTCCTGGTTGTCTTATTACAACCAGTTGAACAAAAATTCATGTATTAAAGGGTTCCTGCTTTGGAAACATGATACCAGAGGGGAAGCTTTTTAGATATAATCCAACCTTATTATCTTATTATAATTTACTAATTGTAAGTAATTTACACACTTGCATGCAAATATTAGGGCAAAATTTTAAGATATTTTTGTTACTGCCCAGTGTGAGAATCTGAACTTCTGAAAGGCTGTCAATTCTGTGCCTTTCCAAGATACTGCATATTCACCCTTTAATCATTTTTCAGTCTTAGTGCTTCGTGCGAAACTCCTTTGTCAAATGAGGTTACATATTAGAAGGGACTACATTTGAAATAGCTTTCCCAAATAATACAATTTGATGGTGTCTATGATGTGCCTGACAGCTAAACAGGAATCTTATTTAAATTGAACTCTATTTAAGACCTCGAATCAGGATGTTACACAGTTAGCCTTTAATGCAATCAGTCAAATTACCCTATCCCTAAAGGTCCAGGACCTGAGAGATACTGGGTGAGGGTTAAACTAAATCATATTAAGAGTAACAGTATTAATGAAAACAGAAAATTAGACTTACAGTTCTAGAATGAATTTAGATGTTCTAGAATAAATGTATCTTTAGATATGTTAGGCAGTTCACATTGTTTGTGTTGATTGGCAAAGCAGTAAATATCGAGGAATAAATAAAGTGGATCTTTTTCTTGCAGTGAAAATCTTTTGATAACGAGGTACCCTTAAGGTTAATTTAAGCCCCATATTGAAAGAGGGGCACTGAACATTTCATTCAAATTTTGTTACAGTTTTACTAGCACAGGTTATAACTGTGAAAATGAATTTTTATCTTAAACTGATTAAAAATATTGAATTTGATTTGGAATTACGATTTAAAAGACATTCTGGAAAAGAGACACACGTGCATCTCAGTGACAACAAACACCAATGATACCAAGCGCGATGTGTCCCTTATTTCCCAGAATTCCTTTACTTTGTCTGTTTTATAAGGGATAGTCCTCAATTAGTTGTGCTGTTTTCTCTTGCTTGGTAAGCATTTTTGGTCAAACAAGGAATGGCAGAGTTCCACAATTAGATCAAAAGATCAATCCTAATGTACCATTTTCTCCTCACCCTCCTGCTGTAATAAAGTGGCTGCAGCTCTCCAGGGGACAACTCAAAATCCTAGGACTGATATTTCTAAATTAGCTGACTCTCTGACCTTGCTGGTAATTGTGTTAGTTTATCAATGTTCAACACAATTTATTACTCTCCAATATGTACCAAAGTGTTTATCTCTCAACACTAACAATATTAAAAAATCCAAACTATCTACTGCAGCACAAAGAGGCATCCTTTCATTAAGGAAAAACATAAATAAGTGGGAAATGTCACATGACCTGCCTTAGCCCAGAAGAGTTACAACTCCTGAAAGGGAGAGCGCACCTGCCGCCTCTGATTTGCCAATGTCATGTTTGTAATATCTGAAAGAAGAGAAATCAAGTTTTATTTCCATTTGTGTGTGTGTGATTCAGGAATGAAGTGGTGCTTTTTGCATTACTAAAGTAATGGCCTCATTCTAAGAAAAATAACATTGATAAAGCCTTATCAAAGCATTTAAAAGCAATGGGAGTACAGATAGCATCTCACTTTGACTTTCAACGTGGTACATTTTGATGGGGAAAAGCATTAAGTTCATGGGTCTTATTTTAGGATGAAGGAAATCAGCAGCATTCTTTCATTACCTTCATCTTAATCATTTTATTTTACATTATTTAAATCTTGTGTTTGATTAGGATAGTGAACAAGCTGTGACAAAACTCCGTGTATATTAGATTAACTAAAAGTAATGTTGCATTGAAGTTTCCAAAGAAATGTCTGGTTTTAACATATACTATCAACAGGGAAATGAGGCATGACCTGGCTGTGAATGATGTTAATAACCTGCTCAGGTAGGAGTAGGTATGATAAAGATCCTGCTGCCCAACTTTAAAGAACGAGCTGCCTTTTATCTACTCTACTTCTACCCAGAACTAGACTTTTCTCTACTGTTTCTTCGCAGATGATACAGAAGTTGGGAGGTGTTCAGTCACATCCATCCACTCACCCACCAACTATTTCCCATTAAATTGGATCCGTGTGTTCATTCCTCACTCATAAGAAATAAGTTTCAAAGGCAGCTTGTATTGGAATAGACTGACCTGAAGGCTTGCAAGGCACTTCTTAAGATCTTGGGGTCTAAATTATAGCTCATATTATTATTACTGTTATTTACTTTATTAATAACTGTTAGGCTAATGTTCTTTCAAAGGCAGATTTGTTTTAGTGTCTTTTGTTCACCAGCTCATTTTAGTGCCGCGAATACAATTTCTTTAGTAAGGGAATTGTTAAATCTACCTCCTCTGTGCAGTTTACTCTAGAGTTTTCCATAGCATTTTAAAATCCATATTGGGGACATTTTATTGTTTTAATTACATGCCAAAGCCAAAGAAATTTTTTTAGTTTTTAAAAATCTTCAATTTCTCTGACCTCCCTTTAGTGTTTGAGTGCTATTTATGTTACATTAACATTGCCAACCCGAATCAAGAAAGCCCCAAAGTGGGTCTATTCTGTGCATTACTCAAACTAAACTACATGTGCAGTCTACTGTATTTTAGATTGGGACTAAACAGTCATTGAGCACCTATAAGAAGCCAGATTCTGTTCTGTCCATTTCATGTGCATATTACATCCTTTGTAATCACTTGGAAAATACAATAAATGAATTTGTGTCCACTTTAATTTTAATCAAGTGCTTTGACTAGCCTCATAGCATTTTGTTTTAAATAAATAATGATGTTATTTTCATTCAGGTAAAAATGAAAAAAGAGTTATCATTTTGAGCAATAGAAGTCTCTGTATTTTATCAAAATAGCAGTTTTTGTAAGTGTAAAAGACCTAGGGAAAAAGGGTGATGAATATTTATTGGCTGCCTACCATTTGCTCCCAGTACTTTAAATATGTTACCCATTTTCCCCAAAGTATTAACTGAGCATTTATTTTGTGATGGGCACTGCGCTTAGTACAGGGGACATGAGTGTGAATAAGGTAATGCTCCATGCATTCGAGGGGATATGGTGAAGTGAGCAAGCCCTACTTAAACAAGGCGCTATTTGACACAGAGGTGGCAAGTACAGAGTGTCATTGGCACACACAGGAGAGATTCCAGTCAGTCTTTGCTCGGGAAGGCGTGCAGACAAAGTACATAATGCTAACCTGGAGGTTCTACAGCTGCTTAGAATATGTCCCCTCACCCTCCCTCTTTCCTTCCATGCCTCTCTCCCTTTCTCCCTCTTCTTCCTCCTTTCCTTTTCACTTTACTAGATTTTTAAAAATTACAAAAGCATTACTTGATTATTGTAACACATTGAACAATGCAGAGATACAGAAATATACGATACAGAATATAGAAAGCAAAGGTTAATAAGCTCCTCATTACATTATTCCAGATAATGATAATTCTTTGAGGTAACATAGAGAAGAGATGTTTTTTTCAAAAAATGGTGTCATATTGTACAGATTATTCGGTAACTTGCTATTTAAAACATTTTTTTATCAATTGTAATTTTTTGATTTACAATATTATTTTAGTTTTAAGTGTACAGCATAATGATTCAGTATTTTTACAGATTATACTCCATTAAAAGTTATTACAAAATAATGGCTATATTTCCCTATGATATACAATATATCCTTTTTGCTTATCTATTTTATACATAGTAGTATGTATTTCTTAATTCCTTTGCCCTATGTTGCCCCTCCCTGCTTCCCTCTCCCCACTGGTAACCACTAGTTTGTTTTCTATATCTGTGAGTCTGTTTCTGTTTTGCTATATACATTCATTTGTGTTAGTTTTTAGATTCCACGCATAAGTGATATACAGTATTTGTCTTTCTCTGTCTGACTTATTTCACTAAGCATAATATTCTCTAGGTCCATACACATTGTGCAGATGGCAGAATTTTATTCTTTTTTATAGACGAGTAGTATTCCATTATAATATACATAATATTTTGTATATATTGCACGTCTTCTTTATCCATTTGTCTGTTTATGAACACTTGGGTTGCTTCCATATCTTGGCTATAGTAAATAGTGCTGCTGTGAACATTGGGGTGCATGTATCTTTTTGAATTAGTGTTTTTGTCTTTTCTGGATACATACACAGGAGTGGAATTGTTGGATCATATGGTAGTTCTATTTTTAGTTTTTTATACTGGTTTTCATAGTTCCTGCACCAATTTACATTCCCACCAACAGTGTACAAGGGTTCTGTTTCCTCAGCATCCTTGCCAACATTTGTTATTTCTGGTCTTTTTGATGATAGCTGTACTGACAGGTGTGAGGCAATATCTCATTGTGGTTTTTATTTGCATTTCTCTAATAGTGATGTTGAGCATCTTTTCATGTACCTGTTGGCTGTTTGTATGTCTTCTTTGGAAGAATGTCTGTTCAGGTCTTTTGCCCATTTTTTGATTGGGTTATTTGTTTTGTTTGGGTTTCTTTTGATGTCAAATTGTATGAGCTGTTTATATATTTTGGATACCAACCCCTTGTCAGTCCTGTCATTTGCAAATATCTTCTCCCATTCCATAGGTTGTCTTTTCATTTTGTTGATGGTTTCCTTTGCTATGTAAAATATTTTAAGTTTAATTAGTTCCCATTTGTTTATTTTTTAAATTTTTGTTATTTTATTTTATTTTTTTTTGCGGTACGCGGGACTGTCACTGTTGTGGCCTCTCCCATTGTGGAGCACAGGCTCCGGACCCATTTGTTTATTTTTACTTTTATCTTTTCTGCCTTAGGAGGCAGATCCAAAAATGTGTTGCTATGATTTATATCAAAGAGTGTTCTGCCTATGTTCTCTTCTAGGAGTTTTATGGTTTCAGGCTTGACATTTAGTTCATTTTATTTTTTATTTTTTTTGGCATTTAGGTCTTTAATTCATTTTGAGTTTATTTTTTGTATATGGTGTGAGGAAATGTTATTACACGTATTGAAGAGACTGTCTTTTCTCCATTGTGTATTCTTGCCTCCTTTGTCGTAAATTAATTGACCATAGGTGTGTGGGTTTATTCCTGGGCTCTCTGTTCTGTTCCATTGATAAATGTATCTTTTTTTGTGCCAGTATAATGCTAATTTTTAAATTTGAATTTTATTTTATTTATTTTTTGATACGGCAGGTTCTTATTAGTCATCCATTTTATACACATCAGTGTATACATGTCAATCCCAATCGCCCAATTCATCACACCCCCACCCCACCCCCCCCGCTGCTTTCCCTGCTTGGTGTCCATACGTTTGTTCTGTACATCTGTGTCTCAACTTCTGACCTGCAAACGGGTTCATCTGTACCATTTTTTTAGGTTCCGCATATATGCATTAACATACGATATTTGTTTTTCTCTTTCTGACTTACTTCACTTTGTATGACAGTCTCTAGCTCCCTCCACGTCTCTACAAATGACCCAATTTCGTTCCTTTTTATGGCTGAGTAGTATTCCATTATATATATGTACCACATCTTCTTTATCCATTTGTCTGTCGATGGACATTTGGGTTGCTTCCATGACCTGGCTGTTGTAAATAGTGCTGCAATGAACATTGGAGTGCATATGTCTTTTTGAATTTTGGTGTTCTCTGGGTATATGCCCGGTAGTGGGATTGCTGGATCATATGGTAATTCCATTTCTAGTTTTTTAAGGAACCTCCCTACTGTTTTCCATAGTGGCTACATCAATTTACATTCCCACCAACAGTGCAAGAGGGTTCCCTCTTTTCCACACCCTCTCCGTCATTTGTTGTTTGTAGATTTTCTGATGTTGCCCATTCTAACGGGTGTGAGGTGCTACTTCATTGTAGTTTTGATTTGCATTGCTCTAATAATTAGTGATGTTGAGCAGCTTTTCATGTGCTTCTTGGCCATCTGTATGTCTTCTTTGGAGAAATGTCTATTTAGGTCTTCTGCCCACTTTTGGATTGGGTTGTTTGTTTCTTTAATATTGAGCTGCATGAGCTGTTTATATATTTTGGTGATTAATCCTTTGTTGATTCATTTGCAAATATTTTCTCCCATTCTGAGGGTTGTCTTTTCGTCTTGTTTATGGCTTCCTATGCTGTGCAAAAGCTTTGAAGTTTCATTAGTTCCATTTGTTTATTTTTGTTTTTATTTCCGTTACTCTAGGAGGTGGATCAAAAAAGATCTTGCTGTGATTTATGTCAAAGAGTGTTCTTTCTATGTTTTCCTCTAAGACTTTTATAGTGTCTGGTCTTACATTTAGGTCTCTAATCGATTTTGAGTTTATTTTTGTGTATGGTGTTAGGGAGTGTTCTAATTTCATTCTTTTACATGTAGCTGTCCAGTTTTCCCAGCACCACTTATTGAAGAGACTGTCTTTTCACCATGGTATATCCTTGCCTCCTTTGTCATAGATTAGCTGACTATAGATGTGTGGGTTATATTTTCTATTTCTTCCTGATTCAGTCTTGGCAGGTTGTGCATTTCTAAGAATTTGTCCATTTCTTCCAGATTGTCCATTTTATTGGCATAGAGTTGCTTGTAGTAATCTCTCATGATCTTTTTTATTTCTGCAGTGTCAGTTGTTACTTCTCCTTTTTCATTTCTAATTCTATTGATTTGAGTCTTCTCCCTTTTTTTCTTGATGAGTCTGGCTAGTGGTTTATCTATTTTATCTTCTCAAAGAACCAGCTTTTATTTTAATTGATCTTTGCTATTGTTTCCTTCATTTCTTTTCATTTATTTCTGATCTGATTTTTATGATTTCTTTCCTTCTGTTAGCTTTGGGGTTTTTTTGTTCTTCTTTCTCTAATTGCTTGAGGTGCAAGGTTAGGTTGTTTATTTGAGATGTTTCCTGCTTCTTAAGGTGGGCTTGTATTGCTATAAACTTCCCCCTTAGAACTGCTTTTGTTGCATCCCATAGGTTTTGGGTCATTGTGTCTCTACTGTCATTTGTTTCTAGCTATTTGATTTCTTCAGTGATCACTTCATTATTAAGTAGTGTATTGTTTAGCCTCCATGTGTTTGTATTTTTTACAGATCTTTTCCTGTAATTGATATCTAGTCTCATGGCGTTGTGGTCAGAAAAGATACTTGATATTTTTTTGTAGGTCCTTTTCTTCTCTTGTGTTTCCTACTTAGAGAAGTTCCTTTAGCATTTGTTGTAGAGCTGGTTTGGTGGTGCTGAATTCTCTTAGCTGTTGCTTGTCTGTAAAGCTTTTGATTTCTCCATCGAATCTGAATGAGATCCTTGCCGGGTAGTGTAATCTTGGTTGTAGGTTCTTTCCTTTCATCACTTTAAGTATGTCATGCCACTCCCTTCCAGCTTTTGAAGTTTATGCTGAGAAATCAGCTGTTAACCTTATGGGAGTGCCGTTGTATGTCATTTGTTGTTTTTCCCTTGCTGCTTTCAGTAATTTTTCTTTGTCTTTAATTTTTGCCAATTTGATTATTATGTGTCTCACCTTGTTTCTCCTTGGGTTTATCCTGTTTGGGACTCTCTGTGCTTCCTGGACTTGGGTGGCTATTTCCTTTTCCATGTTAGGGAAGTTTTCAACTATTATCTCTTCAAATATTTTATTGGGTCCTTTTTCTCTCTCTTTTCCTTCTGGGACCCCTATAATGTGAATGTTGTTACATTTAATGTTGTCCCAGAGGTCTCTTAGGCTGTCTTCATTTCTTTTCATTCTTTTTTGTTTATTCTGTTCTGCAGCAGTGAATTCCACTATTCTGTCTTCCAGATCACATATCCGTTCTTCCGCCTCAGTTATTCTGCTATTTCTTCTGTCTAGTATAGTTTTCATTTCAGTTATTGTATTGTTCATGTCTGTTTGTTTTTTCTTTAATTCTTCTAGATCTTTGTTAAACATTTCTTGCATCTTCTCGATCTTTGCCTCCATTCCTTTTCCGAGGTCCTGGATCATCTTTACTATCATTATTCTGAATTCTTTTTCTGGAAGGTTGCCTATCTCCACTTCATTTAGTTGTTTTTCTGGGGTTTTATCTTGTTTCTTCATCTGGTAGATAGCCCCCTGCCTTTTCATCTTGTCTATCTTTTTGTGAGTGTGATTTTTGTTCCACAGGCTGCAGGATTGTAGTTCTTCTTGCTCTGCTGTCTGCCCTCTGTATAATGCTATTTTGATTACTGTAGCTCTGTAGTATAGTCTGAAGTCTGGGAGGGTGATCTCTCCAGCTTTTTTCTTTTTTTCCCAAGATTGCTTTGGAAATTCAGGGTCATTTTTGGTTCCTGTGAATTTTAGGATTATTCTAGTTCTGTGGAAAATGTCACAGGTTTTTTTTTATAGGGATTGCATTCAATCTGTAGATTGCTTTGGGTAGTATTACCATTTTAATGATATTAATTCTTTGATCCAAGAACATGGGATATCTTCCATTTCTTTGTATCATCTTCAGTTTCCTTCATCAGTGTTTTATAGTTTTCAGAGTATAGATCTTTCACCTCCTTGGTTAAGTTTTTCCCAGGTATTTTATTCTTTATGTTGCAATTATAATTGGATTGTTTTTTTACTTTCTCTTTCTGATAGTTTATTATTAGTATATAAAAAGCAACAGATTTCTGTATACTAATTTGTATTCTGCAACTTTGCAGAATTCATTTATTCTAGTAGTTTTTTGGTGGAGACTTTAGAGTTTTCTATATAAAGTATTATGTATCTGGAAATACTGACAGTTTTATTTCTTTCCTTCCAATTTGGGTGGTTTTATTTCTTTTTCTTGTCTGATTGTTGTGGTTAGGACTTCCAATACTATGTTAAATCGACGTGACGAGAGTGGGCATCCTTGTCTTGTCCCTGAATTTAGAGAAAAGGCTTTCAGCTTTTCACCCTTGAGTATCATGTTAGCTGTGGGTTTGTTGTAAATGGCCTTTATTATGTTGAGATATATTCCCTCTATACCTGCTTTGATGAGACTCTTTATCATGAATGTATATTGAATTTTGTCAGATGCTTTTTCTGTATATATTGAGATGATCGTGTGAATTTTATCCTTCCTTTTGTTAGCGTTGTATATCACATTGATTGATTTGAGAATATTGAACCATCCTTGCATCCCTGGAATAAATCCAACTTTATCATGGGCTTTCAGTTAGTAACAGTGGAAAGTGGCCGGTGTGGGCATGCAGGAATTTGCTGCACGATATTGGGCAGCTCACAGAATCAGTAGAAGGTCTTGAGAAACACACTTGGGACCAATTTTTCAGGAGCAACACACGAAACAGCACTGAAGAACTGGCCTGAGGAGAACATTCACTACTATGGTGTGGCCTCTGATGCCCTCTCAACCCCTCTCGGCTCCTGCAAAATCAGTTAGCCTCACAGAGCTGTTTCCTCAGGTGGTTTAGTTCTGAATCTTAAGATTCATGCAGCTGTATGTAATTGGCTGAATACAGGTAGGATGGCTGTGGCCCATCTGCAAGGGGTGCTGGCAAGTGGGGTTTCTGAATTCCACTGTATGAAGGTGGGTTAAAATTGGTAATGTGATAAGCTATTAATATGTAGGATAAATATTCAAAAGGGTTTAGGTATCACAAATTATAGATATCCATTACACCTTTTATCCTTCTTATAAGTTGCAAATATTTTTCTCTAGTGTATATTTTGGTTTTGTTTATATCTCCTGTTATATAATCAGAAAAAAAGATACATATGAGAAAATTATGTTTCTCTCCCTTTATGGCTTCTAGGTTTTCTTTGTTTAAGAAGTTCTCTAGGGCTTCCCTGGTGGCGCAGTGGTGGGAAGTCTGCCTGCCAATTCAGGAGACACGGGTTCAGGCCCTGGGCCAGGGGTGGTCCCGCGTGCCGCGGAGCGGCAGAGCCCACGCGCCAAGGCTGTGGAGCCTGCACTCTGGTGCCCGTGAGCCATGGCAGCTGAGGCCTGTGTGCCTGGAGCCCATGCTCTGTGGCAGGCGAGGTCGCCTCGGTGGGGGCCCTGCGAGCCGCAGAGTGGAGTGGCCCCAGCTCACAGCGGGTAGGGGGCGCCCGCGTGCAGCGGCGGAGACCCAGCTCAACCAAGGATAAATTGATTAATTAATTAAAACAACAACAACAGCAACAGCTTTCACTTGAAAAAAAAACCTTAAAAAAAAAGTTCTCTAACATGCCAAGGTTATAGAAATATTAAAAAGTTTTTTCTTTGTTTTGTATGTGAAATAAATTGGACTCTAAGTTTATTATTTTTTTAGGTTAACATCAGCACCCAAAAAACTTTTTTCTCCCCGTGAATGGAAATGCCAATGTATTTTGTAATACATTACATTCTTATATAAGTGGATATATTTCTTGACTTTCTACTTTCTTCTACTTTTCTATTTTATTCTTGTGCAAATCTAGACTGTTTTGATTATAAAAGTTTTTAATGCTTTTTATAGTTTCAATAGTATGCTTTATTTTAATGGTGGTTTTATAGTAGAGATTTTATTGCTATCTCAAAATTGTATTTTTTATATGAAATTTAAAATAATTTCGCTCAGTACTAAGAAAACAAATTGGAATTCTGACTGAAGTTGCATGGCATTTGGTAAGGGTTGGCCACATTATGAGACCAAGTCTTCCCATCCAAGAACATGGTCTGTCTCTCTATTCAGTTATTTTCTTCATCTTTTAATGAGACTTCTTAGCTTTCTTCCTATAGGTCATGTATCTTTCTTATTAAATTAATTCCTAGGTAAGTTATAAGTTTCATGGTTTTTATGAATGGAACACTCTACCATTTCAAATAATAAATGGTGACTAGTAGTATAGAAAAAAGCAGTTGATTTTTGTGTATTTGTTCTGCACCAAGACGTCTTCCCAAATTTTCTTATTGCAGCTTGATAGTAGAGTTTCATGGGTCAAGTAAAGACATTTTTGTTGTTCTTTTTCTAATATTTATATGAATTATTTAATAATTTTTATTTTATTGAGTAAGTGGAAATCACCTAAAAGCTTACTAAAATAGTACAAAATGGAAAATACAGATAAAAATTTGACTTATGATACAAATAAATGTGCTAAATAAAATGCTAATATATGAGTCACAAGAAATATGAGAAGTAGGGTTTAGCCCAGGAATGCATGAATGATTCAACACCATAACAACATAAAAAAATTAAATGAGATATCTAATATGATTATAGTTGTTAGTCACTTTAAAAAATCAGCAGTTATTTCATAAAGAATGTTAACTATAAAAGAAATAGAAGGAAATTACTTGTGTGATACAAACTATTACAGAAAATAGCTACAAAGATCATAATAAAGTTATATGTTTAAATAATTTTTTACTGAAATTAACAATAAGAGATGATACTCATTTAATTTCAGCATGTGATTTGTCTAGGAAAGAAAATTACTCTTCTAATAGTATGGTGTTTTAGAAAGTATCTTCCTTTACATAATTCTTAGTTTTGTTTTGTTTTTTTTTTTTTTTGCGGTACACGGGCCTCTCACTGTCGTGCCTCTCCCGTTGCGGAGCACAGGCTCCGGACGCGCAGGCTCAGCGGCCATGGCTCATGGACCCAACCGCTCCGCAGCATGTGGGATCTTCCCGGGCCGGGGCATGAACCCTTGTCCCCTGCATCGGCAGGCGGACTCTCAACCACTGCGCCACCTGGGAAGCCCCATAATTCTTAGTTTCAAAAAAAACTACCTGTTTCTTAAGTGCGTTTTTTTTTCATTGTCTATTTTGGACCCTTTTATGCTCTGCACATATTCTCTGCGTAGTTTTAAACATTCTCTTGGCTTTAATTATCATCTTTTTGCTGATGACTCTCAAACAGCTCTCTCTTCTGAGCTTCAGATTCATATATGTACCTGCCTACTAGATGTTCCACCTGGAGATCCCACAAGCACCTCCACTGAAATACAACCACAATGAACCCACCATGCTTAAGATGTTACCCTAGGATTCTTTCCCTTCAGTATTACCAGTCTCAAGGAATTAGGCTACTCTCCTTGCTCAAACCAGAAATAGGGAGTTGGCC
Organism: Neophocaena asiaeorientalis asiaeorientalis; assembly: GCF_003031525.2. Lineage (NCBI taxonomy): Eukaryota > Metazoa > Chordata > Mammalia > Artiodactyla > Phocoenidae > Neophocaena > Neophocaena asiaeorientalis. The sequence continues at coordinate 1,159,323 of NW_020174917.1, read as the reverse complement.
TTGACTCCTCTACTCTCTGTCCCTGCCTCCACCTTTAATTCCCAAGTTCTAAAATATTCCTCAAAGCACTCCATCACTCTCCGTCTCCACCGACCCTTCTCTAGTTTTGGAAAACATTTACAAGACCTCCCTGCTAGTAATGAGCCACAGTTCTGAAAATGCAAATCCAGTGGCTTCAAAATCATTTTTATTCTCAACCCTCCAACTGTGTTCTCTGGCCACAGTGAATTTCTTTTAGTTACTTGAACACACCATGCTTTCTTGGTTCTGTGTCTTTACATCCTGTAATCCCTAACTAGAATACTTTTGTTTATTAACTAGCTTACTACTCTTTATCCTTCAGGTCTCTGCTTAACAAACGCAACACCAGCAATAATGTCAATGAAAACAATAATAATGACAGCAGACAGAGTCTGCTTACCATGTGCCAGGCACTCTGATAAATGCTTCAAATACATCCTCCCACTTTATCTTCTCTGCAACCCTGTGAGATGAGAACTTTTATGCCATTCTCACACATGAAGAATCTGAGGCTTAGAGACTTTAAGCATTTTCCTGATGTCATGGAGCCTTTATGTGGAGGGGTTAGGATTTTAACATAGGTCTCTCTCACTCCCTCTGGAGCTTATTGTCTTTAGGTATCATCTGCTCCAGAAAGCATTCCTCCACAAGTGTCCTTTCTCCTTTATGTTCATCTGCACATCACACTGCCTCTCTCCTAATCTATTTGGGGTGCTACAATAACATGCTATAGACTGGATGGCTTATCAACAACAAGCATTTATTTCTCATAGTTTTGGAGGCAGGAATGTCCAAGACTGTGCCACTGGCTTTGTTGTCTGGTGAGGGCCCACTTCCTGGTTCATAGGTGGCTATCTTTTCACTGTGTTACATGGTGGAGGGGGCTAGGGATCTCTGTCTGGTCTCTTTTATAAGGGCACTAATCCCATTCATGAAGGCTCCTCCCTCATGACCTAATCATCCCCCAAACCCCCATATCTTTTTTTTTTTTTTTGCAGTACGCGGGCCTCTCACTGTTGTGGCCTCTCCCATTGCGGAGCACAGGCTCCAGACATGCAGGCTCAGCAGCCATGGCTCACGGGCCCAGCCGCTCCACAGCATGTGGGATCTTCCTGGACTGGGGCACGAACCCGTGTTCCCTGCATCGGCAGGCGGACTCTCTACCACTGCGCCACCAGGGAAGCCCCAAACCCCCATATCTTAATACCATCACATTGGAGGTTGGGATTTCAAAATATGAATTTTGGGAGGCACAAACATTCAAACCATAGCACTATTCTAACACACTCACCACTCTTAGGATAATCACTTATTCCATTCTCTGTGTCTCCAACTAGTTTATAACCACTGTAAAATCGGGGAATGTTTGTCCTTTTATTCCTAGCACCAAGTTCCTGCCACATAGTAGGTGCTTAATACATACTTGATATGTAACCCAGATGTCACTGGGGCCTCACTGTCGTTTTGCCATCCATGGCCTTTGGAGGTCTAGCATTCTTCCTGCAATTCCTTCTAATTCTAGCCATTATTTATGCATCGGTCCCTTCTCTCTCTGCTTCTGCATAGTAGCCTGTCATCTTGGTTAACCCTATGTCCCATCTTTTTCTGTTTTCTCTCAAAAATCCTACCTCAGTTATGATTTCATGAGTTTGTTAATTTTACTAAAGTCTTAAGGACCTTAGGGAGGGATCATGGTACTCACAGCCTCCCATCATCTTTCTTCCTGGTTTTCTTCTTATTCTCTGCTGCCTTGATTCCTTAACCCATGACTCTCCCTGCTGTGTTAACATCCAGGTAGGTATGACTTTTTATGACTTCCTGGAATTCTGGTAATAAACATGCTGCCAACCGATTACAGTTGAATGAATGAATGAAGATGTAAATGAACGAATAAGTCCAGGCTGAAGCTTTGGGCCTAGGTCTACCTCGGATGATTTTAAACCACCCCAAAAAAGTTTCTTTAAGGCTGAATCATTGAACATATCGATAATACCACATCTGGCAAAAACATATCAGTATATATTTTTATGGGCAATTCTGTCTAGCTGTCCTTTAGATGTTATATTGTGAGGGATAATTGTTTTTTCAAAGCGTATGTTCATCTGTTTTGGGCTCTGCAACTGTGGGGAATGTGTCTTATACTTCTTTGTGTCTGCTACATGATGAAGCAAAATGCCTTGTGTAGACTAGGCACTCACTTAATGGTGAGTTGATTGATTAAATAATTATTCCACCTATAGACACTTCTGTAGTGCATTACCTGATGAGTGTCTATTTCAATATGAGGATGGCTATGACCTTCGTGTAGTTCATTAGCAAATGAAAAGTATGCTCATTTCCATGGAAGGAAATGAGAATATAAAAAATGTGGTTCTATTTGTAGTGCCATTACTGTCTTACTCTTTGATTAAGAACAAATTCTTAACTTTTTAATGCTACCAGTTACCTATGACTCTGATCTCAAGGGCTACTGCAGTACCAAAACCCTGGGGACGATAGGATAATAACCCTGACCTATTTGAAGGTATAAAAATAGACCACAAATGAGGGAACTCATTGACCAGAATCAATCAGAAGTGGAGGAGAGGTGATGTCTTTAGAAAACAAACAAATAAGCAAAGAAGCAAACAAGCAGTTTCAAAATCACATTTTGTAATCATAACGATTCCCTGTGCGAGTGTCACCATTTTGTTGATAAGGATATCGAGGCTGAGAAATTTTAAGTAAATTGAGCCAAGTCATATAACTAGTAAGAGACAGCTCTTCCTAGTCTGCTATTATCTCTCCTCCTGCACCCTCCTACATCAACCCATTATTCATTGTCACCTTCTCAGTTTTGATATGTTTGTGGTAGGATGCCTACCTACCTACCACATCTCAGTTCTTCAGGAAAAAGAAAACAGATTTACTCTGAAGTGGCAGCTGAAAATGAGGAACCTGTTAATGAAATCTTTGAACATTACTTATTGTCATGCATCTGATGTGCATTTACTGAACCCCTTTTCTGTGCCAGGCACCTTGTTATGTCCTAGGGATGTGCAAAGAAGAGAGAAGCAGGCTCACTGCCTTTCAGAGGATTCTGAGTCTTGAAGGGTGAGAACTTTTCCAGATGGACGGGGAGGAAGGATATTCCAGGTGGAGGGAAAAAGCAGGCACAATGGCAGAGAAACAGGAATGTCTGCATTTGGCAGCTATGAGTGTTTCAGTCTAGCTGGAGGGCCAAGCACCATTGTGGAAGTGAAAGCGAAGGAGAGTGGAAAGACAAGTAGAGAAAGAATCAAGGACAATCCTGAGTTGAGGAATTTGGCTTTACTTGGGCTTTACCTGTTGGTAATGGAAAGCCAGCAAAGAATTTTAAATGGGAAACTCTTAGGATCAAATTTACATTTTAGAAACAATGTATTGCTATTGAGGAAGAAAGTGGTAGGTAGTGGGGATGGGAGAAAGAATGGAGATTGTTGAGGTACAGGAAGCTCTTGCTGTGAATTGGAAGTTGAAAGTCACTTTTCCTTTGGCAGGTAAGTGGGGATGTTACATTATTAGTTTTACTCAGTGATTGATTTGGGTAGTAGACTCAGGAAACTTGGTATATTTTGGTATTTTAAAGTTGTCACTGAGCAGTAATTCCAGTTGTTTTTTCTTCTAAATTGAAGCTTACCCAAGTGATTTTATGGCCTTCTTTGTACTAAAGGCTGTGATGTTTCTTTTTGCTAATGTCTTTTCTTTTTGTGCTCGCATTGACTGTTTAAATCCTTTTCTGCCCATTTACCATTTATATCATAGCCTCCTGTGTTTGTTCCTAATGTGTTATAATTCTTCATAATATGGTCTTCGCCTGATCCCAGTTCTAATATTTCTTTTTTCTCCCTTGAGGAAAGTATATCCATTTTTGGTTTCAAATGCTCATCATCTTTTGTAAATATTGAGGCAACGATTCAATTTAATTTAAAAAATAATGTTTTTCTATTTCTTCTTCTGTCAATAAATTACCTTTGTCATCTTTTAAAGCTGTATTGTCTCATAATTTTCTTCTGTGCTCTTGTTGTTCCATTTTGTTGTTCCCCAGAGGATGTAAGAACATATATTGATATAATGAACAATGTGGAAATAAAAAAAAAAAAAACAAGAAGAATTTAGGGTCATATTCATACTCTATAGTGTTTACTAGTGATCTATTTCAAAATAAAACATATATTTCAGTCCTGATGAATCAAATATTTAAGAAACATTCTTTAAGTGGAGAAATATACATGGAAAAAATCACTACTGACCCTGAGAGGCCTCTTTGGAAGATTCTAGCCATGGATGATTTAACTTCAATTTTAGTCCTGCTGCTTCTACCAAGGGTTATCGTAGCAAACATTGCTCATGAGGGTTCTGGGAGTATCAGCGGGGGTCAGAGATCAAAAAACATAAGATATAACATTAGATAAAATATTAGCAGCCCTGGAAATATTCACAAAGTCATATATTATATTAGAGCTACTGTATTCCATAGGAAAATAAGAATGGGAAATTGCAGAAGCCACTTTCTTTTTTATTACGGAAATTGAAGGTCTAATTGATGATAAATTAATGTAAATAACCATTGATACCATTTTATTAGTTCAGGTGCTTGGTGTATGAACATATAAATATAACAGGATTTTTATAGAGTCTGCATTAGTAATTTTATATATATACATATATATGTATATAGATTATATATATATATTATGAGGTTTAAAAAATTTACAGAACTGCAAAGATGCTCTGAGCAACCCTTAAAGTTCATATTAAACCATGTCTGTGAAAGTTAATTAATACATACTTTCGCTTCTTGTTCTCTGCCAGTCACATGGTGGTGCGTGATGATGCTGGTGCTTACGGTAATGATGGTAACGGCTATCAGTTCTTCGTACCTAATGAGCACGTTGGCACTTTCTGCCATGTATACTTAACCTTCCCATCCCTGCAGTTTAGGCATTATTCTCATTATACAGATGAAGGAAAAGAGGCACAGAGAGCTAGAGGAACTTGTCCAAGGTCACATAAGTGTGTCATAGAACTGGGCATAAAGGTTAGTTCTGCCTGTTGTCAAAGGTTGTTTTCTGCTGTTGACCACAGGACATTGGCCATAAAGGGACGTGGAGTGTGAAAAGAGGTAGAGAATGACTCCATTTAACTCATAGTCAGCTTTTTTTCCACTGGCAGTGTTTACTAAGAATCCTGATGACAACTCTGCATAGTTTCTTTTTGTCTTACGTGATATGTTGTATAGGTTTCCATGTTATATGACCCAGAGGGTCATTATGTACTTCATAAACATTTGTCTGGGCAAAATGTGACAGCCTTTGTTCTTTATCATCTCCCTTGAGCTTACTTGAGAATGTGTGCCTATACTGGTGAAAGTAGAGAATTAAATCATTATTGATTCAGTAAACTTGAGCTGAATTGTTCAGATTATTTTCTTTCCTTGTTTTACTTTTTTTAACCTTTAAAAAATTGACATATGTAATATATATGCAAAAAAGTAAAAATAATACGTACATGTAATTTAAAATAATTAGAAGAGGAACATCCATGTACTCACGAACCCAGCTTACCAAATAGGACAATACCAATATCTTGATCTTTCTGGAGCACATCTCTCTCCCTCCCTCCCTGAGTGAACCATTATCCTGAATTGTATACTTAACATTCCTTTGCTTTTATTCATGATTTTATCATATGTGTAGTTATTCCTGTATATTTGTTGTGATGTTTTACTTTTGAACTCATTAGACATTTGAGATTCATTTTAATGCTCATAGTTGTAGTTTTTCATTTTCACTGCTTAGTATTTTATTAATACTATGTGAGGTATCAGTATTCCACAATCAACCCATTCAGTTATCAATAGGCATTGGATTTTTCACACATTTTTGCTGCTCCATATATGGTTGCTATGAACATTTTTGTGCATGTCTTCTGATGCACATATATAAGGGTTTCTTCTGAATATTGTCTAAGAAGGAAATTGATGGATCATACTATATACACATTTTCTCATCTAGTAGGTCAGGCTGAATTATTTTCTAAAGTGGTTGTACCAATTTTCATTCTATTTTTATATGATTATTGGCCATCTGTGTTTCCTCTTCTGGTAAAATGTCTATTCCTGTCTGTTCCTCATTTTTCTAATAGGTGTTAGTCCTTTCTTTATTATTCCTGTCCCATGAATTAAAAAAATGTATCTGGATACTGATTTTTTGTCACTTGTACGTGTTGTCTCTCAGTTTTTGGCTTGTTAAATAAGAAGTTCTTGTGCCAAGTCCCTCTCCTCCCTTCCTGCTGCTTTTCCCCAGAATAGTCAGAAACCTTGGGTAGTGAAATGAAAAAGAAGAAGCAGGGAGAGACAGAAAAAGCTGACCACACTGCTTACCTGTCAGAACTTTCTCCCTGCAGCAGGCCCCAAACTGAAGAAGATATAACTTGAAATAAAGATGGAAGCTTTGGCAACAACGTAGGACCACAAATTCAAAGTGCAGAGCTGAGAGTAGTTTTGGTGACTTAAAGTCAGTGTAGGACTTTGAATTACCTAAGAGTGACTGGCATAGTCATAAAAGACTGCCCAAGGTTTTAAACGGAAGAGGGGGGAATCTTTCCCTGCATCATATATTTTAAAGGGCTAGTAGGAGACAAAATTAGGTTGCATTATAATTAAATTTCACACGTCCTGATTGTTCAGTATACACATTCATTTGACACAGATTTGCTGAGGACCTGTCAAGTATTGGCCACTAGATCAGGCCATGGGTATAGAAGGGAGTAAGGTAAGCACTGCTTCTGCCCTGGGGGAGCCTGACATCTTGTGTAGATCAGAAAACCTTTGGAAAGGAGAAAGTGATTGCCTGAATCTCTCCCCATGTCCCTGGCAGAACTTTGGCAATGCTACTTGTGGGAAATATAGCTTCAATGACTTAGCCACCTTAGTCTAAATTTATATGAGGGTAAAACTTAGAAAGAAGGCTAAGCGGTCTTGTATCTCTCCCATATCTGCATGTTTCTCTATACAAGAAGGAAATTAACCAAGGGAATGTGAATTTATTCATTGTCACACAATGATTCAGTTCGTTTTAGCTGTATATCATGAGTTAAGTTGAAAATCTCAATGGAACTGTGGCAATAGGACATAATTGTAACTAATCACTTGCTCAGAGACTAATCATGTTTAATGTCCATGAGCATAGCCCTTTCTGCAGATAATCATGTTTTAATTTCAAAAGTAAGAGTACTAATAGAAATAAATGAGAAACCAATAATAGTCTACTGCTGACAGATTAGTGTCAGGATAAAGTGACTTGGTAGTAGCTATAAGGGGAAAAAACATTTACAAATACTGTAATTTAAGATAATAAAAATACTAAAAGATAAAATAAGGTTTTTGTAGCTTCAGTGTCATTGAAACAGATACAGCTAGGCATATACTCTGTGCAACTCCTTTGGAAGTGAGTTAAATCAGAATATTAAGTTGAAGTTTTAGGCAAGATACCAAGTTACAGTAATTGCTACATCCCAATGGATATGTTGGACCATATGCAGGATTTACCAAGGAGGCATGAGAAAATTGGTTAGAAGTCTCTTGAACTACTTCATCCACTGAGGGTATAAAATTATTGAGAGAGTACAGATGGAGAGTACAGTACAGAAAAAAAAAATTTTTTTTTTCTGGAGAGGGAAAGCTTTTCTGTGAATCCTGTCGTCTACAGGGGGAAGATGTGGCTAAGTGCTATTTCCTACACCCAAGCTTGAGGAGAGTGGCCTCATTAGATCTACCCATAATGCTTACTGCGTCACTCGTGTATTTGGGTATGCATTCTGACGTGCTGCCTTGGAAATCCAAATGGCAAGAGAGATGGACTGTTGAATTATTTTGGCAGCAGGAGTGTGGCTGCTGGGTGGGGACTGACCTGCACCCTAGAGTTGATCAGGATTTAGGGTATATGAATGTTTCCTTTGGGCCAGGTGAGGGTCATGCAGGAGCTGGCATGGAGCCATTTTGAATTTTACTCAGTAAAATACAGACATACAAACAATCTGGGAATTGCTTTAAAATATTCCTAGGGAGAAAAGGGAGGTAGAAAAGTGTTGATAATTGTTGAAGCTGGATGTTTGGTGCATGAAGGTTCACTGTATCATTCTCTCTACTTTGGGAATGCTTGCAAACATCCGTAATAGAAAGTTTAGAAAATTCTGCTCAAGAGGACTCCTAGGGAAAGGCAAAGAGATTCCAACAGAGAAAGTCTGGCATGTACCTCCCAGCAAACTGAGGGTTGAGGGAGCACAGTGGCTGGAGGAATAAAATGCATTGTCTTTGTCAAGAGAACTTCAGGAGTCTACCTAATGCTTGGGAATCTGTGTAGAATGTGTGAAAGTAACCCACATGGGGAAATTTCCCTTTAAACATTACTCTGGCCCAGACATTGAGAGGCCATCATTGACAGTACCAGTCAAGTAATAACTATCCTGTCCCCATTCATTTGTCCTTTCTCTCTTTCAAAAACAGGACTGGCAAGTAGAAGAGAAGATAAGTAAGAGAGAGAAGAAACATGGAAGGAAGGAAGGAAGAGAGGGAGAAGAGGAGGTAAGTAAAGGGGAGAGAGAAGCTTCACACCCTGTTGCAAGGTGAGACAGGCAGCTTACATGCAGTCGGCTCAGTTAGGAAGAAGTGGAAACATCAGATGGAGAAAGAGAACAGGAAGACCACACCTCTCCTACCATGTCAAGGGCCTGCATGCTACAGGGTTTTATTGGGAAGGGGAGAATGTTTTTAATTCTTAAATCAAAATCATAGTTTTGATTAATACATGAGACTGGACAATTTTAATTACTGAATTGACATTTGGTTTGTGAACTGAAGTATTTACAGGACTTTATAATATCTAAGAGTGGCCTACAAAATAATGGGTCTGTCCCTGGGTTTTCCTTCAGAGACAGGAGAATAGCTGCCTGTATTGAGTCCACTGAGAAGTTTTAAAGAGGTAGATTGAAAAAGAAAAAAAAAAAAAAAAAAGACCAAGAGGCGTCTGGTTTAGATTGCAAGTATTCTGCTTGTTCAGTCTGTTTTATGCATTACTCTCTCATGTTGACCTCATATCCACCCTCTGGATGACCAGGGGAAGTATTATTCACTGCATTTTACCAGTAAAGAAATTAACTTGGAAAGAAGATGAGTGATAGGCCCAGGATCACTGTGTTATTAATTGTCTGAAGCAAAGCTAGAACTTGCGTCTTAACTATTTTCAGGTCCACAGTTTTTGCACATTGTCTGCTAATGTTCTGGGAATTTAGAGAAACCCTTAGAGATGGGCTAAAAGAGTTAAGGAGTCTTCTGGAGAAGCACTGGGGCCAACTTGTGGGTTCTGCCCTCTCCCTGGAGACTGGCCCCTCCAGCTTCTGGGGCTTTGTCTTCCCTCCAGGGATCTTAGAGGTTGAGAGTTGATTCATGTCTAGAGAAAGCCACTGGGGCCAACCAGTCCAGCCTTTATTTCCTGGAATTAAACATCACAGGAGGTTCTTGGAGGTTGTGATTTTCTCCTGTCAGCCCAGCATTGATCAATCAGTCAGTCAGCCAGTCAATCATTGAATAGCTCATGGAGCATTAATTGAACACCTACTGTGCTAAGCTCTAAAATGTGCGTGTTCCTTGCCGTCCGTACTGCTGGAGAGTGTACCTGTGGAGCGACTGCCTATCTAATGCATCCACTAGATTCCTAAGGTGGAGATGTGGGCATTAATTAATTAGTTCAGAGATAGATGATTGTTGGATAAATTAACGAGCATCTACAATGTACCACTACTGTGCTTGGCACTGGAGATGTAATGGTTAGGGGGAAAAAAGAAAAGAAAAAAAAGAAGAAAGGAAAGAGAGAAAAAATGCAGTCCCTAGCCTTATGGGATATACAGTCTAGGAGGAGAAATAGACGTTAATGAAAGACTCACACAAATAAAAGTTGAATGTTAGCTGTGATAAGTTTGAAGAAGAAGAAGTGCATTGTGTTATGAGAATCTAGTACGTACAAGGAGTTGAGCTCTGGATAGCCGAGTCAGGGCACGTTGAAGGAATTTAACTTTTCATTAGCACAGATTAACTCAGTGCCTTCTGTTGGGGTCAGGGAGGGGGAAAGAGAGATGATTTTTAAAGACTTGCCCTCCAGAAATGTTGTCTTTCTTCCCTGAGAAAAATGGACTATTAATACAAATAGAATTAAAATTGAATTAATGTCCATGGGGATAGCATCTTACTTTCATTGATCTAGGACACATGAAAAATCTGAACTTAGTACTTTTGTAACTTCTGTGCTTTTAATTTCTGTGTAATAAGCTCTTTGTTATGCTGTAGGCTTTGAGAGAGCAGGAATTAAGTCTGGGACTTAATTTCTTTTTAATGAACATGGTGACAAAAAACAGAAACTTTGGCAGGACTCAGCAGCAGTCTCCCCTTCCTGAGGCAGAGGAGGGGTGGAAGAGAAGACAGGAGGATATGAGTCGAGAAGCAAACAATTCCCCATAGCAGCCTCAGGGATTGGCAGGTTTTTGTGAAGAAGGCAGAGCACAAAAGACGCAGGGTCTCAACAGGTCTATTTGTGATCCAGGGGTAAATCTCCCTGGTCGCTGGGATGTTCAGTCTCTCTCTCTTTATTATTTATTCCCATGCCTAGCACAGTGCATGGCACAAAACTGGTCCTCAACACATGTTAACTGAATGGATGATGGCACCCAAAACTATTTTTAAATGTCTTGAAACCAAGAACTCATATGAAGTTAAAAGTTATCAAAAGAAAGCGAGGACCCTGGAAAGAATGGAGAAAGTCCAAAGTTGCCGAATAGGAGGGCTGATACAGTGGGTGTAAATTACTAAATATCCGAATCGGCCCTCAACTTCTTAGCCAGCCGTACCTTGTCAAACATTGATTTTTGGTTTAATGCTCAGGTGAATCAGTGAGTTTCTACCCTTCTTTCTCAGGAGTGTACAAGCATGACAGTTATCAAAGACCTGGAAAACCCAGCTTAGCCACTGGAGTGGGGAGAGCAGGCTGATCAATCAGGATGGCTACTGTCAGATTACTGATCTTAGAAGTGGCTCTTGTAGACTGCTGGCCAGGAGACTCAACAAGACCCAGCTCCTCCTGCACTCCAAGTAGTGGAAAAAAGTGGGGAGGTTGAGGAGGAGGGGCTGAGGGCACCCTGTTTCTCTTCTGGTTCTGGTAGAAGGAGTGATGACTTGGCTCCATCACTTTCTTTAAGACTTCTGTATGTATTCACTGTAATTCTAATTACTAGTAGCTGTCTCATGGCGGCAACAGTCAATGGAGAGTCCTATGTGCACTGAGCCGTCATCCTGACATCAGATCAGTGACTTGCTACCCTCTTGGGAATATTCGTAACTACATTGCAACCTCACATAAAGTGCGTTAAATCAGAAAAACACATCGCAATATATCAAAAGATGAATTGCAGAAATAATAATGTAACAGTCTGAGAAGAGAGGAAGAGAACTGTTGCTTACTGAGAAGTTTGCAACAAATTTCAGAATCTATCATTTATCTCGCTCTCAAGATAATTTTGATGCCTAGAACAGGGCCTGGCAAACTTAAGTGCTCAATAGATATTTGTTGAATGACTGCTGAATTTTCAGGCCCTGCTTATACTCATACTGTGATTTTGTACTAATTTATAATTACAGTTACTTCCCTGAAGTAATAAGGGACTCATAGAAATGAACCCCTCATCTTTGAACCTGACTTTGGTCTACTTGTGCCTTGCTCTTCAGGTTGAATGAGATGTGTTATTTTTCAGGGTACTTGTTTTTGTGTTCTTTATTTGCTCTTATTTTTGTTGGGTAGATTTGTTTAAAATTATCCTGGATATCAGAGTAGTACATTGAAATCCATAATATCAAAAAAGTTACTTGAATGTGTATATCTGGGCCATTAGGGAGTTCGCTGCTCCTAAAGCTGACCAAGGGGCTGGGTGGGTGGCCCCCTCTTTAGGCAAGTGTGGAGCTATTGGGCAGCCCTGCTCCATATCCATTGCTAATTGCAGGTAAGTTCTGGGGTTCTTGAATGATCCAGGTGGAGAGAGGGCAGCTACACAGGAAAAGACCTCACAATTTGTCTCCCTTGCTGCATCCCAAAGGAAACTTCCAGATAAGTCAGGGAATTTTTGTCTCATTAAGGTGGTACAACTCCACTACAGCCCATCTTATCTACTGACTACAACTGAAACCTCTGAAAAAAATACAAAAAACAACTATCAAAGACCCAAGAATCAAAATTAACAAAAGCAGGCAGATTGTGAAGGGGCCATTCATGGGGGGAGAGACAGTGAGCTATTTGTTGTTTCATTTATTTTTTTTCTTCTATGGCTTTTTCCTGAGGGTAGGCCTCAGTTGCAGAGCTCTGATAAAAACCCTGTCTTATTGGATAGAATAACCAGAGAAAGGAGCATCTGTGGGCCAGAGAGTATGGGGGAATCTTGGGAGAGAGGAGAGCTGGAAAAGGAGATCCCTTTATTTCTGTGTGAATGTACACGGGTCTCAGATTAACCCCTAAACTATGCATGTGTGGTTCAGACCCAAACTAGCATACCACAGGCTTATAGACTTAACGCTGGAATTTGAACCACTGCTCACAGAAGGTGAGACAAAATTTATAATCTGAACCTAAATGAGTTGATTGCCTGCTAAAACAAAATTATAATATTTTGGGTTGTAATAGGACCCAGAGTCTACAAAATATAGCATTCATAAAGTGAAGCATACCATCCAAAATTAAATACAGAAAAGCCCAGGAAAATGTAATCAATTCTCAAGAGAAAGGACAATCAACAGAATGGACAATCAAGATAAAGCCAATCCAAGATGATTCAGATGTTGACTATAAACCAAGACTTTAAAGCAGTTATTATATCTATAAAAAGACTGTATTATTTTAAGGTTTTTCCATTTTATAGGAGATGGTAAATATTAACTCTCTGTAGACTGTGAAAGGTTAGATACATATAATATCTAGAGTAACCCCTAAATATAATACAAAGAGATATTACAGAAAGGCTAGTAGATAAGTTAAAGTGGAATAATAAAAGTTTTTTAAATAACCAAAAAGAAGGCATCAAAAAAGGAACATAGAAACAAAACACAAAGGGACAAATAGAAAACAACAAAATGGTAGAGCTAAATCCAAGCATATCAATAATTGTATAAAATGTTAATGACTGAGACACTAAAATTAATAGGCAGAGAATGACTGAGTAGATAAAAACAAGACCCTACTACATACTGCCTATGAGACATACATATTAAATATGAACACAGATTGAAAGTAAATTGTGGGACCGTATACCATGAAAACAGTAAGCATATCAAGACTAAAGTGGCTTTTTAAAACTTCAGATTAAATAGATTTTATGACTCAGAGTGTTATCAGAGATAGAGATATAATGATAGACAATTCATCAGGAAGACATAACAATTATACATGTGTGTGCATCTAATAATAGGGCTTCACACACACTCTCCAGATCATTGGGGCACCTTGAAGAAGGCAATGCCAAGCCTACTCTGTCCCTGCAAGGCATCCTCAGCATGGCTTCAGTGATGATGACACCTGTGGCCTCTAGTCACAGTTGGGTCAGGCATAAAGTTAGGAGGGCTGATATTCTTTCACCCGTGGCTAACTAGCTTTTGAAGGACATTTTATTCATGACATTGTTAGTTTCCTGGCAGTAATCTCTTCTAGGAGATCACTTTTCTTCACAGTAGGAGAAAGAATGAAATCAAGTAAAAAGTAGTCAACTTTTCACTTTTCAGGCGTTTTACAGTGATGACTACAAATGCAGTGAAGTTTTTTTTCAGGGAAATTCAAATTAAAGATAAATAAATGAAAACCTTAGCTTTTATTTGACCTATTCTGCATTGTTTTATAAATTTACCAGGCTTATCTTTAGGGCAAAATCCAATGCCTAGTGGCTTAGAAATAGGTGACGTAACATTTTGCAAATGGAAAATAATTTCCAGGTTTTAGGGACTGATTTGTGTTCCCTGAGATTCCTATGTTGATATCCTAACCCACAGTATCTCAGAATATGGGTATAAGGAGATAGGGTCTTTAAAGAGGTAATTAAGTTAAAATGAAGTCATAGGATAGGCTCTAATCCAATATGAATGCCATCTTTATAAGAAGGGGAAATTAGGACACAGACATACACACAGGAAAGACCATGTGAAGACACAGGGAGAAGACAGCCATCTATCTACAAGCCAAGGAGAGAGACCTCAGAAGAGACCGATCATCCTGACATTTTGATCTCAGACTTGTAGGCTCCAGAACTGTGAGCAAATAAATTTCTGTTGTTTAAGCCATCCAGTCTGTGGTACTTTATTATGGCAGCCCTAGCAAAGTAATATACTAGGTAAATGTCAGGGAAGCAGCAGGAGTAAAGTGGAGGCCTTCTGGAACTAAGCAACACCTAAATAGTCTGTAATAGAAAACATTTCTATTTTGTGAAGGCGGTCATTCATATCCCAGGATTTTATTGTTAATATTTGTGCAGTTTTTCCATATGCATAAGTACATATATAGGATTTCCTTGTGTAATGAGAATAATGGAAGTCATAAATAAATGTTGGAGTGGATGTAATTATGGCTGAAAGGATGATTTTATTATATGGGAAAGGATACTGTTGGTTAGAACCAATTCATTAGACTGCTCTGGCAGTCTGTTATTATTTCTAGCCCTTACTAGATTTCATTCTTTTAGATAAAAACATGCATATCAGCTTTGGAGTTTGATTGCCTTATGGGCATAAAGCTTTGCATATTTACTGCCCATGAATCATACCAGTATGTGAAATCCAGAGAAGATTCAATTTTTCCTGTTAGATGCACCTCCAGCCGTTTAATTAAAATATGTATTATTAATAAAACTATATTTAAGTCATATTTTTTACAGATATGACTGAAACATTAAGTGCAAATTGTTTCATACTTTCACAGTAATTTGCTTTTAATGTTTTGTGCCTTAATCAAGGTAGCTCACGAGTCAAAGGTTTGTGGCACTGCAGACTTCTCGATAGCGAAGTTGCGAAAAGCAAGTGGAAAGTGGTGATTAATGAAAGGACATATTTACTTTCAGAAAGACTTCGTGGTTTTATTGCAGAAGGTATCTGTACTGAATAGGAAAGTGCATTAAAAGAAATAGCAGAAAAGAATATTTAGCCCCTAGTTCAGTGCATAGTAATGACATTTGCCATTTGCACACTGGCTTTTTTCATAGTTCTGAACTAGCGCTGTGTTTCAGCCTGGCCGTCTGCCTTTAGATGTCACAGTTGTTCTTCCACTGAACTGAACCAGCTTCAGCTCTGCGCTTTCACAATTCTTCCACTTTCCAGAAACCTTGTATAATCAGTAACACTGATTAGAAACACTGTAGCTCACTTACAGAATTCCTAGCAAGAGACTGATTCAAAATAGTCTTATTAAAATAGGTGATGAGAGTGATGGCTGGCTGACTCTATTAGACACTGTATAGCTTTGCTGTAAAGTGTACCCATGGTTTATGGAATTTGTTCTTTCAGATGACGAAATTTCCAAACTCTCACTTTCAGTCCAAGTGGTAATGGTGAGCAGTGGGGCAGAGAAAGCAGAAAGGAAGAAAATTAATATGTAATGACTATCTGCTATGTGCCGGACCCCATGCTAACCCATTTGCCAGTTATGTTATTTAATCCTCATACAAAGCTTCAAGAAAGAAATGCGTGTCTCATGTGTTTCACATGAGGAAATAAGGCTCTGAGAAGTGATCGGCCCAGCTTCATAGCTGGTAAATGACTTAGACTGAGTTCAAACCTTTGGCTTTTTCACTCCAAAGCTCAAGGGAGACCACTGTATATTCTCTTGCATGTTGGGCCTCTACAAACATGCATTTGTCCTGTCCACCTCCAGCTGGTTATACGAACATTCCCTGCTCCTCCCCGACCCGCAAGTCCTCCAGAAAATCAACTTAGCTTCTTTCCCTTCTGCTTTACTACTCTAGTCCTTTCATAATCCTTCCCCTCCCCTCACTGGTTTCTCTCTCCACCAATGCATGAAAATTCTAAGTTACATCTAGGTGGAGTGAAGGTGAACTTTCTATTTTGACATCTTCTTTAATGTAGAATCTTATATCCATCATGCTGTTTACCATTTTCAATTGAATTTCATTATAATAGTTCTTTTCTAAGCGGACTAACTGCTAAAATGTAATTTGTAAAAGTAATTTGTTTGTGACTTCAGAGCCTGTAATTATAAAATTCACATTAATGAAGCCCTTTCCTTTACTTTAAAACTATTGATACTATAATTGGCAGTTATTGGCCCAGCTAAAAAAAGGACATTTTTGCATGTTTCCTTTCCTTGAGATATATGTATATCTGTACATATATGGTGTGATTCTGTTTAGATGCCATTGGATTGGAGAGTTCTCCTTTAAGGAGAAATAAGAGCTTGGAGCTGACTTAAGCCTTAGAATAAAAATCCCCACTCAAATGTGTTTAGTATGGTATAGAAACCTCTTCTAACACTACGTTCACATTATAGAGATACTTAAATATGCCTTTTTACTTTCAATTTTCCCCATTCCTTCACGCTAACTATAGAAACTGAACCGAGCATTCTACTGCCACCAGAAAAATAGATGCCTCTCTCCTTTGCCTAACCAGTGGGAGAGTTGACCTTTGTTTAAAAAAATAACAGTGATCATGCTTGAAAACCAAGGGAAGCCAAGCAAAATCAGGTCTAATTTTCAATAATTACAAAACAAAGAGTAGGCAAAGAAACAGAAAACCCCCAAAGCCCAGCACAATCTAAATTCCAAGAAATAAGTGGCAAATTCCTGGGTCTGGTTTGGCAGGGTGCTGGTGAGTTTCTGTGCACTGTATAATTTTTTATTTTGTTTTTCACTGAGCATCCCTGGAGAGAACTCCACTGGCTTCCCAGAGGAGGTGCAGCCTCTTGACTCTGCAGAGCTCTTGGCGTGGAAATAAACCAAACTCCAAAAGCCCTTAGTGCTCTGGAAAACAAACAAAACACACTCTGAGGGACTTATTATTTGCAACACTCAAATTCCAAAACACACTCATGCACACACACATGCTCACACACATGCACAGACACACAGTTATACATATTTCAAAGTATGAAAACTTATTTTAAAATTTTTGTAGCTGGGCCCCCAAAGCAGCATGATCTCTCTCAAACTAGCCTAACACATACAAAGTAGAAAATACCTAAAATAAATACAATTAACTGAGCACCAGATTTGCACAAACACCAGTCTCCAAAGAAGAAAAGCCTGAGAGGAAATAAGCTAGAGAAAGCCAGCAGCTCTGGCAAGAATGGGTAACGGAGAAGCCCTTTGTGAAGCAGCAGCTGTTAAAACACCCACCATACCATATGGTCCATTTGAGTGAGGCTTGGCCTCTGAAAACATTGCTGGGTTAGATGATATTTTTTCCAGTGGGCCCCATTCATTTTCAGAATTAGGATGTCCCAGGAGAACCTTATGGCAGCAAGGTGGCCGAGATCTGTTAAAGTGTTGTCTGCTGCTTTCCTTATTTATACTTTTTCATTCTGGTTTTGGAGCCAGGGGAATTTCATTAAGCCTTATGAATGGGCAGATGTGAATGAGGTAAGACTGAAAATTTACTTGAGTGAGTTTAATTAGTTTTGCTTTTAAAATGACATGTGATTGAATAAAATATTTCAAATGATCTAGTCACTTCCTTTTTGCCCAGTGGCAGTTAATTCTATGAGGTTGGACTTTGTTCTTCCAGATCAATCTCTGTTTTCCTCCGAAGTACCTAGTATTGTGCTATGTACTGAGAGGGCAAGCAGCAAGCAGCCATTGTAATGGAAACCTGCATCCTGGTCGTCTTTCCAGTCTGATGGTTGGAATGGTAATTTTTAGATTTGAAAAAAAAAGTAACATTGTGCTGTCATATGCTGGCACTTACCCTGGGCAGCTGTTTCTGAAAGCTCTACTCAGCTTTGCAAGGGCCTTGGAAGAGTGGTCCCAGTTCAGTCCCTACATCTGCTTAGGGCTACTAATAAGTAACTGGGTTTTTTGGTTTTTGTTTTTTTTTTTTTTCCTTTTTCTTTTTTTGAATTGCCTTGGGCAGTGCAATTGAGAAGTTGATGAATTACTTGTGAGCCTGTTTCAGATATTTCAGGGAAATCCAGAGACATTTAAATTCTTTAGCACATTTTGCTTAAATTGTGAGGGTTAGGTTGTGCATAGAAAAAAGTAATTTGATACCTTGGAAAACTTGGATGACCCTTTCTTTCAAAAGCCATTCTTTTTTTTTTTTTAAACATCTTTATTGGGGTACAATTGCTTTACATTGGTGTGTTAGTTTATTTCCAAAACTATGTTGAATAAGAGTGGTGAGAGTGGGCAACCTTGTCTTGTTCCTGATCTTAGTGGAAATGCTTTCAGTTTTTCACCATTGAGGATGATGTTGGCTGTGGGTTTGTCATATATGGCCTTTATTATGTTGAGGAAAGTTCCCTCTATGCCTACTTTCTGCAGGGTTTTTATCATAAATGGGTGTTGAATTTTGTCAGAAGCTTTCTGTGCATCTATTGAGATGATCATATGGTTTTTCCCCCTTCAATTTGTTAATATGGTTTATCACATTGATTGATTTGCGTATATTGAAGGATCCTTGCATTCCTGGAATAAACCCCACTTGATCATGGTGTATGATCCTTTTAATGTGCTGTTGGATTCTGTTTGCTAGTACCAAAGCCATTCTTGAATTCCCGGTTGGGACAAGTGTCCATCCTCTGTGGTCCCATAACACAAGGGAAAACTTCTGTGTACTCACCACATTTTATTCAATGGATACCTTTTTGAGCTTATGTTTCAGTAGTCTGAAGGCTCTTTGAGGACAAGGCACTGGTCTGACTCATCTGTGTGCCCCAATTACCTATTTTGGTATCTTGTACATCAAAGACCCTTAATACATGTTTGTTTAACAGAACTGAAATGAAAGTGGGGGGTGAAGGTAACTGCATTTTCTTCTAAGAACCTCCAGTTGCTCTGAAGCAGCCTTTATTTAAAAGGTAAGATTACATTTTGACTACAAATACCTGAGAGGTTTTTGCCAGACTTTTTGTCTTGGATTGGCTTGTTCTCCTTTCCTTGGACATTATGCTCAGTCTGTTGATTAAAAAAATTTCCTGGTTAGACGATTTTTTTTACAGTAATTCTTAGTCATGAAAATTAAGTTCCAGACCTTGCAACATAAATTTGCACAGGGTTCTACTTACAAGCACCTTTACTGTGCCTAATCTTGGTGGTTTCTACCACCTGTAGAAGCTAAGTATGCTTGTTTGTAATATTCAGTTCTAAGCATCTTCCAATTTCTGTTGTTTTTATGTAAGCAATGAATTCTTTAGAACACTTTTCTTTTTTTACTTTACAAATGATTTTTATTTAAACTATATTTTGTTGTTGATACCACTGTTGATATTGCTGTCATAGAATATCATCTATATGGTATGGATTCCTTTTTAGATCAGTTTTAGGTTCACAGCAAAATTGAGTGGCAGGTACAGAGATTTCTCACATAGCCCTCGCACCCACATATACATAGCCTATCTCAGCATCCCCCAGCAGAGTGGTCCATTCCTTACAATTGATGAATCATTTTCACCCAAAATCTGTAGTTTATTGAGAGTTCACTTTTGATGTTGTATATTCTATGGGTTTGGGCAAATGTAAAATTACATGTTATCAATCATTATAGTATCATACAAAGTAGTTTCACTGCCCTAAAAATCCTCTATGCTCTACCTATTCATTCTCTCACCCCCTTAGACCCTGGCTGATCTTTTTACTGTCTCCTTAGTTTTACCTTTTCCAGAATCATACAGTTGAAGTCACACAGTTGTAGCATCTTCAGACTGGCTTCTTTCATTTAGTAATATGTGCTTAAGGTTCCTCCATGTCTTTTCATAGCTTCTTAGCTCATTTCTTTTTGCTGCTGAATAATATTCCATTGTCTGAATGTACCACAGTTTATTTATCATTCACTTACTGAAGAGCTTTTTGGTCGTATCCAGGTTTTGGCAGTTATGAGTAAAGCTGCTATAAACATCCATGTGCATATTTTTGTGTGGACATGTTTTCAACTCCTTTGGGTGAATACAAAGAAGTGCAGTTGCTGGATTGTATGGTAAGAGTATGTCGAGTTTTGTAAGAAACTGCCAGTCTTCTGAAGAGGCTGTACCGTTTTTCATTCCCACCAACAATGAATGAGAGTTCCTGTTGCTCCACATCCTTGTCAGTGTTTGGTGTTGTCAGTGTTTTGCATTTTGGTCATTCTGATAGATGTGTAGTGATATCTTGTTGTTTTAATTTGCAATTCCCTAATGACATATGATGTTGAACATCTTTTCATATACTTACTTGCCATCTGTATATCTGATTTGGTGAGTGTGTCTGTTCAGGTCTTTGGCCCATTTTTTAGTCACGTTGTTTGTTTTCTTCCTATTGAGTTTTAAGAATTTGTATATTTTGGATAACAGTCCTTCATAAGATATATCTTTTGCAATGATTTTCTAACAGTCTATGGCTTGTCTTTTCATTCTTTTGCAGAGCAGAAGTTTTTAATTTTAATGAAGTCCAGCTTATCAATTGTGTCTTTCATGGATTGCATTGAATCTAAAAAGTCATTGCCAAATCCAAGGTCATCTAGATTTTCTTCTATGTTATCTTCTAGGAGTTTTATTGTTTTGTATTTTACATCTAGGTCTGTGATCCATTTTGAGTTAATTTTTGTGAAGGCTGTAAGGTCTGTGTCTAGATTCAGTTTTTTGCAAGTGGATATCCAGTTTTTCCAGAATGATTTGTTGAAAAGGCTCTCTTTTCTTTGTTGTATTTCCTTTGTGAAAGATCAGTTGACTATATTCATGTGGGTCTATTTCTGGGCTTTCTGTTCTATCTTATTGGCTGTTTAGTCTATCCTTTTGTAAACACCACACTGTCTTGATCACTCTATATAGTAAGTCTTGAAGTCAGGTACTGTCAGTCCTCAATCTTTGTTCTTTTATTTCAGTGTTGTATTAACTATTCTGGGTATGTTGCTTCTTCATATAAACTTTGAAATTGGGAGAATTCAGGTTAAAACAACAGTTTATCTATAGATTCAGTGCAATCCTAATCTAAATCTGAGCAAGTTATTTCGAGGATATGGACAAACTGATTCTAAAGTTAAAAGATGCTCTACATCATATGTCATTGGGGAAATGAATTCTTTTTTCGTTTATTGATACTTCCTTTATCACCTAGAATATAGTCAGTCATTAAAAGTACTCCATGTATGCCTTAAAAAATATGTATCCACTAATTGTTAGATATGGGGTTTTATATTGGGCTGGCCAAAAAGTTCCTTCGGTTTTAAAAGTAAAAATAAAAGACACATTTTTCATTTTCACCAATAAATTTATTGAACAACTTATTTTACCATTCCGTTCTACTACCTTCTGCCATTTTTCAGGCAACTTCATAATTCCATCTTCCCAAAACTTTTTACCTTTTTGAGCAAAGAACTGGTCCAGGTGCCTTGTACAATCTTACAGGAATTTGAAATTTTTTCCACTAAGAGATTTTTTTCTTTTTTTATTCAAACAGAAAGTCACAAAAATTTTAATCATCCTCATCAGTTCACTCAGTCCCATGTAATGAATTTTTTTTCATCTTGATCTTTTGTTAGCACTTTAATGAATTCATCAGTTTTCCATTAGACTCCTGAAAATGCTTATTCACTCAGTTCAGCAGTATAGTCAGTTACCAGAAACCTGTACTTGTCAGAGTCTTTTCCATGAATTCCTTGAAGATGAAACCCTTTTATAGGAACATTTTGCAACAGTATCAGAGTACACCCAGAACTGTCATTTGTAAATGACAAAAGACTTTAAAATGACGACGGTTAAAGATTTGATGAAAGTTCATCATAATGCAATTGACAAGGAAATTTAGTTATTTCTGAGATATACATTTTAAAATAGAATAACTAGAATTATGACTTATAACATTATACCAGAACACATAAGAATTTTAGGAATTTCATGTAATGTCTGAAACATTTATATTAACATATTTCCATACAAATAACCCAAAGAAAGTTAAGGTTTTTATTTTGAATTTTATTTTATTTTTTTATACAGCAGGTTCTTATTAGTCATCAGTTTTATACACATCAGTGTATACTCCAAGAACATGGTATATCTCTCCATCTGTTAGTATCATCTTTAATTTCTTTCATCAGTGTCTTATAGTTTTCTGCATACAGGTCGATTGTCTCCGTAAGTAGGTTTATACCTAGGTATTTTATTCGTTTTGTTGCAGTGGTAAATGGGAATGTTTCATTAATTTCTCTTTCAGATTTTTCATCATTAGTGCATAGAGATGCAAGAGATTTCTGTGCATTAACTTTGTATCCTGCTACTTTACCAAATTCATTGATTAGCTCTAGTA
>NW_020174917.1:1128572-1136748 GCF_003031525.2 Neophocaena asiaeorientalis asiaeorientalis | reverse complement strand
AAGATGCTTGATATGATTTCAATTTTCTTAAATTTACTGAGGCTTGATTTGTGACCCAAGATGTGATCTATCCTGGAGAATGTTCCTTGCGCACTTGAGTAGAAAGTGTAATGTGTTTGGGGATGGAATGTCCTATAAATATCAATTAAATCTATCTGATCTATTGTGTCAATTATAGCTTCTGTTTCCTTATTTATTTTCATTTTGTATGATCTGTCCATTGGTGCAAGTGAGGTGTTAAAGTCCTCCATTATCTTTCTGTTACTATCCTCATTTTCTTAGTTGTTTTGGCTTTGCTTTTGTAGGTCCTTTTCTTCTCTTGTGTTTCCCACTTAGGGAAGCTGCTTTAGCATTTGTTGTAGAGCTGGTTTGGTGGTGCTGAATTCTCCTAGCTTTTTTTGGTCTGTAGCGCTTTTGATTTCTCCATCGAATCATTTCAGTTATTGTATTGTTCATCTCGGTTTGTTTGTTCTTTAATCCTTCTAGGTCTTTGTTAAGCATTTCCTGTATCTTCTGGATCTCTCCCTCCATTCTTTTTCCAAGGTCCTGGATCATCTTTACTATCATTATTCTGAATTCTTTTTCTGGAAGGTTGCCTATCTCTACTTCATTTAGTTGTTTTTCTGGGGTTTTATCTTGTTCCTTCATCTGGTACATAGCTCTCTGCCTTTTCATCTTGTCTGTCTTTCTGTGAATGTGGTTTTTGTTCCACAGGCTGCAGGATTGTAGTTCTTCTTGCTTCTGCTATCTGCCCTCTGGTGGATGAGGCTATCTGAGAGGCTTGTTCAAGTTCCCTGATGGGAGGGAGTGGTGGTGGGTAGAGCTGACTGTTGCTCTGGTGGGCAGAGCTCAGGAAAACTTTAATCTGCTTAACTGCTGATGGGTGGGGCTGGTTTCCCTCCCTGTTGGTTGTTTGGCCTGAGGCAACCCAGCACTGGAGCCTACCTGGGCTCTTTGGTGGGGCTAATGGCAGACTCTGGGAGGACTCATGCCAAGGAGTACTTCCCAGAACTTCTGCTGCCAGTGTCCTTGTCCCCATGGTGAGCCACAGCCACCCGCTGCCTCTGCAGGAGACCCTCCAACACTATCAGGTAGGTCTGGTTCAGTCTCCCCTAGGGTCACTGCTCCTTCCCCTTTGTTCCGACGTGCACACTGCTTTTTGTGTGCCCTCCAAGAGTGGAGTTTCTGTTTCCCCCAGTCCTGTCGAAGTCCTGAAGTCGAATCCCACTAGGCTTCAAAGTCTGATTCTCTAGGAATTCCTCCTCCCGTTGCCGGACCCCCAGGTTGGGAAGCCTGATGTGGGGCTCAGAACCTTCACTCCAGTGTGTGGCCTTCTGTGGTATAAGTGTTCCCCAGTCTGTGAGTCACCCACCCGGCAGTTATGGGATTGGATTTTACTGTGATTGTGCCCCTCCTACCATCTCATTATGGCTTCTCCTTTGTCTTTGGATGTGGGGTATCTTTTTTGGTGAGTTCCAGTGTCTTCCTGTCCATGATTGTCCAGCAGCTAGTTGTGATTCTGGTGTTCTCACAAGAGGGTGTGAGAGCATGTCCTTCTACTCCACCATCTTGGTTCCTACCAAGAGAATTTTGTAAAGACCAAAATATATGGAAATCCGAAGGTGCAATGTCTAGTGAATACAGTGGATGAATGAGAACTTCCCAGCCAAGCTGTAACAGTTTTTGCTTTGTCATCAAAGAGACATGCAGTCTTGCATTATCCAGATGGAAGATTATGCGTTTTCTGATGACTCATTCTGGACACTTTTTGTCGAATGCTGCTTTCAGTTGATCTAATTGGGAGCAGTACTTACTGGAATTAATTGTTTGGTTTTACAGAAAAAGCTCATAATTGGGGACTCCCTTCCAATCCTGCCATATACACAACATCACCTTCTTTGGATGAAGCCTGGCCTTTGGTGTGGTTGGTGGTGGTTCATTTCGCTTGCCCCACGATCTCTTCCATTCCACATTATTGTACAGTGTCCACTTTTCATCACCCAGCACAATTTTTTAAAAAACATTGTCATTACGTATAAGTAGAGAATCCTATGCAGAAATTCGGTCAAAAAGGTTGTTTTTGCTTAACTTATGTGGAACCCAAACACCAAAGTGATTAACGTAACCAAACTGGTGCAAATGATTTTCAGCACTTGATTTGGATATTTTGAGTATGTCGGCTATTTCCCACATGGTATAACATTGATTGTTCTCAATTAATGTCTCAGTTTGATCGCTATCAACGTCAACTAGTCTAGCCGACCCTGGAGCATCGTCCAGCGAGAGATTTCCAGCACGAAACTTTGCAGACCACTTTTGACACGTTCGATCAGTCATAGCACCTTCATCATACACTGCACAAATCTGTTTCTGCGTCTCAGTTGTGTTTTTACCTTTCTTGAAATAATAAAGCATAATATGCTGAAAATGTTACTTTTTTCTTCCATCTTCAATATTAAAATGGCTACACAAAAATTCACCAATTTTGATAAGTTTTTTTAAAATTTACGCTGATATGACGGCTGTCACAATACAATCTAACAAAATTGTTTCAAATGAAGTTACAGACCCCTAAGTGCTACTGGAGCCATCTTACGGAAAAAACCAAATGAATTTTTGGCCAACCCAATGTATATGTCTACTAGTCTCTCACTGTTGTGGTCTCTCCCATTGCGGAGCACAGGCTCTGGACGTGCAGGCTCAGCAGCCATGGCTCACGGGCCTAGCCACTCCACGACGTGGAATATTCCCGGACCGGGGCACGAACCCATGTCCCCTGCATCGGCAGGAGGACTCTCAACCACTGTGCCAGCAGGGAAGCCCTGAGCTTTTTAATGTGTTGTTTCTTCATTCTTATTTGCTTCTTGAATGCCTGATCTACATATTTTGGGGAGAAATGTGTTTTTTGAAAAGCCCAATTTGATTGTAGATTTATTAATTTCTCCTTATAATCAGGAAGCTTTGGCTTTATATATTTTGAAGGTCTGTTGTTGAATGTATAAATATCTAGGATTGTTACACCTGTCTGAGGAAGTTTTCTTTTATCTTTCAGAAATGTATCCCTTTAACCATAAGAATAGGTTTTGCCTTAATGTTTATTTTGTTTCATATATTTATTTTGTGTGTGTATGTGGTACACGGGCCTCTCACTGTTGTGGCCTCTCCCGTTGCGGAGCACAGGCTCCAGACGCGCAGGCTCAGCGGCCATGGCTCACAGGCCCAGCCACTCCGCGGCACGTGGGATCTTCCCGGACTGGGGCACGAACCTGTGTCCCCTGCATCGGCAGGCGAACTCTCAACCACTGCACCACCAGGGAAGCCTGTTTTATATAAATAATACCTGACCAGTTTTATTTTGGTTAGTTTTATTTTGTATATATACATATTTCATTACTTTATATTCAATACATTCGTTTCACTGCATTTTGGCTTTTTTTTTGTAAATAGACATGGATTTTGGTTTATTTCTTATTTAATTCTAGTCTGAGTAGCTCCATTTTTTAACAAAGAAATTTAATCTATTTAGATTTAGTGTGAATACTGATTTTTTGGGGGGCTAATTTATAATATATTATTTTGTATTTTATATTTGTCATGTCTTTCATTGTTTCCTTTTCCCCTTTCTATTTTTAATTCATTGAGTTTTTTTGTTGTTTTTTAAATTTTCACTTATATCCCTTTCTTATTTTGGAAGTTACACATTCCATGACTATTTTTTTGTAATTACCCTTACATTTTTACCATCCATAGTTGATTTTAAAATATTAAGAAACAATGAGTATCTCTATCCTCCTGGAACAACAAGGTTCTTAGAATATTTTAATTCCAATCAACTGCTGACATATTTTATGTTATTGCTATTCAGTATTTTACTTTCACCTTGTTTATAATGCCTTCAGCATACTTGATGACTATTATAAATAAGATTCTTGAATTTTAAGTTATTTTTTCTTTAGATCAACGTGCATTTTTATGATTCATTTCCACATCATGTTCCTTGCATACCATTCCTTCCTTCTGAGTTTAATTTCTCTTTAATAGAAATACATCCTTTGTTTTTTTGGTATGTGTCTAGTAGTGGATTATCTGTAGATGGTAAGATTTTCAGTGCTTCTTTGTCTTAGTGTATTCTTATTTTTGTTCATTTAAAGTTATAATTTTCTTGTCTATAGAGTTCTAGTTTGACAGTTATTTTCACCAGCTGTAAGAAAATATTATTTCAGTGCCTTTTTGGCTTCTATCAGTATAATCTGTTCTTGACTTTTTTATGAGTAGTCTTTTTGTGTTTCCTCTGATAGCTTTTAAGATTTGTTTTTAGAAATTCTATTTTGTTATTATTCAAGTCTGCCTATTTTTAGTTCATTGTTTGGTCCTATTTCATCATGGTTTCTCTTTGTTTTCTGCTTATTATTTTAGCTGTACATTTAATTTTTTCCTTCACATTGTGTTATTTGTAGTGCCACTTCTCATTTGCTGCACCTGCTGATGCTCCATCATGGTGATTTGTTTGTTTGGTTTTTTATTTTGACCCCATCTTTGACAAAGGGTTTTGTTTTTCTTGGAAAGTTTCATGTGCTTTGGGTTAAATATTTTTTTAATGTGGTAATTGTATAATTTTTGCCAGAATCCTAAGGGTTTTAAGTTTTCAACTTGGGATTCCCACAGCATAGGGAAAACATAAATTTAGCTCTCCACATCTCTGCAAGGTACAAAGGTAGGAATTGTCATTTTTATGAACACTTTTTTTTCCTTCCGGGAAACAAGGGCATTTAACAATCTTGTTGACTATGTCTACCAGCAAGTAGGTGGGGTTTTTCTAGTCCTCTTCACTAACTGGGTGAGCTTTTTGAGGATCCTGGTTTTATAAGTTCTTCAACTCAGCTTCTCTCCTAAGATCACTTTGCTTGTCCCTACATTGGCATTAAAACCACAGATCCACAACTCCTAGCATCATATCTGGTTTTAAAATGTATCTGGATACCTGAGCTTTTGATGTAAATGCTGCCTTGACTTTGAGCTCTCCTTTTATTCCTGTGTCTGGAAGACTTATCCTTTTTTTCTTTTTTTATTTCCCAGCTTGGCTATGTTTTCAAACTTAATTTTTAGTATCTTTAATCTAACCTATCAAATTTTATTTCATCTATGGGTTATATGCTTGCTATCTCAATCTGCCATGATGCCAGCACTGGAATTAAACAGTTTTTTAAAGAAAATAAAGTAGATTTTGCAGACTTATTTTCTTTAAAATATATTAAGGAAAGAAGTAAATTTCCAGTGATTTATTTATGATCTACTTTTTTGTTTTGTATTTTAATCAACAATTTACCTTGCTCTGAGTATTTGCTCAAATTGTTTGCTTTTGTTCACTTAGAACAACTAACCTCCTGCAATTAACTTGAGAGACAAAGAGTATTTACTGTTTTGGGGGGTGCAAAGGGCTTAATTGAGAAGAACTTGCTGTTACATTATATTCTGTCCAGGGAGAAGGAAGGAATACATTATGCATTTTATATTTGTTTTCTTGTTTTTTTAATTGGTGTTTAAAATCCTTGGCACTGTTTACCTACAGGTAGCGTTCAAAGATTTTGTTTTCTAACTTAAGCCAGTGATCCTTAATACACGCCTAGACTCGAGATTGTGCACGTTTGTTCACCACTGTAATTCTGTGCCTGGCACATGGTAAATACTCAAGACATATGTCTTAAATAAGTATCATGACATGACTAAATGAATGTACCCACAGTAGCTCTCCAAGTACAATAGCAAAAGGGGGGTATATAAGTTAGTCACTGCCAGAGAAATGCTGCTTAAAAAATGGTTCGAAGTTTAAAGCAATAATCGTTTATTGACTCCTTTAGGCTGGGTTCAGCTGGATGCACTCATGTGTCTGTGTGTTGAGAATTGAAAATCTAGGCTGGGCTCACTGAAGGCAGCTTAGTTCTGCTCCAGGTGCCTCTCTTGGGGCTACTGGGATCAGTGGTCTAGTCCAGATGTGTTCTTTTAAGGTCAGTGGCAGAGGCGAGGAGAGCACACCAACAGCTCAAGAGTATTTCATGCCCCTGTTTGCCTCATGTCTGCTAACATCCCATTGCCCCAAACAAGAAACATGGTCAGGCCCAAGATCAATGAAAGGGGAAGTGGATACCTCCTTTAGAAGTGACCGGGAAGGAGAGAATTTTTCTAAACAATAATCCAATCTACCTCATGTGGTAAAAACTCAAAACGTATTAAGCCTGGTTCTCTAAGGTACTTTTTCTGCTTAACAGCTCCCTACTCCTGCAGACATCCATTCACAATTGTAGGAAGTGCAAAACTTTCTTTTTAAAAATCTACACTGTCTTCTCTTACTAAGCATGGCTACTCTTTGAGAGCCTAACTTGTGCAAGTGATTTATGTGTACTATTAAATTCAATCATTATAACAAACCCCTCAAAGTAACTATTTTAATTCTCTTTACTTTTCAAATACCAAAAGTGGCTCAGAATACTTAAATACCTACCTGGCTTTAAGTCAAACAGTAACTGGTAGAGTTGGCATCCAAATCGACATCTCCCCAAAGTCCACACTTTATGCATTCTATACACAGCCTAGCTGCATAGCTGATCCACTGTTAAAATCTGTGCCATGTTTTCACCAATACCATCCTGAAGCTGCTTCTGAGGAATGAGTTTTGAGTTCTGAATAAAACAACTGATACGAAGAGAAGATTTATTTTTTAGGAGGCTGTGTTTTCTTAACTACCAAAAGAGAAATTTTAAAAATAAGTGTCTCTGAGTCATCGTTGGTTAGTATAGGATTAGCTACTGACCTTTTCTATAGCTTTTCCAAAGTAATATCACTTTGTTGCCACTGTCACCTTTACTTTCTTTTAGCAATAGTGTCATTTTATCGAATATTTGTACTTCTGATTTTACTTTTTCCTAGAAAGCTGGCTTACAGTTTTCAAATATAATATATTTTAGTTCTGGATGTTCCAGAACCTCAGGCCTTCATATAGTTTCAGATGTCAAAAATACATTTACAACTTTTAAAAAGTAATTTTCTTAGCATAAATCATAGCTTATCTATGTTTTCTATATTTTCCTTGTTGGGAAATGTCCTCAGTAAACACATGTTGTCTAACAATTTTACAACTCCAGGAAAAAAAATAAATGTAAAATTGCCAGTTTACTGTTGGGGAGATACACACACACACACACACACACACACACACACACACACACACACACATATATGTATATAGTTTTTCAGACTGGTGGAAGTGTTAGTTAATTGCTGATGTTTGCATTGATGATGAAGTGTGAGCAGAGAGCTGTGAATTGATGACTGATAGAGAGGTATGAGTATAGAGTGGTAATTATAGCTATTTTGGCTCTGCTATCAATTTTGCCTCCAAGTATCTCTGTAATCTTCATAAAGCTATGTTACCCACCCCCACCAGTAAACTATAAATTCACAGCCTCTTCCATGAGATTATGAACTATCTTGTTGCTTAGTTTGAACTCGCCACTGCTTCCTAGCATTAACTTTGATAAAAAAATACTTCATCTTGAAAGTTTATTTCTTCTTTTTCTTCTAGAAAAAGGGAACTAGGCTGCTGGATGGAGAGATTCTACTGTAGTTTTTCAAAGAGCTGTGTGGAATGGGGTGTTGTAGTGTCAGACATGAGGGGTTTATTGATTTCAAGGGAGGTTTTTGAGAACATTCTTAGAAGTCAAAGTATCCCTAGGCCCTGTGAGTCCCACTGTAGGAGAGCCATCCTCCCTTCCTTCTTGCTAACAGAATTCCAGTGTTATTTGTATAGCAGTGTTGACAGTTCCAGGCTTTTGTCCTGCTCACCTCCCTGTTCTCTGAGTATGAGATGCTTGGGACTGAAGTAGTTCTCTTTCTGTGACAAGTGCCAGCTCCCTGACTTCATTGAGCTCTTGAGCCAGTTCCATAGCCATTCACCTCCAGATTGATCATTATGAGATCATGAAATACCTGTCATTATTTTAGCCTCTATTCATTGGGCTTTCTGATAGCTGTAGTCAAACACATCTTTAAATACAGTATATGTGGGCAATCCTAATTTCATCATTGAATAAGTTCATGTGCACTTTTTGGGCATTCTGAATGCATCACTATGCCTTTCATGTAAATTCACCTTCTTTCTTTCTTTTTTTTTTTTTTTTTT
>NW_020174917.1:1011658-1128552 GCF_003031525.2 Neophocaena asiaeorientalis asiaeorientalis | reverse complement strand
TTTTTTGCGGTATGCGGGCCTCTCGCTGCTGCGGCCTCTCCCGTTGTGGAGCACAGGCTCCGGACGCGCAGGCTCAGTGGCCATGGCTCACGGGCCCAGCCGCTCCGTGGCATGTGGGATCTTCCCGGACTGGGGCACGAACCCGTGTCCCCTGCATCGGCAGGCAGACTCTCAACCACTGCGCCACCAGGGAAGCCTGTAAATTCACTTTCTTATTTGTTAGTGAATTGGTGTAGGCATTAGAAAAAAATTGATGGGCAATTCTGACTCCTCTGTTTACTTGGTACTGGGTAGAGTGAAAGATACTCTCTTTGGACCATAGTCTTTTTTATCAAATAGCATAATCATATTTAGTGTGCATTGAGGGCCTTATTTGGCACAGAATAAACTGAAAAAATTTTTTCAGTCTCGTTTGAATATGAATTTCCCCCTCAAATCCCGCTACTATTTATTTGTATTTTAAGTAGAAAAATTGTTGAAATACACAGAGAATGTGCCAGAGCCATGATATCCAATCGAGTTGTGATGCGGGGAGGATGCAGTCAATACCAGCTCACCTTTGAGGCACTCTGCATGGTCATTTAAATCTATATGGACCAAATCTCTCCCTCTAAGAAACCTGATTATGGAGATGAGCAGTTGTGTTTATCTGACAACTATCTCCTTCAGTTGGCTCAAATTGCCAATCACCAGGTCAGGCTGTGCTGCAGAAGACTGGACTTGAGAACAGTGGGAACCGCAATGATCTTTGTATAACCTGCAGTAGACTTACAGCTGACATGTTCCCTGTGCCTATATAATTAATATTTTAAAAGTTTGTGGCTTGAATGGGATTCAGGGTTATGTCTTAGCGTATTTGTGTCACCCTATGCCACATGCTCCATGACATGACATTTTGCCTGACAGTTATCAAGTGGTGACTTAGTCTTCCCTTTTCCAGGCAAGTTATCACCATTACACTCACCTTACCTGCATCAAGCAAAGCATATTCAGGTACAGGGTATAGCATCTTCCTTAAAAATCACATCACATTTCCTACTCTTTCATATTGAAGGAGTCTGAAATTTGAACACAGTATTTACTTTAAAATTGCTCCAATCAATCACATTTAAAATTGTACCGTTTTGCACGGATGCTGATATTTGAGGGCTTATAGTTCATTATCACATCTTTCTAAGTTGTGATTGCATGGCCTACCAACATTAATCATGAAATGACTCTACAACAGAAGCTTTTAGTAGCTGCTGCTTTTATGAAAGAACCAACATCAGAGGTCCAGAGCCAAGGTGATTTCAGCTCAGATCTGAAGCAGGAAATTACTCTTTTCATCAGATGAGATGTTAAATCCCTTCCTAGTTCTGTATGAAGGAATCTTGTCAGTGACTAGGAGAACACAGGCTGGGCTGCATGCTCAGCTAACGAATGCTTGGGTTGGAGAGATAGGCAGATAGCTGTGGCATCACAGAGCTGCTCCTTAGACTTGGTAAAGCAGATGCCAGCATTTTGTAAAGCATATTGTAGAAAATCAAAACCTATTGGAGAGACGAAATCTTTTCTCGGAATCTGATTGATATAGACCAAGTACCTAGTGACAGTCCTTTGAACAAGCGCATTAGCAAAGCCTAAGAAACTTCTGCAGTCATTAGTATGGAGGCCAGAAGCAGATGTCCCAGTGTAGACCCGTGAGAGGCAAGAAGCAGTTTGGTACCCACAGGAGAGCATCCACATGGAACTCTCACTGGCTAAGCATCATCAGCTGTTCTTCGTGAGGAGGAACAGGAAACTGGCATGAGACCCCATTCTTTGTGCTTCGTATATACGCGATAAGTGAAGTACTACTGTCATCAGAGAGTATGGGTTCACTTTAGGAATGTAATTATCACAGCAGAGTGCATGTTCCATCATCTCATCATCTTCACAGAGTGCCAAGTAAAAAGACCCCCGAGGTATGGTTTAGAGAGTTCCCTGGGTTGTCTAGTGCTGCTTTAGTGGGGAATGGAATACTGAGTTTCACAGAACTCTTAAGACTTTAAGTCTATTTCTGTTAGCCTCACCACATCTCTAGCTGTTAGCAACAGTACAGTCGTGAAAAGCAGCATATTCCCTGTCTTGTATTTACACAGTTAAACTTTTCCCTCTTCAACTTTAATTATCTGTTGATTAGTGTGCCATTCATTTTATCATTAATTAATTCAGCTAACAGTTTTTGAGGACCTATGATGGGTCTGGTATTCAACTACATGTTGTATGTCCAAAGGACTCCATGGTCCAATATAGGAGAGAAAAATCCACAAATAATTATGTGACAGGATCACATATGCTGATGAATGTGTGAGCAGAGTCAGAGAAGCTTCTCAAGGTAATAGCATTTAAACTTCACACTGAGGGATGGTAAGTTCTTAGGGGGAACAAGGAGGAGAAAGGACACTGAGGAAGGGGGAACGGTATTGATGACACAGACGGGGCATTGGCTGAGCTGTGGACCGCCTGTGGAGGGTATAGTGCTGGAAAGGTAGGTTCGACTAGTCTCACGATACTTGACTGGTAGGTGAGGTTGTGGGATTTGGACTTTTATCTTACAGGTTAAGGGGAGTCCCTGAAGGCATTTGAGCAGGGAAGAGGTATATTTTTATTTGTGTTTTAGAAAGCTGTCTCTGATGGCAGTGTGCAGAATTGGAGCTGTAGCAAGCAGACAAGTTAGGATGGTTTTAGACTCACCTAGACAAGACAAGGGCTTAAAGTAAGACAATGGAAGTAAAGCTTTCCTAGCTGCCATCACCCAGCATACTACGCAGCGGGTAGTACATACTGAGCATTGCTCTCTCCTCCACTGGACCAAGATTTCCTTAGATGTAAGAGTTGTATGTTATTCACCTTTGTATGATCAGTAATGTATGATCCATGATCCAGCTTTTTTGAATTAGGCTCAAGTTCAAATTTCACTTATAGAGATGTTATAGAACTTAAAATATATAGTTATAGAACTTAGTAAATGTGTGGTCTCAGCTTAGTCACTTTAAAAAATAATTTCCAATCTTTTTGCAATCAAGACCATTACATAATAATATTTAACACTTGCTCTGAATGCAAAAATGAAGTCTGATAATACCAAGTGTTAGAGAAAGATGTACAGTGACAGGAATGCTAGAAAAAGTGTCAGTTGCTACATCCATTTTGAAAAACAGTTGACATGATTTTGTAAGCTACAAACGTGTTCTGTGGTTGAGACATTACCCTCCTAGGTACACATCCATGAGGAACTCATTCAGCTAAGTCATTTTATCTTCTCATTTGTTAAATGGGGATAATACTTTTGCAGAGTCAGGACAATAGTGTAAAATACAGGGCACATAAATAGGTTTTATCACATAAAGCAATGATTGTTCCTAGAAACTTACAATTTGTTTAGGAAAACACAATATGCACAAACATAATTCTAACATGGCTCTAAATATGGAAACTCCACGAGGGTTAGGGTACTTATAGGAAAGCAACTGCCCTTCACATATATTTTGCTGTTCACTAGAGCACCCTGGTGTCCAGTGTCCTCCACAGAAAAGACCTTTTCCCTCCATCTCCTCCTGCCCAAATGCTGCCTGTCTTTCATTTCTAAATGCAAATATCACCACTGCTTTGTCCAGCTTAAGGGCTCTATCCCTCCTCTGAGCCTCTGGGCATTCAGCAGCTCTTTCTTGTGGTGCTTCTCACTTTCTGTCTTATACTAGAGAGAGAGTTAAGAACTAGCCTTGTCTGCCTCACAGCTCTGTGACCATAAAATAAGAGGCTTTTCCAAGCCCTTCTGTTTCATCTTCTCCTGGCGCCTAAAGTAGTATCATTTGCATAGTACACACTGATTAAACAAATATGAATGGATGCAAGAATAAATAATCATTTTTGAGTGGAAAGGTGCAAGAGGGGGAGACATTGCAGCTGGTTCTGAAGTGGGTAAGATTTGAGTGAGGAGAGAGAGAGGCCCTTTCAGAACATGCGCATTTAACATTCGCAGTTAAAGGGATCTCTATCACGTGAGGCCAAGCATGCAGGAGGGAACTTGTAAGGTGTGTGGGGAGTGATGCGTGACTAGGGACAGGGATCTTGTGGCTAAAACGGGAGGACAGCATTTTATATTAGGAAAGATGGGGGTCAGATTGCAGTGCTTTGGAATGGAGACTGAAGTGTTTGGATTCTGTAGTCGGGATCGAATCTTGCAGGCATGTGCAGGGTAAACAGTATTGGGGGCACTGGAGAAAAAAATTGGAGACCAGTCTCTTGGGACATTGCTTCTCTATTAAGTAAAGAGGGCTGAGCCACATTGGTATGGTGGAAATAAAAAGAAAAGGAAACATGCTAATCATCATGCAGCATTTAATAAGAATTGGTGGTATGTGATTGCTGGGGTGAAGAGAAAACGATGGAGAAGTAGAAGTCAGGATGGTACTGCCATCAAGAGAAACAGGCAGTGGATCAGTAGACATCTGTTTGGTGGAAAGTGACTTCTGATCCCAAGGTTGATTTTAAAGCCATTTTGGTAGAAATCAAAAGGGAGATGGTAATCTAGGAAGAGAAATCATTGCTTGAGTTGTAGCTTTGAAAATCTTTTATATTGACATCATAGTTGGAATGCAGACAGCTAAATAAATGCTCTCTATTCGTACACTGGCTTCTCAGGGCGGTTTTGTCTGGGAGTGGGTCACGTAAAGTGGTAAAGCTGAGGAGCTGAGGTGTAAAGTGGGAGCAACTAAAGCCTGGATCTCGTGCAACCCTTTTTTTTTTATGTCTTTAGCCCCTATGTGCTGCGAGTGCCAAACTGGACTTACCCATCTTTAGAAGTCCAACTGGAATAAGAAGATGAAAAAATAATTTTTATTTCCACTTTATAGATGGGGCTAACAAGGCTACTGAGAGATAGAAATTATCCTCAACTCCCTTGAGCCTTAGCCTCCAGAATTCAATTTTCCCACATATGAGGAAGATGTATTACTTTGGGGTATTAAACATTTATAATATAGCTTTCATTTTAAGAACAAATTCCCTTTTGCTCTCTTAGTTGTCTCCAAGAAAATACTCCTTAGGCATAGGTGTAAGATGAAGTTCTTTAACAAGTAGTTGCTTCACCAGAAATTTGCCTAAGTGATCCCCTACTCTAATATTTAATAGTCCCCACTGACTGTTAACAAATTGTGCCTTTGGTGCATACAACTATTTTTGGTGATTTTATTTTAACGTTGTTATTATAAATGAAATTTATGAAATAAGGTCTATTAGCAAAAAAATGTAGGAACTAATGCTTGAATTTTGAACATTCTTTTATTAATAATTGAGGGAAAGCTTAGGGATTTCAGCTTCTTAATACTGGGGAAACTGATTAAGAAGAAAATAAAATATCGAATCCATGTGCCAATTAAGTTATATCATTATGTCATTTTCCTGTTTTTATTTTTTAAAATACAGTTCAGAAATTTTCATCTGACCCTGTGCAAAACCTTTTTGTATTATGTAGTCCCATTTGTTTATTTTTGCTTTTGTTGCCCTTACCTAAGGAGACTTATCCCAAAAAATATTGCCAAGACTGATGTCAACGAGCATACTGTGTTTTCTTCTAGGAGTTTTATGGTTTCAGGTCTTACAATTAAGGAAACCATCAACAAAACAAAAAGCCAACCTACTGAATGAGAGAAGATATTTGCAAATAGTATATATCTGATAAGGGATTAATATCCAAAATATATAAAGAACTCACATAACTCAATATCAAAAAAAAGTCTGATTGAAAAGTGGGCAGAGGACTTGAATAGACAGACACATGAAAAGATTCTGAACATCACTAATCACTGGGAGAATGCAAGTCAAAACCACAATGAGATATCACCACATACCTGTCAGAATGGCTATCATCAAAAAGACAACATCCATTGGGTAGGATGTGCACTGTTGGTGGGAATATAAATTGGTGCAGCCACTATGGAAATGAGTATGGAGTTTCCTCAAAAAGTTAAAAGTAGAACTATCATATGGTCCAGCAATTTCACTTCTGGGTTTTTATCTGAAGAAAATGAAAACGCTAGCCGGAAAAGATATCTGAACCCCTATGTTCATTGCAGCATTATTTACAATGGCCAAGATATGGAAGCAACCATGGTTCCATGCATAGATGAATGGATAGAGACGTGGTGTGTATACACACACACACACACACACACACATATACACAATGGAATATTACTCAGCCATGAAAAGAATGAAATATTGCCATTCGTGAGGGCATGGATGTATCTAGAGAGTATTATGCTAAGTGAAACAAGTCAGAGCAAGACAGATGCTGCATGGTCTCACTTATATGTGAAATCTGAAAAACAAATGAACAAACAAAACAGAAACATTCATAGATACAGAGAACAAACTGGTGGTCATCTAAGGGGAGGATGGAGGGTGTGTGGGCAAAATAGGTGAAGGGGATTAAGAGGTACACACTTCCAGTTATAAAATAAATACGTCATGGGGATGTAATGTACAGCATAGGGAATGCAGTCAGTAATATTGTAATGACTTTATATGGTGACAGATGTTTAGTAGTCTTACTGTGGTGATCAGTTCATAATGTGTATAAATGTCAGATCACTGTGCTGTACATCTGAAGCTAATATGGTATTGTATGTCAACTATACTTCAATTAAAAAAAAGGAGAAAATTCCATCTTGTGTTTTTCTCTAAGAAATGGCCTAAAAGATAATAAATAATTTTCAGGTATTACAAAAATACACATAAAATTCACATTTATCTTCTTTTCTTGTGGGAGGGTTTTTATTTGCTTATTTCTTTTCTGCGAGGAATTTTGAGATAGCTAGGCTAATTTCAGAGACTAAATTTAATTGAAGTTTTCTTTCTCCCTCCCTCCCTCCTTCCCTCATTTCTGTCTTTCTTTCTCTTCTTCTCTTGTCTATCTGTCTGTCTCTCTATTCCTTTATGTTTTAAGGGCTTGGGAGTGGTTGAGGTTTACATGTGAGAAGGACCAGGCGCTTCTGGAGGAGAGGAAAAGTTTTTCATTTGAGAAATTTGGTTCTTGCTCTTTTAACCAATGAAGAACATAATTGCAGGCACACTTGAGAACACCAGATCACATATTTTGATAAAACAGTTGCCCGTAGAAACCAGACAGTACATCCTCTGCCCTGTTAGCATTTTAGTAAAAACATTGGTAAAAACATTGCCATGGGAGTCAAGTGACCTGGTGGGCTAGTTCTCTTTCTCTGCTCCTGTGTTTCTTTCTCTGAAAAATGATGAAAGGGTTGGATTCAGTGATCTATGGTCCTTTTCTCTTTTAGAGATTCTGTGAAGCTGTGGTTTCAGGAGAGTCGGATCTCTTCAAAATGTTCCTTTTTCCATTAAAGCAATGGCTGAGAGCCACTTAGAATACAGAGGGAAGATATGGACAGTTCCAGGTAAGGCAAGTTTTAGAGTCTATTCTGAGAAATCTTCACAGACAAAGCAGTTTGACACATGCCATTTGTAAGCATTGCTAACATTTGCAATTATTAGCTAAAAAGATCCTTCCAGATTTATTTGGTTATGTTTCATGATGTTTGCAAACATGAATTTTAAACAAGATATTAATGTTTAGAATCTAGGTTTATGTCTGGTAAAGAACTGTCACAATTAACAAGCTGCTCTCATATCAGAGAAACGGCAAGCTGTCTTCTCTGTTTGCTGTTCTCAAAGATGCAGTTACTAGAATTTTGAAATGGGTCAACTGCTTTTAACCTAACTACTGTTATTCAATTTTGTCAATTCTTCATTTTCTATTAGCAGAAGATCTGTTTCATGACTTCAATATATAAAAGGTAGAAAGATCACAAAGCAGCCCCGAAGCAGATAAATATTGACCGACTCAAACATGCATGCTGCTGAGACTTAGACTCTAACTCAGACTTTTGCTCTGGGACCACGCCAGATGAATGTTGAAGTTGTTCATGCCTGACTTAGCTCAGTTTATCTCAGTTGTCTCCATTTGTTTGTTTGGTTTTTGTTTAGTAAACATCTGCTTTCTATTAGATTGTTTTATCCCCTTAACCTTTATAAATGACAATTAAGTCCATCTAGCCTGTCAATAGAATGTCATTTATTTGTTGCTACAGCTGAGCCTGACCTTCATTGATTTTATTGGAGTAATTTGCTGGAAATGATTTTTTAATGTTAGATTTATTACTGAGGCACTTCATTGTCAGATAATTGAAGTGAATTGTAATTTTTTTCAAACCAAATGCAAGAAGTACGGGAAAGGAATATATTGTTTTCAAGGGTTATTTCTCATTAAGATAGAAACATATATACGATGCCGTACACTTTTCAAATTTGCACACATAGATTATTTTTGAGTGGTGCATATTTTTTCTGCTTTTTGGCTTTTCCTTAAGACTAGCTGAGGTAGCAGTAGGAGCTGGTAATGAATTAGCATTCAAAAGTGACGTTGCCAATTAGATTAGATATCTACATAAATCTATCAAGTGACTATAACTTCACCGTTACATAACGGGCCTTGCTATTTTAACTGCAGGTTCAATTGTGAATGGACTACTGTTGCATAGTTAATCTTACCCTTTAGACAAATAGTGTCTTATTCCCCCAGTATGGATGTTAACAAGGGTTTTATCATATTGTGCTTTTGGCTCTCCAGTGAATTCTGGCTTGAAATAAAGGAAATGGACTTTCAAACTCAACTTTAAATATAAGCAAATGAAACATGCAGTTTTCACACTCTAAATAATGGTGCCTCGTTACATGGAAACTAGTTAAGGGAAAGTGAAGCAGAGCTTAAGCCTTACTCTTTAGTGAGCATGCCCTTTCTATCCTCTCATGGGAGCAGAATTCAAAGCAAGTCATCTTGTAACCAAAGGCAAAGAGAAAACTAGAACGAAAGCCTTTGGCTAATTGCAGCATCTTCTGCACTTCTTCACAATCGTTCTGAAGCAAAAGGAAAGTAAAAAATAGGATTTTAAGGCTTTTATATGTTTTGTATAGATAAAAGATTCCTGGAAACGATACCCCTCTTGTCAGTTTATAAGCTAAAATTATGACAATACGAGTGGATATTGGTGATGGAATAGTTCCCACTTAAGTTACCAATGACTTCCTGTCCCTTCATCTATTTTAAAGTAAAGTTTAGCATCAAGTTTAATAAAGAGAAGATAGATTATCACATCACCAGTTTTTGAAAATTCAAACTTGCTGTGTCTTCAAAGGCTGTTCCACACAGTCTTAGGGATAATTGTTCCAAGGAATATTCATGGAATAAAGTTCAACAGAGGTAGAATCTGATTTCAAAGAAGAAGTCTGATGTAATAATCTCAGAGTAAGAGAGTAAGCAGGCAACAGTGTCCTTCTCAACAGGCTGGACTCTGAAATTCAATTTTAATTTAAGTAGAAATTACAGGGAAAAAACTGTAAGGACTTGAGGGAGAAACTTCCTGCTTTTAAATTGTCATGCTTCTTTCCTGTCTCTGTTCCTGTCACTATTATTGATATAAAGGATCCATCAACATATTTTTATGGGTGATTAAGAAAGGCTGACCTTTCCTTTGCAGGTACAAATAGATAGTTCTTCAGAGGCTGTAACTGAATGACAAGATAATTCTATCCATTTAATATTGAAGTGATGTTGATAGTATCATTCTTCTCGTGTTGGAAACAGGACAGTGTAGAGGCCCTTTCTGCCTCAGCCTGTTCTGCCCTGGGTGATGGATTTTCACTCTGACTAATCGCTGTCACATTAACCTGCACTATTTCATCCTTCAGAGCTGTCAAGATAATGATGATAATCCAAGTGGCTCATTGTAGGTAAAGGAAATTATATGAGCAAAGTAATACCATAAAACAGTGTTTAAATATTTTAATTTCATTTGTCAGGGCTGCCCCAACACTTCATTACACATATAACCATCTCTCATCAGTGGAATTAGTGCATTATTCATTACTGTTAATTATTTTCACATAATGGCTGCCCTGATATATTTAACCTCCACATTATATCTCAGATAATGGGTCTGTAAAATTGAATTGTGTGAAGAGTGGAGTTCTAAAGCTCATTTGCAGAACATCAAAGAACAAAGAAGGGAAAAGAATTCTAAATGGGACATTCTGCCCAGCTGGGACCAAACATTTGTTTCTGTCTGATTTGCATACAGAAAATAGGTAGTATAGAAGTGGCTTAATACTGTATAGGCTGTCTGCTCCTATTATACAACCAATTAGGATTAATATCGCACACATCGGAAACAACTTGAGAATTACAGCATGGAGAAAGGAAACAGTTAAGAGGGTACTCTTACATGATATAGAGAAAATGGAATTTCTGTTTGGGAACAATATGTAAGGGGCAGAGAGAGAGAGAGGGAAGGAAGGGATGCTATTGAGTTTCAGATTATTTATTTTTATAAATAACTTTAATAATAGACACTAAGTTTTTTAGAGCAGTAAAAGCAAATAACAACCGTAAAAATCAATTTAGATTTTAGTCATTCATTTCTATTGCGGCCAATACAAAAATTACCACTTATATTTATGATGATACTTTCTCAGTAACTTTCAACATTCATGCAAACAAGATGTTAATTTATAGTCTCCAGCCTCTAAAGAAGGGAGGCCAAATTTTATAACAATTTAATTCTTCATCATTGTGCATTACTATTCCTTTATAGAGCATTTGACAAGCATAATGATCTGATTAGCAATGTCAAACACATCTGGATGCAAGTGTATTTTCTTTACACCTTTTCAGTGTAGTAAACTGGACCAAAAAAAACCCCTGAAATCCATAGATTCCAAGTCAGGATCTCCTGATGATGGAGCTTAGACGTGTGTATATGTTAAGAGTGCTGCAAGTAATTCTGAGGGGCTTCTTATGATCAGAACCTTGGCTTTAAGACGTTAGAGGAGCATGTGGCTCATGGCAGGCTCAAAGCCTCCCTGTTTTGTCTTTTGAACGACTCTCTCATTTGTGAACGTGGACAGTATAGCTCTGCCTTGGGTGAGCTCATGATGGCAGCAGTTATATTTTCTTGGCTTTCTTCACTGTTATCACAGTGCACAATGTAGGGAGTCACTTAATAACTGCTTGTTAACTTTACTTTGCCTTTCTCAGATTTTCACTGTTACACTGAAATTAATTTCTTCAAACCTATAAAGTTTTCTTCTTTTGAATTTTTCTTAGGTAAAGTCCCATGAGTGGGATTCACAGTTTTGATGGCTCTTGGCATATTTTGTCAAGCAGATTTCTAAGATTTGCACCAATTAATAATGTCATAACAATGTGTAAATGTAACACTTTTATTGCAGCCTTGGCAGAATTGGTTATTAATGTTAAAACATTGTTTTTGTTAACCTAGAAAATGGCATCTCACTGTTTCAACGTGCATTTTTTTCCTTACTGTCCAGGTTGAAAACTTGCCATTTTGATTTACATTTCTCAGTTATCTGAGTCCTTTGATCATTTATTGATTGATTTCTTACTATTTTTCTTACCAAATTGAATGATCTTTTTATGTAATAAATGCATTATATATTTATCTGTCTTACTGCAACCTTTTTTTACTGTCTGTTGTTTGCATTTTTCTTTTAGGCTTTTTAAAAAACTTGTATCAAAGTTTTTATTTCTTATGTAGTCAAATGAGTTGATCTTTTTGTAGTGTTTTTTTTCCCTCTGTGTGTTAAAGCCTTCACACATTATCACAGTTCTCTCTTTCAAGATGGATTAGATCAAGTTCTTTTTTTTTTTTTAATGGCTCTTCTCAGTTTATTGCATGAAGGAGTTACACGAGTCCAAGTTAAAAGCTGACCCCAAATGGTTACATTATACAAGCTGTGAGGTTTTTAAACTTGTGACAAGGGACAGAAGGGAAATTCTATTCATCGCAAGGAGATCCTCACTTAAGCTTCAGTGCGCCAAAAGCACTTAAAACCCATGAACCTTCAGCTGGTCATCCTTAGCCAGTCCACTCTCTATGAAGAACTGGCATATAGTTTGAAAATATAGTGGAGAAAGCCTAACCACAGAGATGGAAATAAAATCATGATACCTTACCTCTTAGTCTTATCTTTTACTGTATTAGACAAGCACCCCTCCTGAATACCCATCATGAGAATAAATCCAATTGGTGGGAAATAAACAGAGGGGAAGTTCATCCCTGCCACTATCTTTCCTCTTATTCTCATTCATTATGTACCATGTGGGTGAGTTGTCTTATAGCATCAATCCATCATGTCTTTACATGCAAAATGAGGTCTGAGCTTTTACACCGGACTTCCAATATCTTCTTTTTTCCTCTCTGTCAGTTTCATTCTATATCCATAGTCCAATGTCTTATTTATTTACTTAACATTTATTGAGCTTCTGCTGTGTGCCAGCAAGGTGTTGGAAGTAAACAAAAGCATTCCCTGACTCTTAAGAACCTCACAGTGCAGTCAGCTTCCTCTTCCTGGGGTATTCCCTGTATTCTCCTGCTTCTGGAGCCTGCTTAATTTGCTCATGCTATTTGGATATTCTTAGACCTTGGATATTCCTTCAAAGCACTGCCTATTCTTTAAGACTCCCTTTGAAATTTTACTTTCTTTAATAAGCCTTCTCTGTTCACCACACCCCTGTTGGAATGAATCACTCTGTTCCAAACATCCCCAAAGAATGATGTTTTTTATCTCTACTATGGTATTTGATCTTTATGAGCTTCATAACAGAGTTATTGATGTTATGCTTCTGTCTCCTGTACTAGATTATGACACTCATAACAATAGTGTTTGGATCTTATTCAACTTTGTATATTTCACTGTACATAGCAAGGTCTGTGCCTGTGTAGGTACTAAGTAAATATTTGCAGGTTTTTTTTTTCTGTTCATTTGATTGAAAGTTCAGAGTCCCAGATTACAATCAGCTTCTCCAGTGTAGAATCACAATTAGCATGACTTTGGAATTCTCAAATTTATATATTCATTGCATAACTTTAGAAAATATGGCTCCCAGACAACTCAAATTTAGTATCCAGTAGGTGCTCAATAAATATTTATTTATTATTTTTGTCTGCGTGGGGTCTTCGTTGCTGTGCACGGGCTTTCTCTAGCTGCGGTGAGCAGGGCTACTCTTTGTTGCGGTGCGCGGGCTTCTCGCTGCGGTGGCTTCTCTTGTTGTGGAGCACGGGCTCTACGCGCACGGGCTTCAGTAGTTGTGGCTCGCAGGCTCTAGAGCGCAGGCTCAGTAGTTGTGGCGCACAGGCTTAGTTGCTCCGTGGC
This sequence comes from Neophocaena asiaeorientalis asiaeorientalis, assembly GCF_003031525.2. Lineage (NCBI taxonomy): Eukaryota > Metazoa > Chordata > Mammalia > Artiodactyla > Phocoenidae > Neophocaena > Neophocaena asiaeorientalis. The sequence goes on along the minus strand of NW_020174917.1, from coordinate 1,115,280 downwards.
GTGTGGGATATTCCCAGACCAGGGCTCAAACCCGTGTCCCCTGCACTGGCAGGCGGATTCTTAACCACTGCACAACCAGGGGAGTCATCAATAAGTATTCTTGATTAACAAGCTGAAAGAACATTAAACATATGCAGAGAACCTGCAGTAATACTATCTACTTTGTCTTTCATATAGTTCTGTATTTTGCAATTAAAAATGGCGTAAAACATCATTTGCCTTGTCAACTGAAGCATCATGTCAGTTCTGTGGTTGAAAATCTTATATTAGTTCCCTACAAAGTGTTAATTTACATAGCCTCCTGTTTTCATCATTTGCTAAAAAGATTTATTTCACAACTGCCAAGTGGCAAAGGGATTTTGGCTCTTTCTATTAAGTATTAATAAAACATCCCATAATATAGATCCCCTTCACCTGGCTCATCTGGGACTTGTTTGGAAGAGATCCATTTATTTCACTTTAAGTTTGTTACATCCTTCCATTTCCGTAGCAAATCCCAGAGCACCACTATGGCCTAGAAAGGTTGTTGTTCATTTGTTTAGAGACTTAAGAAAGATTACTCTTTGCTGTCAGTGTCAGGATGTGTCAAAAGCAGGGTCCCTCTTTTATTTTTACTTGGCAACCCTAAGAATGAAGACAATCTGATGTTTCTAATGAAAGTGACTTTTATAAACAAGTCATCTCCCACAGCTTGCTTGACAAAATACTGAGGCCAATTCTAGGGAAGATTGGGAAGCTGAGAAAGTTTTTTTTTTTGTTCTTGCCCACATTGTTTTCTGAGCCGTTTTGCTTTCTTGGGAAGCATCCCTTATTGTGCAATGTGCCTCTTCCTCCGCCCTGTGCCCTTCTTCCCAGACCTGCCCTCTGACTTTTATCCTGGCGTTGCCATCTCTCTGACCTTCTCCACTTTCCTCAGCTCCTGCTATCTTCACAGGAAGGTAAATAAATAATATTTCCTGATCTCTCCCTGTGACCCTGGCACTGCTAAGCACTTAACGTGTATTATCTCATCAGTCCTCAAAGTAATGCCATGAAGTGGCTATTATTATTACCATCATTTTACAAATGAAGTAACTGAGTCTTGGTGATTTTAAAAGATTTGCCTAAGGTCACACAGCAAGTGTAGTAGATGGTAATTTCCACAGATGGCTGCAACAAGAGCTCTCATCCTGCGTGTTCTTTGACAATGTGACCTTGTGACTCTTCCCATTAAGGGGTCAGGTCCTGTGTCTCTTCCCTTTGAATCTGGGTGGATTTACGACCTTCACCTAAAAGAGTGTGGCTGATGTGACACTACTTGGCTTCTGCATCTAGAACATGAAAGGCAATGTAACTTTGGCCTTGATCACTGGAACACTTGTGCTTGGAGCCCCTAGCTGCCATGTATGAAGTCTGATTACCCTGAGGCTGCCATATTGTAAAGAAGCCAAATTGCACAGAGAGGTCACATGCAGATTCTCTGGTTGGCAGTTACAGCCTTTGAATCGTTTTAGCTCCAGTACTGAACTTGTGAGGGAAACCATCTAGGACCCTCCAGACTAGCTAGCTTATTGGCCAGCTGAGCATCACTGAGTGATTTTAGTCAATGCTACAAGGAGCAAAAAATCACTGAGATGAGCACTTCCGAAAATCCCTAACCCACAGAATCTGAGAAAAATGAAATGGTTGTTGTTTAAAGTTAAGTTTTGGGGTGGTTTATTATATAACAGAAGTAACTGGAACAGCTAGACAGTGGTAGAAGCAGCAGGTGAGCTGGCTATTCTGATGCCAGAACTCTTGCACTTAATCCCTACACTGTAATGGTGAGCTAATCACCAATAACCTGTGACACACTTTCTACCAGTATTTGCATGTAGTAGGATCTTCCTTAACAGAAAAGACTGAATTTCTAATGGTGAAATTTCTGGCACCACTAGAAATGCTGATTGGCTTCCTCAAATCAAATCGAGGTAATCGTTACCTATTTTACACTGGAGAAACATTAGCCTTTGTCACTGAACACTGAATATAATTTATTTTTTAATTTCTTATTTATTAGAAAACAAGTTTCTTGACTTTTTGGAGAGTGTTACGCATGTATATAAAAATGCACAGGGCTTCCCTGGTGGTGCAGTGGTTGAGAATCTGCCTGCCAATGCAGGGGACACGGGTTCGAGCCCTGGTCTGGGAGGATCCCACATGCCGCGGAGCAACTGGGCCTGTGAGCCACAACTACTGAGCCTGCGCGTCTGGAGCCTGTGTTCCACAACGAGAGAGGCCGTGACAGTGAGAGGCCCGCGTACCGCGATGAAGAGTGGGCCCCGCTCGCCACAACTAGAGAAAGCCCTCACACAGAAACGAAGACTCAACACAGCAAAAATATAAATAAATTAATTAATAAACTCCTACCCCCAACATCTTAAAAAAAAAGAAAAGTGCACAAACCATAAACGTGTGGTTCAGTGTATTGTCATGAAGTGGACTCTCCATGTAGTCACCACCAGGGCAACAAATAGAATGCCGTCAACTTCCAGAATCCCCCCTTGACCCACCTCATAAGTCCCTTTTCTCTTCCTCCTCTTCCAGGGTAACCACTACTCTGACTTCTAATGTTGTAGATTAGTCTTGGCTGCTTTTGAATCATACACAAATAGAATCGTACAAACGGTGTTGTTTTGAGTCTGGCTTCTTTCATTCAATATTATGTTTGTGAAACTAACCCGCATTGGTGAAGGTAGTGTAGTTCATTTATTGTTAGTGTGTATGTTAATAGCACTCTGCAAAATGAATATTTCACGATTCAGCCTTTGTTTACTGAGCCTATTTGTGACAGATACTTAGGTTAGAAGAGACACTGTAGTATTTAAAGTGTTTTTCTTTCTTTTTTCTTTTTTTTTGCGGTATGTGGGCCTCTCACTGTTGTGGCCTCTCCCGTTGCGGAGCAAGTCTCTGGACGCGCAGGCTCAGCGGCCATGGCTCACGGGCCCAGCCGCTCCGCGGCATGTGGGATCTTCCCAGACCGGGGCACGAACCCGCGTCCCCTGCATCGGCAGGCAGGCTGTCAACCACTGCGCCACCAGGGAAGCCCCTTTCTTTCTTTTTTTATTAGATTTTATTTTTAAATTTACTTTAAAATGAAGATATAATGGACATTTATTAGTTTCAGGTGTACAGCATAATAATTCAGTATATGCATATATTACAAAATGATCACCACAGTAAGTCTAGCTAACATCATCACCACACATAGTAATTTTTTTTTCTTGTGATGAGAAACTTTAAGATCTTCTCTCTTAACAATTTTCAAATATACAATACAGTATTATTAACTATAGTTCTTTCTTGTCAAGCTACAAATACAGAAGGGATATAACATGTGGGGAATAACTACCAAATGGAATATAATGCCGTCCATTTAGCCTCCACAGGCAAATGAGAATAAAGGTACGTGAGCATAGGGGAAACCTTCACGCGCCGCCAGCATCTGTTAGAACTTGGGCAGACTCAGACTGGAGGGAGGTTGCGATCTAGTCTGGCAGGGGTGTGGGGGGCAGGAAGGGTAGAGAGGGGGAAGGATGGGGCCAGCCTCCTTAAGGGCAGCTGGGTAGTTCAAGTCCTGCATCCAAGGGTAGCTTTGCAGCCATGGGGAAGGAGGAAGATGGAGTTGGATGGGACAGATGGGAGAGAGCCTTCAGCAAAGTCCTGGTGATGGGTGGTACTGTAGTCAGGCAGTGCTGTGCTTCTGCGTGATGAACAGTCAAGTGTAAGACCCATACCAGAAACTGTAGGCCTGATGCAATGACTTCCAGCTTCCAAACCAGGGGCAGGAGGATCTGGGAGAGCGAGAAAGGATTCTAGGGCCCTTGTCAAAGTGGCTGCAGGCTCAGTGCAGCTCTCTGGAGGTTGTCTGGAACTCTAGGCTGGGAACATAATGCAAACATGGCAGGAGGTAAGGAACTATGGGACCTGGAGATGAAGTGGATGCCCAGACTTCCCTCCTGCTCTGCCAGCATTCATTCTGATTGGTTGGTGATAATATTTTGATTGTCACTTTTTTGGCTTCAGGCAGGGAAGACATGTAGGTGCAATTATAACTTTTGTTGTAAATCTGTCCAAAATGTTATTGCTGAGATCTCAAATTGGAGAAAGTTAAAAAAAGATTCTTGCTTTTCTTTGCCTTTGAATTTACCTTTTGTGTGAATTGCATTTGAATGAGAAATGGCAGAGAAACAAAACAAAACAAAATAAAACTTACCTGGGAGTCAGGACACGTGGGTGTGGTTTTAGTTCTGCTGACATACATTTAGCTTATGTGGAAGAATTTTCAGATGAACAAGGAGTAGATATGGATCTTGTCTGCTCTTTCTCAAAGGGTTACCAGGATGTGCATGTTTGATTGAACTACTGGTGCTGGGCCACCCCTTCAATCTCATGGCCTGAGGACGATGTGGGACCCTGTCTCTTGGGGATTACATTTGATCACTCTAGCTACTGGTCTCTTCACAATTATCAGAATTCACATTAGCCAAATATTGTGGATTTAAAGGTATCTCAGCTTTGATTCCATTAAGAGTTATTAAGGCATTACAGTTCAATAGGATGAGCCAAAGAGCTGGAGTAACAGGGCTGTGGATGAAATTGCCTCTCTCCCATGAACTCACCGTGGCACACACTCTTTACTGTCTAATCTTTCTCAACTCTTCAAATGCAACAGGAAACATGTTGACTTCCCTTACTATGATATTGTAGACAATAGAATATATATTGGAGATTTTGTCCAAGAGAAATATACTGCAATACACACCTCAAGTTGAATGCTACATTTTAATAAGAAATACTTGATCTGTATCTAGAGTTCCAAAAATTAGGTTGAAAAAGTTTACCCAAGTTGTAGCAAATATATTTTAAAATTTTCCAATCACTGAAATGAGTATTTGCTTTTAAATTTAAATTTAACGCAGAAATAAATAAAGCCAAAAATTCAGTTCCTCAGTTACAATAACCACATTTCAGGTGCTCAGTGGTCACATATGACTGGTGGCTACTGTGTTGGATGGTGCAGGTCTAGACCACAGGTATAAATACTGTATACATGCTGGCACAGAAATCTACAGGAGCAAAACCTTCAGCCATGCAAACATATATGGAATATGCTAATATTTTTCAAGTATTTTCTCCCATATAGCTTAGTATTTATCCCCTAACCACCAAAATTCTTTCTAATTCTATAGACTTTTTCTAACACACTTTACAAATTTTCCTGACTTCTTAAATGGAGAACACTGAACATGATCAAAACATTACTTGCCGAGCTAAGGCCACAATTATAAACATCAGTTATATTATTGTGTTTTAATACAGCACTGCCTTCAGGGGTCATTAGGCCAGGGGTGGGTAACCTACAGGTGGAGGCCAGATGTGGCCCTCTGTCTACTCTTTAAATAAAACCTCATTGGAACAGAGCCATGCCCATTCACTTGTATGTAGTCTGTGCCTGCTTTTGTGCTACAGTGGCAGAGTGGAGTAGTTGCGATAGATACTGTACAACCTGCAAAGCCTGAAATATTTACTATCTGGCCTTTATGGAAGAAGTTTGTCAATCTGTGGAGTAGACTATACTAATGACCCAAACTGGAAACTGTTTAGGTTCTTATGTCTGCTGTTTATCATTCTTCTTACTCTGTTGTTAGCGATAAGTTTTCTCTTCCTTGCTCTCAGGGTTCCTACGTATAACAACTTACTTGTTGATTTAAACTACTATGGGTTTAGAATGAGTAACAAAAACGTGTTAGATGTTTTTTATACCAGCAGCAAATTGACCATCATAGATTCAGCTTTGTGTTATATGGCATCTACTTAGCTATGCAGGGATTTTATCTTTATTTCCAAGTTCTTAGATATGTTGGCCTGTGCTCTAATCAAGCCATGTCACTTTTTGTTTACACACTCACTTGCATTTTCATGACCTCTTGTGTCAATCATGATTTTCCATCTTAAAACACTTTACTCCCGCTGCATGGCCTTGCGAATGCTACTGCACCATTTTCACCTCTGGAAGACCTGCCTGACCTCCCTCTGCCCCCCACTGTAAGCTCCCAATGACACCAGGACCCTGTAGTGCCACCCTCCTCAGGACTCCCTGAACATACATGTTTCTCTCAGTTATGATCCTTTTCGTACTGTCCTGTCACTATCTTTGCACACTTCTACCTGCCAAAGACACTGTGAACTCCTAAATGGCAGGACTCACCCAGCGTGTTTCCTGACACACAGCAGGGAATCAATATACTTATTCAACTGCTGGAGTAGCCACGTAAGAGTCTGTCCTTTTTATATGTATAAATAAATGTCAAATTATGGAATAATTCTTAGATTATGAAAGCCTTAACCCAAGCAGTTTTTTTTTAGATATCTTAAAACTTAAAAATCTGCTTAATATAATCAACTAATCTATTGGACTAAGTATAACCTACAGCATGTTCGTGCAAAACTATCATACTTTCTCCTCCACTAAAACAGGTCAAATATTAATTTGGTAAAAAGATCTGTAACATGGGAATCTTTTATTCTTTCGGTTGTGTAACATGTATGTTTAAATTGCGTCAACTTGTGATAATAAAGTACGGGCATATTTAAATGAAGTCACATTTACATTAATACTGAGACTAATGATTTGGGGTCCCCACTTCCCCATACAGATACAACATTTCCACATTTCCCCATGTCTCACAGTTTCCTCTGAAAACACTTCCTCCTTCAGCCTTGGGCCCACAGGTGCAGATTTCCGGGCAGCAACTGATCCAGTCCCATCCTCTCCGTCCCACTTCCTATTCCCTTCCCCCTCCCCCTGCCATCTTACCTCTGTGTCTCCCAGACTCCCAGAGTCCATACTAAGGAACAGAGAAACTCAGTCCATACTAAGGAAAAGAACATTTCTCTGAAGGAAACATAACTTGCAGAGATCCAGTGCTATCTACACTAGAGGCAACTTTATATGACCAGCCAGGCCAGTTTAACTCTTTGTAGCCATTAGTCTCAAATATCTCTATTTCAGAAGAGTGTCTTTGTTCTACATCTGAAAGCTGAAAGGACTGTTTGGATGATTTTTCCAGAACTCAAGGAATAGTCTGTCCCCAAAACAGTATGCAAAGAATATTGAATATTGCTTTTAAATGACAGTTTCCCAGCTACCTTAAGATTGTAAACATCTTTAGGGCTCAGTTTTCGAAATGGCATCTCAATTCTGCATGGGGAAGAGCAAAACATCATGTAGCATATACATTCCCAGGAGTCTGTCTTCTGTTGTGTTGTGAAGTTCCCTAGACTATTACCAGGAAACATTAATGGAGGAATATAAACTAATCCCTCAGTAATTTTGTCAAAAAATTCACATTGAATTAAACTACTAATAAATCCATTTGTTTCTTGGCATGGAGAAGAAATTCCATCCACATGGGAAAATGAAACTTCAAGGTCCTGAGAAAATGTGCATTACAATAACCAATTGAAATCAAGAAGTTGTCAGGTTCATTCTCGGTGACCAGAACCTCCAGTGCTTTCTGCCTGGAAAGGCAGCTTCTGAGTGACTCTTAGGACACTCTCCAAATAAGTAGGCTTCTCCTCCTAAATCTCTACATATGGTTGAGGATCAAAGTCAGTGCTCTGAGGAGGCTTGTGATCTGAATACCACCATTTTCTGGTAATAAATAATTCCTTGTTTAGATCAGAAACATAATAGAACAAAAAGGGTAGAACTGCTGAGCTCTGTAATCTGACACAAAGGAAAACCTCATTCTTCAAATTGTTGCTCACCAGTCTTTTAGATGAAGCTTGAAAGATACTGTTTGCAAAAAGTTGTTGAGAGGTTATAAGGTCATCATCTCTAGCTACAAAGCTCCTTAGGCTTTTCAAAATACTTAACCATTCCTTGAAAGCACCCTTTCCCTGGGAGTGTTCAAAGCCTCCCTGGAAGATTTTTCAATATTTCTTTTTCTACAGTCAAACTAGGCTCATTGTTTAGAAGAAATGGATTAGGTGAGTGTCTTTGAACTGCATTTTGACAGGACTATGAAGTCAAGCAGCCTTAAACAGACACATATAAGCAATTCATAGTGAAAGAAGGATTTAAAACTATTGGTTGTCATGATGGGGGGAAATACGGTTGAATTGGAGGTGTATTATGTCGTTTAAAAAGCAAACATGTCTTCTTAACAGAGCTGGATTTCAAGGGTTTTATTCTGCATTTTTCACATACAGCTTAACTCCTGGCCATAGGCCAACCCTGCCTTTCTGAAGTGTTGCTATATAATTCATGGTAGTGCTAACATTCTAACAGCTACATGGAAAGCGTAGAGATTTAAAGCAATATCAGGATTAGGTAGGCCAAAGGATCCACCGCTATCAAATAACTAATTAGTAAATATTTATCAAGCACAAACTATGTACAGAGCAATAGTGTGTTTTGTGACCTCGTTTCTCTAACTCAAAGTCTAATTCTGTACTTCCCAAGGCTTGGTAAAAGAAAGATAGGTCTTTCTGTAATTAGAGGCAAATTGGACAAAGTTTTCACAAGCTAGTTTTCACTGGGTTGGGTCAGACCAGTGATCAGGTGTTTATACTTGCACCTCTAGAGTGTCACAAGTAATGCCTTTTCTTACTTATGAAATGAGAAAATTCAGAAAAACTTTGTCCTCTTGTGGACAAAGAATGTCACTTGACTTTTCAGTAAGCAATGAATGTTGCCCACCATCGAGACATCAACTACTGAGGGGAATTCAGGATGGAGAAGAATAGGATGCTGGCCCTAGAGAGTTAAGATGCATATCAAAGGAATGATTTCAATAAGCCCCAATTCTTGCATCTTTCCATACATAGAAAAGCACTAAAATCATTTACCTGAGATGTCTGTTGTGTGATTAGCAGTATTCTTTTGATGTTCAACTACATATTTTTTTTCCAGCAGAAACGCCTATACATCCTGCCTCCTCCCTTACCTCTTTGGAGCAGTTCCTCAGAGCCATCTGAGAGGCCATTTCAGGGGTATAGTCCTCAGTAATGCCCTAAATAAAACATAATTTTCTTTTAAAATTTATTTATTTATTTTATTTTTATTTTTGGCTGCGTTGGGTCTTTGTTGCTGTGTGCGGGCTTTCTCTAGTTGCGGCGAGCGGGGGCTACTCTTTGTTGCATGGGCTTCTCATGGCGGTGGCTTCTCTTGTTGCGGAGCACGAACTCTAGGCGCACGGGCTTCAGTAGCTGTGGCACGTGGGCTCAGTAGTTGTGGCTTGCGGACTCTAGAGTGCAGGCTCGGTAGCTGTGGCGCACGGGCTTAGTTGCTCTGTGACATGTTGGATCTTCCTGGACCAGGGCTCGAACCCGTGTCCCCTGCATTGGCTGGCGGTTCTTAGTCACTGCGCCACCAGGGAAGCCCAAAACATAATTTTCAGCTTTTAGGTTGTGCATTTATTTTAGTGGGCAGTTTATAGTTGCTCAAATTAGTGTTGTCACATAAAATGTAAAGTCCTAGGTGTCAGAAGTTAAAGAAAAATAAAAAAATTGACAAAAGTAGATTTTAAGTGAATCTCTATCTGTGATTTTAGCATTTGCAGAAAAAAAAGCTCTTTTACCTTTTCAAGAAGCTGAAACATAGTTTAATAGATACATACCTAAAGTATTTTCAACTTTTCCTGTCCTTCTGAGGAGATCTTACTCCACATGTATAAATCATGGGTGATGCAGATACACGCTCACACTCATGCATACACACACACACAATTTATTTATTCTTACCACTTTCTGTGGAGACAGGACAAGGTAGTGGAAATCATGGTCTATTTGTAGACTTATCAAGCAAGAGATCATTTGTTCTGACGGTCATTTGGTTGAGAAATCTGAAGTCTCAATTGTGTAAGAGCAGTTAGTTATCTGGGGGCCGAACTAAAACCAGACCCAAGTATCCTGATTCCCAGATAAGTTTTAGTTTTCTCTGCCACTTCTCATTCAAACCGGATTTACACCAAAGGTAAAAGTCAAATGCGAAGAAAAGCAAGCAAGAATTTATTTTTGACTTTCTCCAGTTTGGAGATCAACACTTCTAATGGTGCCAGAAATTTCACCATTAGAAAGTCATCTCTTAGTGGTTAGGGCAGGATGCTGTTATATGCAAATACTGGTAGAGAGTGTGTCACACAGTACTGGAGGTTATCTCATCCTTGTGGTGTAGGAATTAAGTGTGTGAGCTCTGGAGCCAGAATGCTCAGCTCACATTCTGGTTCTACCATTTACAGTCTATTTCATTAGTTCAAACACAAACATCCTGATGACTCTTTAAGAAAGCCAAGAAGATCTGGATTTGTTCTTGTGTATCTGAAAATTCCCCCACATAAGCAAAATTGATGTCAGCAAAACACAATTTTTTGTTGTTGTAGACGAGGAAAAAAACATGATTTTTTCCCACCTTCCTTTCCTTCCTGCTAGTGACTTTTAGTTATAACTATATGTGTAAAATTTAATATTCCTGCTGGTAAAGCTACAGTCAATAATCTGTCCATTTTTTCTGTGTCATGTTGCAAGTATGACAAATAAGCAGAAACACCATTACATGTACCCCAGTTTTATAAGGAGACAAATTTCACCATGTCTCCCATAATCTAAATTAAAAATAATAATAATTAATTAAGTGCCACAAAATCACACAGAGAAGATCAACACAGTATGAATTTTCCATGTGGTGAAATCCCTCCATATAGGGAGGTGGGAGGGAGATGCAAGAGGGAGGAGATATGGGGATATATGTATACGTATAGCTGATTCACTTTATTATACAGCAGAAACTAACACACCATTGTAAAGCAATTATACTCCACTAAAGATGTTAAAAAAATAAAGCTTTGTTAACTTTTAAATTTAATACTATATTAAGGCATACAAGGGCATTTTGAAATATGCCTGAGTTTGTAGCACTCTTTCTCTTTCTCTCAAAAAAAAAGCCCAAACTGTCAGAACCAAGTTTATGAGTTATTGCTTAGAAATCTTCCTAAACTTTCTTGTATAAAATTTTCTCATGGGTAAAGACAGCTATATAGTGGTTAAGCTTGAATCTAAAAACAACCTTCATATTTTTTTCTCTCTTCTTTTGTTTTGTCTTTGCCACGTGTGAGGTGGTACAGAAATGCTGGGAGCAGGTCAGGGCTGCTGGGGCAGTCAAGGCTGTGAGGGAATGGGAGCTGGAGGAGTGGGAAGTGGGGTGAGAAGTTTGACTTCAGATTAATCAGCTGAGAGAAAATAAAGAGCAAAACATGACTGGGAATCCTGTTAGCCAAGGATCAGTTGAATATGTAACATCATAAATGAATATTTATTTTAAAATAGCTTTTGCTGATTTAAAAAAATACAAATGCTTATCTTAAAATTATTTGTAAAATACAGAGAAGTATAAAGAGGAAAATAAAATCATTGGCAAGGTCTATTGAGATAACTACTGTTGACATTTTGTGGTATTTTCTTTTAATCTTTTTTCTTCACTTTTATATACAAAATATATGTGTGTGTCCTTTACTGAAATGCAGTCAGTGTCTATATACAGTTTTATATGCTTTTTTCACTACACATGAGAATTTTCCCTGTGTCATTTAACATTTCTTGAAAACATAAATTTTATTTGCTATATTTTATTGTCTTCTATGGAATTCTATAATTCAACCTTTTCCTATACATATCACATTAATTTAAGGGAGTCTTTCACTTGGAATACATTGGCTAGTCAGTGGTATCTAATTAACAAAGTTACTTCATTGAAGTATTGGTTTTCTGTAGCAGGGCTCATGGGGTCCCTACAGACCCATTCAGGGGGGCATTTGGTGGTAGAGATGCTGGTCGCTCCATCGGCTGGGGATGAAAATAACTAAGCCTGGTGGCTCAAACCATAGTTCTCTCAGGTGGAATGTATATGCCTTATCTGCCCCATCTCAAACTTCAAAATCTTTCTTGAGAGCACCCTGGATTATCTACCAGTTCTTCTCCTTTTCAAACAATGATTAAATATCCCCTACACCCACATCCTGTTTCCTGGTTTCCTTTCTTACCTTGTTCAAACAAACTCCCCACATCCTACCTCAATCTAGATCTCAAATCCCTGAAATAGTTGTGAATTTTGCTGGAATGAAGATTTTGTGACTTTCCTTGCTACTGCACAAAATCAGTTTCCTCTTAATATTTATAGTATAAATATTTGCTATATTTATATCTTTCTCTAATAGGTCTTCATTTGTATGCATCTAAATGTTCTGCCTTCTTTGCCTCAGCAAAGACGGCCTACATACCATACAGTGGGTAGCTTTGTGCTAGAATTAAAACACTGCTCTGCATTGGGATGTGCATGCGGGCACATGCACATATGTGTGCGTATCAAAAGCTCCCTTTTAATTCCTTTCTTCAATTTTTTCTCAAATATCCTTTAACAGTTGTATTTTCACATATTACCTTTGGATTCAAATGCTTTCTCTGAAGTCTTCTCTGTGTTGTAACTAAGCAGGGGTGAGGCTGGAGCTAAGGGTAGGCATTAACCTGGGGCCAAGTTTTAACTACAGTGGAAATGCCTTACTTGATCAAGCAGACATTTTAGGATACTGAGTGCTCTACTTTTTTTTTTTAATTAATTAATTTATTTATGGCTGTGTTGGGTCTTCGTTGCTGCACGCGAGCTTTCTCTAATTGGGGTGAATGGGAGCTACTCTTCCTTGCGGTGTGTGGCTTTCTCATTGCCATGGCTTCTCTTGTTGCAGAACACGGGCTCCAGGCACGCGGGCCTCAGTAGTTGTGGCACATGGGCTCAGTACTTGTGGCTCGTGGGCTCTAGAGCACAGGCTCAGTAGTGGTGGTGCATAGGCTTAGTTGCTCTGTGGCATGTGGGATCTTCCTGGACCAGGGCTCGAACCCGTGTCCCCTGCATTGGCAGGCGGATTCTTGACCACTGCACCACCAGGGAAGTCCTCTACTTTGCAATGAATATTTGCCTGGTCAGTCTAACTGTATAACCTAATCACTTTTGATTGATGTTGGTTTGAAGTTGTTGAATATATTTACTGAACTCCCTGAATGAACACATTATAACATACTATGTATGCCAGGGCTGCTAGCAAAAAGGGATTAGGAGCTAGGCTCTAAGATGCATCATTATGCTTTAGGAGTTTACAAGATGTAAACACATAAGATTTATCTGGGAGAACAATATGAATGAAAAACATCCCTGGTATACAGAGAACTCCTATATAGTAAATGTAAAAAATGGATAGAAACTATGAAAGTCACTTCTCACACGGAGAAACGCAAATGGACCATGAGGAAACTTAACCTCACTATCAGTCAGAGAAATGCACAGCCAAATGGCGAGTAAACATTTTTTCTCTAATCCTGTTCCTAACCCTTGATAAATATTAAAAAGGTTGATAATATCCAGTGCTGTCAAGAGTATGAGGGAACAAACGTTTAAATATATTAATGGTGGGAGGATGACTAATTAAATATTTTGGAGAAGTAAACCAGAAGTATCTTTAACTATTCAGTTTTGCAAAATAACTTTTAACTCTGCAGTCCTCCTCTGGGAATCTATGAAGAAATACAAGCATACATACGAGATGATATAGACATATTTATTTATTATAATATTGGTTATCATGTTGGAATAAATGGCAGCAAGGGAAATGACTGATAAATTATGGTACAACCACACAACAGAATTTTATGCAACTATTAGCAAGAACGAGTTGAATCTGTATGTGTGGTTGTGTAAAATAATTTACAGAATAAAGTGTATAATAAATAGAAAAACACCCTCATGTATCTTTTTTTGTTTTTAAATGCTGTCTGACCATTTTCTTTTGTCTTTTAAAATTTTTATTTATTTAGTTATTTTTGGCTGCGTTGGGTCTTCGTTGCCGTGCGCGGGCTTTCTGTAGTTGCAGTGAGTGGGGCCTACTCTTCGTTGCGGTGTGCAGGCTTCTCATTGCAGTGGCTTCTCTTGTTGCAGAGCATGGGCTCTAGGTGCGCGGGCTTCAGTAGTTGTGGCACGCGGGCTCCGTAGTTGTGGCTTGCGGGCTCTAGAGTGCAGGCTCAGCAGCTGTGGTGCACGGGCTTAGTTGCTCTACGGCATGTGGGATCTTCCCAGACCGGGGCTCGAACCCGTGTCCCCTGCAGGCGGATTCTTAACCACTGCGTCACCAGGGAAGCCTACCCTCATGTATTTTAGAGTATGTGTTTATATGTTTTGCAGGAACATTGGAACAGGTGTAGACGTGAGATGATGGAGGAAGAAAGAATGACACTTGCTATCAATCTTTGCGAGAGGCCAAAAATGACTTGATATTAACTCAATCAATGAGAAACCACTGAAACTTTTAATGTGCTTAAAGCTGTGCTAGGCCCTGGGGAAAATACAGATATATGAGATGTAGATACTGACCTCCAAATACATTTGAATCTAGTTAGGATGAAAATGAACACATATAAAACAACATGAAACAGAAGAGTATATAATTACATGCTAGGTTATATGGTATGGGCTCCAGGTGCAATGGTAATTCGGAGGAGAGGTTGATCCAGAAGAATGGAGTTGGTGGGGAGCGGGTGGAGGGGAGCTTATGGTGAAAAGGGACACAGGCTGTGTCTAGACAGAGTCCACTGCTTGTGTTCTTTTTGTTTCTCTTTTTTCTCTGCCTTTATTCATCTTAGACTTTCACTGCTGTCTGTCTGACCTCTTTCTTTGCCTTTGACTTCATCATTGTTAATACTTGCTTAGTATTTTGAGCTCTGAGTAACTTGGACCCCAGTTAAGTCTCAAGGGTGCCTTTAAACATTTTCTCCATCCTGAGTCCCTTGGAATAAAGATTAGATGGACTTTAGTCAACTACCTAAGTTCAGTCAGTCTCCATCTTTATTGACATAGGTAAACATGACAAATGCAATAACATTCAGTTATCATGGCTCATCTCCAGTTGCAAATCCAGGTCAAGACCCTATAAGGCTTGTTGAATTCCTGCCGCCGACACTGTTAAAATGAGGGAGGGTGAACCATGCTGGTCGAGTTTTGCCACTCTACACTGAGTTCACTGTGACAGACCCAGCCTCAATTAAGTAATTTTTTCTGCAGTGGGAAGGGGTCATCTTGTGAGTGAATTTGAGTGTCTGCATAGATCAGCATTATTGTTCATCACGTCTGCCCTTACATATATTTATATGCACACTCACAAGTGCAAAGATACAGTTTCAAACTTAATTAAAAATAGAAAGCAACCTAAAGTGTGCTGGTATTTCCCCTGACTTCAGCATGATCTACCACTTTGACAAAATTTCATAAATCTCCTGCAATAGAAAATTCTACCGCACAGAACCATTTTATGCAACAATATAGGTACTTAAAATATTCAGCAACGTTCATCATGTTTTACCTCTTGGTACCTGGTATTTTTATGTATTTAATAGTTACATATGCTATATATTTTAAACAGTATTTTTTACTAATGGTCCCCCACAGTACCTTTTTCTGAAACTCTAACATCTGTGTTTTGTTCTTGCTGCTCATGATGATAACCTTAAATTGAGCACATCCAATGGCAGAGGGCAGATTCGTTGGCGATTTTTTTTAAGGTGGCTGGATCCAGTGATGTAGGCGTCAAGAGTTACCAGGTCCTGGTGACAGAGATGCCTCCCCCCTCACTTTTTGCAGAGCAATTCCGATCTGGCACCTGGTGTTGCCAAGCCTGTAGCAGGTACACAGAAATCCAGAGGAGAGGAACCGTGGGGAATGTTCATGTGTTATTTATTTATAAACTTGCCGTGCCATATCATGTAAAATTAACACCTTTGATGGACTCCTGCCTCAGTTGCTTGAAGGACAGGCTTTCACCATCCAGGGCCACCCACTGGCTTCCAGGCAGTGTTGCTGTGTGTTTGCTTTGGGCTGCAAGCTATATGGAGTCTACCTGCCAAAGTCTGCCTCGCGCTCAGCCGGTCAGCAAAGGTCTGTCCCATTAGAATGTTCAGGAGGAGGTGTCTTTGGGGCTTTTGTGGCTGAAGAGATGAGCGATTACTTTGGAGTGTAAAGTCCTTTCTCTGGTTAATGAAGAGATTTACTCCAACATTCATTTAGTATAAATTGAGGGAGGGGGTGGCTTCTCCCACGTGCCAGCATCCAGAGGGTCCCTTTCCTGTAAGAGTTCATAAATAATCAATGTTGATGATGAAAAGGTTTTGTAAGCATTTATCTTTTCCTGTAACAGAAATTCCCTCACGCTCCTAAGGGAAGACCAGTATAACCTGCAGACAAAGATTCTGGAACCAAAATGGCTTTACGCATAGAGAGTGGACATAAGTGTTTGGGGATTTTGGAGAAAGATCTCACCTTCCATCCACCTACTTTGTTGTTCCTGCTTCAGTGCCTAAGATTTCAGTCTAATTTTACAGCATTATTCAAATACAAGTGATGTCTGGTGGTGGGGAGCACACATTAAGTCATTCAACAAACAGTTGTCAGTTTACTATGTGCTGAGTATTGCATTTGGTAGATACACAGTCTCCTAAGAGCTTATGGTCTAGTGGAAGAGGGAGATAAGTGACAGAAAATTAAAAGGCAACTTGAAGTATTACAGTTGAGGTGGGTGCTGAGTGCTAAGGAAATGCAGAGGAAGGAGGAATTAGTATTGCCTGAAGAAATCAGGAAAACTTTCATAGAGGAAGTGATATTTGAGCTTGCAGAATGGATAAGCATTTTTTCAGGATGAGAAGAAAAAACAATTCCAGGTAATTTTCAAGGGAACAACATGGACACAGGTGTAATAATGACTTGTATTTGAAGGCCTGCCAGATGCCATTACCGTGCACAGTGACTCACACTATGTGGCATGTGTTAGACATGCCGTCCAGCCCACTTCTTATAAGACAGATGCGTTATCACTGTTTTGTTTTGTTTTTTTAATGTGGGAAAACAGAGGTGGCTCTGCGAGGTTAAACAACTTGCCCGATTTGTGATTCAAACAGGTCTATCTGCTCCCAAGCCCATGCCCTTGCTTTGACCTTGTAGTGTTCTTGGCTGCCTTGTTGCACAGCCATAAGGGAACATGACCTGTCTGGGAGAAAGGGTGAGATCTAACATGGCTGTGAGGTTGGAGGGAAGGGGCTCAGGGAAGTCAGGTTGTGGCTGGATTGTGATGAGCCTTGAATACTGCAAGAAGTTTGAACTTAATCCCGTATCCTCTAGGCAGTGAAAAGCCAGTCATTGGAGGTTTGGGGTGTGTGTGTGTATGTGTGTGTGTGTTGACCACGTGGCAGGTGAACTGCAGAGGAAGGTAGTGCTGGAGTATGGGAGGGTTGGGAGTGCAGTCCATCTGTGAGATGGAACATAGGCCTAAATGTAGGCCTTCCATTAACAGCAGTAGAAAAGTTGACTGACTCAGTATTTAGACTTTGGAGGTGCACAGACCTGCAGCTTACCAGCTGCAGGGCCTTAGGCAAATTATTTAACCTCCCTTCACATAGTCACAATGCAGGCTTCAGTCTCCTCATATATAAAAAGAGGATAATAGTATCTTCTGCATCAGACTGTTGCAAAGATTAAATAAGACAATAATCCAGGTGATACATTTGCCCAGTGCTTGGCTCATTGCAAATTCCTGACTACAGATGACTGTTACTCTGTGAACACCCTCCAAGGAGAGTTACTTTATCAGACTATTCCATGAGTTACCCATGAAAGCCCTGAGAAAATGGGGCTTTGAATACTCATTGATGTGGGCAATGCGGTGGCAGGTAGAATGGAAAAGTCTAGAGCATTTTCCCAGAGTGAGAGCTGGGCGTGGAATCTGTACAGTGATGCCCAGAGTGGGATAGGAAAGAGGAAACCAAAGGAAGCCTGAGGGCAAGTAGTCCTTCCCAAAGGGGCACTTGAGATGAACTTAGTGCCCAGATGAATAGTTATGTTTTAATAGTGTTACATTTATTTTAATGGTAGTAATGAAATCTGCCTTTTTTCCTCCATTCACTGTGATGGTATAAAGTGGATCTATTAAAAGATAAATATTAAGTGAATAAGAATGCAAGTGCTCTGTGGATATAGCAGAAATTGTGAATATGCTCTGAAGTTGGGGACATGTGGCACTAATGGACATGGCCTTCTCCAGGGTGGGCACCTGTTTTTTTTTTTACCAAACTATATGCCCTGCTGGTGCTCTGGGAGCATTTGGATTGAGTTTTAGCATCAAGCCTTGTGTCCTCCTGTCATCTTTGAGATTATCTCATGCTCTCTATGCCCTGAAACAGGGGAATTTCTGCTAACAACGTGAATTCTAAACTCTTAGAATGCTTCGTATGTACTTGCTGAGTTTACATTGAATTCACGAAGGAGGCACGTGATGCTCTGGATGATATTCAGCAGGGAGGTATAAGAAATGATTAGGAACACATGTCCAGAGTCACACAGACCTGAGTTCAAGTCCCTGGTCCACCTGTGAACAGGCACTTAATCTTGGATATTTCACTTAACTACTCTGAGTCTCAGATTCCTCTTGTGTAAAGTGGCAATCTGATCATAATAGTACTGAGCTTCTAGGGCTGTTGTGAACACTAGGTAATATAAACGATGCAGAGTACTTTGTACAGGGCTTGTCAGAAATATTTAATAAATATTTATTGTCTTATTAATATCATGCTGGTTATGATCACTGGAAGTTAGTGGGTTTTATAGATAGAGTGCACAGTTTCATGCCTGTTTTGGGAGAGAAGGCGTGGTTTACATATCGCCCAGCACAGGGTCTGGCACTAAACATTTGCTGAATAAATGGATGAATGGATAAACTTCGGAAGAAGTGAAGTGAGCTGATTTTGCACAATTTGAAGACATTTTGGCATATATGCTTTAATAAGTTTTATAGTCAAGATAGCTTATGCTTGCCAAGGCAAAAATCAATGGTCACCCTCCTTTTAAAGGGTGATAGGTTGTCAACACATATATCAGCCAGTATCACCTTTGCTTTTTGCATTGCCAGAGGTATCTCTGATGAAACCAGGACAGGGTAAGGCTCCTCATAAGCAAAAAGTACTTGGGGCAATACAGGACTTGGCAATTATAACACAGCTCACATGGTGTTATAATTCCAGAGTCTGAGAGGCTGAATTATTTGACTCACCTAAGAAATGCAATAATTTCCTCTAAATATGCTGCCTCAAGAATAACACTGCTCATAAAATTTGAAGTGCTTTTTGACCAAGAGGACCTAAGGTTCCGCTCAGCTTGACTAAATTTTGGACAGGCTTCCTCCTGACACTAGGTCTCTGATCTCCTTTTTCTTACAGCATTTACCTTAGAAAGCTTGTAAACTCTTTCTCTGTCCCTTTGAGATGTAAATCTTCTACAACCCAGAAAAGCCTTTCTCAAGGACCTGGGACCTATCCCTTTGAAATGTAATCATAGAGAGAGATAGCACCCCCTATCTCCCAGTTTCTGTGGAAAGGTAGGTGCTTAACTTCAGTAAGGGTCAATTAGCAAACACAGATGGCCTAATCACACTGACCAACCTCCCCATTAAAAGTCCTCTAGTACTTTTCTGTTAGCCCAGTTGAGGGTTCAAAAAGTCCTCCCACCTTTTATTTCAGTGGAGTTGAGCTCAATCTCTCTCCTATTGCAATAGTCTTGAATAAAGTCGTCCTTGCCATTTATAACAAGTGTCTGGTACAATTTTTTATTATAATTTCATGAGTCAAAGGGGGGAGGTGAAGACTCACCCTGTGAATTTCCTGGCTATCACTTAAGTGGGCATGATACCCACCACAATCAATCAGACAGGTCTCATAATGCCCAGAGCCTTCTAATGCTGAAGTTCATGATCAATTATGAATAGGGTGTAGATTGCTTGGTTTTCATTCCCATTGAATATAATGGTGACAGGCCTTGAGCTGAAGCACCAGCATGGGGAGGACAGCTGCTGAAGAATCAATGCTGCTCAACTTCTCCAGTGAGGGCTCAACTAATATGCTGATTTTTAAAAAGCATGCTGCTCTAGAAGAGTTAAGTAATTGAGACTCAGATGTCTGAGCTGACACTGAAGCCAGGAAAGTTTGGGTGTCTTTACCCAGTTGAGATCAGGGAATTCTAGTAAGTAGTTAGATAATGAATTTTACTAATTCGTTTTTATTATGTTATTCAGATCCAACCTCTTGCTGAAATAACAAGTTTTTTATTGAATTATAGTTGACATATAACATTATATTATTTTTACGAGTACATCATAATGATTTGACATATGTATATATTGAGAAATGATCACCACAATAAGTTTAGTTTACATCCACCATTTCACATAGTTCCAGGTTTTTTCTTGTGATGAAAACTTTTAAGATCTACTCTTAGGCAACTTGCTAATATATATTTCAGTACTCTTAACTATCGTCACCGTGCTGTACATTATATCCCCAGGACTTCATGTATCTTATGACTGGAACTTTGTACATTTTGGCCACCTTCAACCATTTCACCCACCCCCTACGCCCACCTCAGGCAACCAGCAGTCTGTTTTCTGAAATGAACATGTTTGGAGGGTCACATCACTCTTTTCCCTAGACCCCTTTAATGGTTTCCTTTGACTTAAGGATGTCATTCAGCCTCTTTAAATGGCTTCGTGGTCTTGTCTCTATCTCTCCACCCTTCTATCTTACCACTCCCCTTCCCATGCATCAACCATTTTGACTCGTCTCAAATTCTCTGGACAGGCCATGTGCTCTGCCTCCATGACTGCATGTGCTGTTCCCTCTGTCTTAAAGACTCTTCCACTGTTCTTCACTTGACTAACCTTGCTCAATCTCTTGGAAGTCTCCCTTCATCTCATAGGATGGGGATAGGATCCCCTTCTTGGTGCCCTCAAACCATTCCATTCATATCCCCATGACATGAGACTTTAAAACGTATTGTTATTACCTTTTTATTCATCTGTAGGCTCTGCTAGTGCAAGGATTCTGCCTTGAATATCTTTTGTATCTGCAGGAGAGTAGCCTGACCCAGAAGTACTAGATAATATTTTCTGAAGTAACTTACATGTGCACTGTCAAGAATTCAAGCTGAGTTTACAAACTGAAGAGAAAGGTGGCTCTGCTTCTAGTGCTAGCGCATGATATGCAAAATTAATATCAAACGCAGCAGCAGTAACAATAAGGGTGACGATCTCCACAGACTTTCTTGACTTTGGCTAAGTTTTAGCAAGCTTTCTCGTATGCCCAGAAATCAGAAAAGTACTAGCTATGGATTTTTCTAGATCCAGGCAAGGGGCAAGGAAGAGGACAGATGGATTCTTTGTTGACCACAGGGACCCTGAGAGCACCTAGAAAACGTATGTAGAGGGCATAGTTTGGGACCAGGCAGGTTAATCAGTATGGTAGGTACCTGATAAAGAGACCCATTTCACTGGAATAGTGAGATCTATTTTCAGACCTTGATGCTTTACTTGGCTGGTCTCTGAGCCAGTGTTGACCATCATGCCGCATGTGGACCATGCCCACTGGCCTGGATTCTGTTGGTAGAATGGAGTTCAGCTGCCTACAGCACTCTTTCCTTTGCTCTTTTTGTTCCTTTCTTGTCATCCTCAGCACGCCCACTTCTATAACACTTACCCCTGTCTGCCATTCTTCTCTTCCCTTAGACTCTGGTGATCTTCAGTCATCACATTGAAAAATAGCTGCTCTGTGTACCACAGATTGGCCGTCCCTGCTGAGAAAGAACTATTTCAAGTGCCATGGTCGGTTCTCTCCCGTTAGGTATAGGCTGGCTTGCTTACAGTTCTACAGGTCTAGCTGAAATGCTTCATGCCCTGGGCATGGTGAGAAAGGGAGTCCTTTGTGACAACTTGAAAGCAGTGCTTGAACTGGCACTTGCAGTGTTTTGACATCTTATGGCACTTTCTCAGTTCAGGTCAAGTGATGGTTGTTACGTGTCTTCAACTTGATGACTGAATGGTTAAAAGAAAAAGGAATGAGTCAGCACTTCTATTTTATAAAATAAGATTTCACCAGTGAATACTGAGTTTTTTTAAAAGTATGATTGATAGTCTTAGTTCAAAGTGTTATTTTGGATCAAACTCTACCTGTACTGATGAAACTGCACTTGAGGAATACATAACTGTATGTGTCTCTATTAGAGGTAGATGGTAATTACAGGAATAGAGCTATTGAGAATTAGAGTTTGATGGGCTTTCAGAATCCTCAGTCAGTGCCTGATGCTGAAGTGGAGAAAAGGTGTAGAGTCCTTGGTAGTTGTGGCAGTTGCCCACCTCTTCAGCCTTATCGGTCAGCGTTCCCCTTCTTGAACCCACCTTCATATCTGTTAAGTCTCAGCTTAACGCCCTCTCCCTTGGAGTCCCTCCTTACACGGTCCCATGGGACCCTGTGAGTACTCCATGCACTGAGAACGCCATATTGCAATTGTATATTTATTTCCCTGTCTTTACTGTGGAGTAAAGACTGTGGACTGTGAAGTCTCTTGAGAGCAGGGAATGTATCTTATTTATGTTTTAATCCTGAGAAACTAGCACAATCCTTGCTTCAAGGTTAGCACTGAGTGAATCCATTTAAAAAAGATTAATGAATATTATTATTTTTAGTTCAACAATAGATTTACATATGTTAAGACTTTAATAATATTTTGGATATCTCAGGATCAAGTATTCAGAAATTAAAATACAGTTTTTGTCATTTTTTTTAAAGCACAAAAGCTTTTGTAAAATAGAGAAAAGAAAAATCACCCATATTCCTAGTTTTATTCTTCTTTGAACATTATTTTAAGTTCTTTACCAACAGTATTTTAGGATAGTTTGTCAAATTTGCTTTCTAAAAATACCATTGGGACTGGAAATGTTTTAAATATAGAATATATTCGGGAAGTAATGTCATGTTTACCATTTTTAGTCTTCCTAAGATTATTGTTTTTCATAGTTTGAGTTCTGATTAAAAATATCATAGTGATGGCAAGAATGTGGAATGTGGAGAAAAGGAAACCATTGTACACTGTTGTTGCGAATGTAAAATGGTTTAGCCACTATGGAAAACTGTTCAGAGGTTCCTCAAAGAATTAAAACCAGAACTACCGTGTGATCCAGCAATCCCACTTCTGGGTATTTATTCAAAAGAATTGAAATCTGGATCTTGAAGAGACATCTGCACTCCCATGTTCATTGAAGCATTAGTCATAATAACCAAGCTGTGGAAACAACCTAAATGTCCATTGACAGATGAATGAATAAAGAAAATGTGGTAAATACATATAATAGAATATTAATCAGCCTTAAGAAGAAGGAAATCCTGCCATATGCAAAAACATGGATGAACCTTAAGGACATTGTGCTAAGTGAAATAGGCCAGTCATAGAAGGACAAATACTGTGTGATTCTGTTTATATGAGGTATCTAAAATGGTCAAATTCATAGAAGCAGAGAGTGGAACAGTGGTTGCCATGGGCTGGGGGAGGGAGAAATAGGGAGCTGCGATTTGAGGGGTATACAGCTTCAGTTATGAAAAATGAATGAGTTCTAGGGATCTGTTGTACAACATTGTGCCTGTAGTTACAGTACTATCTTGTACACTTAAAAATTTGTTAAGAGGACAGATCTCATGGTAAATGTTCTTACCATAAAACAAAACAAATCAGAAGGCCAAGTTCAGGAGGGTTGCTAGTATGTATGTATTCAGTACTTATCCTGATTAATGCTGCATAGCTTCCTAACATACAAGTGAGTCTATGACATAGTAGAGTTTCTAAGTTCAGTGTCCTTATCTGTAAAACAAACGTACAGGTAAGCAAGCAAATAAACAAGAAGAATACTAAAACAATACTAAAAAGAAAGAAAGAAAGAAGATCACAGCTGTAAATGTTCAGCTCTCTGTTTCCGCCAATCGAGCTGTTGAAGTACGTTTTATGCCGCTCCTTCTTCTCCTCAATCTCCAGTCTCCTTTTGGAAGTGCCAGGACTCCAAAGGACAGTGGGAAAGCTGTGAGAATTCACGCCTTGTTGGGTTCCTGTTCTTTCATCACCACTCTGTTTAATATGGGTTGGAGACCAGTATCAGTGCCTGAGACTCTTTTACCCTGCTTCTGGCTTGTCCTGAAGAGCAAGGAAGGGGTTTACAAATGGGAGAGTCTCATGGGAAAAGGAATAACTGATCCCCGTCCCTTATATACATGGCTGGAAAACAATAATGGATAAAGAAGGAGCAGAAAACTTGTGTCTCCTTTTGATAGTTTATATTTTTCCCCTAAAACTTTCTACTGTATATAGATAGATCTGATATTTTTTTAAAGGAAGGATACACTCCCCTAAATAGATTCAATTTCTCAGGGAAGTGCAGGCATTGTTGTCAAATCTCACTTTCTTTAAAGGTCTTAAGAAGTTATGATATAACTTAGGCATGCTTTTCGGATGAAATTGCTTAACCTAGCCTAAATGTCCAATCTCAGAACCATAAGCAAATAAATAGTTGTAGTTTTAAGTGATTTGAATTTGTTATGGTTTCTTATGCAGCAATAGCTAACTGATACACTCTCCATATTTTCAATTTTCAATCACATTCCATAATCTATGAAAAGAGGAATAAGACAGTACTTAGAAACTAATAGTCATTTAATAAATGTTTGTTGAATAAATACTTGAATGAGTGAACAAATGAGTGAATGAATGAATGCCAGAAACAGTAGAGTAATATTTTTTTCTTAGTCAAATTTCAGGTTCAAAAAAAGTCTGTTTTGGTACCTGGAATGTTGGTTTTCTTCTCTATTGCTGTATCACCTCACACATACCTCTCTAATAGCAGCAGTTGCACTGAGTTGTAGTTATTTATGTGTATGATTCATTAAATTATGTGCAGTTTGAGAGCCAGGACTGTTTACTCATTATCTCTGTATCCTTAATGCTCATGTGCTCAATGCACCCAAAAGGTTGATTCTTTGGGATTTTAAAATTATATATGAAGTTTTGACTTCTGGAAACTGGATGACAGCCCAATCAGTATCAGTGATTCTAAACTGTGGCTGAAAATTAAAATAATTTGTAAGACTTAAAAAAAAAATCAGTGTCCAGCTCACTTTAGGCCAATTCAGAGTCTCCGGGAGGTAGGACTGGACAATGCTGATGTGTAGCCAATGTGAGAAGCTCTGAGTTCAAATGGCCCCAAAGCTTATTAGTATTAGCACTGGGAAATGATGCTCTGCAGCAATAAGGCGAACCTATTAAGAAATACTTTGAAATCACTAAATATTCTAAGTTTCAAAGTTAAAACATGAATAATAATTGAAGTGCTAAACATTATGCTATGATGTGAATGCATGAATCTGTGTAAAGGACACAGGGCAACTCATAACAAAATTTTATTGTCTGTTATTTGGCATGGAATTGTCTATCTTTAAATTTTTCCTTTATTTTTTTTCATCAAAGCTATAAAATACTTCTTACAATTTTTAATTTTTCGGACAAAAGCCAATTTTAGTTTTCTATTTTATTTTTGGTCAGTCATTTTAAGATATTTTACTGTTTACTCCTTGGTGTTGGTATTGAACATTTTAAATTGGCTCATTTTAAAAAGTTTTTGTTCAACAATAGCTCATTTAGAACAAATCACTCAAGATTGCCTCTCACATGAATATTTATACCCTAAGGTCTCAATTCGACAACATTAAGCTCTGTATTCTTATTTCTTAAACAACCAAAATATATTTATAGATTGATTTTAATGCCCTTTCTTTTCTCCATTTGAATACACTATGATTAACAGTTCACAGCCTTGGTTACATTACATAATTTGAGAAATAATCAACAATGTCCCTGCTGATTAAATATTCAAGTTTGCAATTATTTTGTAACTTTTGTTCTGCCCTTCACTCACTCTAAAAATTATCATAAAAGTTTGAAAGATGTCCTTAGTGTAGAATATGTCCATAAAATATTAAATATTCAATTTTCCTCTATCATGGCTTGAAAAATTCATAATTACATGATGATCCACATAATAACTCATTCTGAAAAGTCATATATGGCACTCCCTCTGTGACTGAGTTAATAATTTACTGCTGTGTGGGATTTTCTCTCTGCACTGTTAGTCTTGGGAACATTTATTAAGCAAATGTTCATTTGCAAAGATCAGGATGTGAGTGAAGAGGGTAAGAATTTAATGAAGAGTGACAGACAGGTGAACTGATTCCATATAGAACTTTAGTACATGGGAAAGCAAAGAGCTTTATCTTTCATTGCCTCGATAGACACCTGAAATGAAATATAGAAGACAGAGGGCAGGAGAAAATAAATGATGGTCTCCTGAAGGGGCCAATGGGGGGATAAATCAAGGGAAGCGAAGAATACAATTCAGGCCATTTGAAAAGATGCCACTGAATGTGATGCTCTGAGCTTATATATAGCAGAGGGGATGCTGACTTTTTATTTTAAAAGCATCAAATGCTGTCAAAGGGAATATTTCACATCTTCTCTTTTTTCTTTTGGTATGCAAAATTTTTATTGACAATAGCTTGAGGGACCAAAGCATGCAGTTGAATGATAAGTAGACAAAGAAAGAAGTTTCCCCAGGACTGGTTATTTTAGGGCTTAGGATTGCTTACAGAGACTTTGGGAAAACCATGTTACTTAAATGAAGGCCTAAAATTCTTAGCTAACACCTAGGAATAAGCCTTAGAAATGAATAACCTATATTTTAAAATTTGGGTCAGTTCTGTAGAGATATAAGCAATGTGAATGAAACCAGCAGACTGTGTTTGCTTTATTAAATAATTGTATCTTGTGGTAACTGCGCTTCACCTTTCCATGTTGTCTTGGGTGATTCTGGGAATATTCACAGTAGCGATGGGACACCAGGAGAAGTCATCAGATGGAACCAAGAAGGAAAATGGCCTGGTCACTTCTTACTACATTAATTTCTGACTGATACATGTTGAGGCTTGAGAAGGGGTAAAGAACCCATGCATAGGTAACTTCTCTGCCATCTTAAGTTCTGTTTGGAAGATGGTGAGGGTTAAGTAAATACATAAATGAAAAAACTAAAATAAATTTACAACAAAAAATAAGAGGCCGAGACTACCCACATAGGATTTGAAATTTATTGAAGATTTATCTGTAGTCACCAGTTCTAATATCACCACACTTCAGTTTTTTCATCTGTAATGATAAGTTATGAAAACCAGAGGGAACCACTGGGGAGGATGTAAAGAGGGAATCAAGTTTTGCTGATTGGAGATAGATTTAATTTGGTTTGTTTCCCCTTAAAAGCAAAGGTTACATTTGATATCTTTTGACAGTGTTGAACTTTGCCTGAGCCCTGTGCTCCTGAAAAACAACGCAGGTGAAGATATATGCAGATTTGGGTAGACGCTGGTTCAAGTCATGGTTTGCCATTGGTTGGCTGTGTGGCCTTAGACATGTCACAACAACTCTGAGTTGGTTTCCTCAAATGGGAAAACGTGTGTGGTAGATTAGAGAATCTTGTCAGAATTCCTACAACTCTAAAATTCCATGGATAGAGAATGATGCTTGTGTTTCCTTATAGATTAATAGAGGCAATTCTAAAATCTTTTTTTCTTTTTTTCCATCTCATTCATTCTTTTAGGGACATATATTGATAGGCCTTTAGGTTTAATGTTTTGTTTTATATTTTTTATCCAAATGAAGAAGCTATGGATTCTTGAATTTGAGCATTTATTCTGAGGGCAAGCCAGAAATATTTGTGCTAAAATATATCTTCGTACTTCAGTTTTACTACCTGGAGATGTTTGGCATTTTGACCAATAATAAATACTAGAGATTTCCCTCCTGTGCAGTTCCCCAGGGCTTTAGATTTAGATAAGGGCCTGGGTAAAATGCCAAGATGTTATGCTTTCAAATACCCAGCTACTTTGAAGAGAGATGTCTTCAGTGTTCTCCTCTTCATGGAGATGGAAATAGAAGCCAGCCTTAATTACTGCTCAGTGAAGAATCATTGGAATATATATATATATATTTTTTGTGGTATGTGGGCCTCTCACTGACGCAGCCCTTCCCGCTGCGGAGCACAGGCTCCGGACACGCAGGCCCAGCAGCCATGGCTCACGGGCCCATCCGCTCCGCGACACGTGGGATCTTCCTGGACCGGGGCACGAACCCGTGTCCCCTGCATTGGCAGGCGGACTCCCAACCACTGCGCCACCAGGGAAGCCCCTGGAATATTTTCTTAAGGCATAAAGAAAGGCTTGGCTTCTAGTTTAAACTTAGGCCCAGCTGTTAAAACCAGGTTTGTTCCATTTTATAAATAGAGAATAAGAATTTTTGCAGTAGCATATTTTACAGGTATTTTGAATAGGACAGGGAGTCTGTGTTCTATTCTGCATGCCCTAGGAGGGTAAAATATATCGATTGCTACATTTGATGTATACTTAGGTAAGAGAAAAGTATTTAATAATATTTATTTACAAGTCAAAATCAGTCTAGTCTTTTAATCTCCTGGATTTGTCCTCGTTCTTGTTCTCAGTCTTCACTTTCAAATAGTATAAACCCTAAATTCTGTCTTGTCCTTGCTGAAATTCACACTGCATTTTTGGTCAGTTTACTCTTGTTTGCAACGACAAAGTCACCATCCCCAGAACGACTCAATTTGCAAGACTCATAGAGACCGGAAAAGGATTTATAACCAAGTTCTCTGAATCCTAATAAGTTAACTTCTTCATCAAAAATATTAGTTACCAAGGTCTAAATGAGGTCACTTGCAAATGCCAGGCAGAAATACAGTACTCAGTGGTCTATCCTAAGTAATTCCTCTAACTATAAATTTAAAGATGAAGCAAAGCAGAATTTTAATCATAGCACTGAAAAACTCAAACCAATTGTATCTCTACTTAAAAATAATGGTTAAAACAAAAATAACAGAAACAGTGGGTGTTGGAGAAACATTCTTTTCAGATATCAAATACAAGTTCATCATTAATATGCTTTCTTGCATGGTAATACGAAAAGCACACGTATGTGTGTATAAAGTATACATCCCCACATATGTATCATTGAAAGTTGCCAACAATACGAAGTACAAGATTTTGTAACTGCAGTGAAAATATTTTGTAGGATATGTAAACTGGAGGCTCCAATGAGTTGCTCAAAAATTATTTGGTTAAAGGGTAAATACACCTTGTACATCATAATGAAAGTCTTATAGGTAGGGGTGGAGATTAACACTTCAGGCTGTCTACAGAATATTAATAAAATTCAATATATTTTCTAAAAGGTATAATTTATATTTTGTGGAAATGAGACCCTTTTCTAATAAAATTCTTCTGTCCTTCATTCTGTTCATATAATTTTGCTATAAATCATCGTGTAGGAATTTTTTCCCCCTAAATATTCATCTCAGGGAGAACCTATTTAAATAAGCCCTCTTAGCAAGATCTTTCAGAATTAAAATTACACCACAAGCGATACTTCATCCAATATATTTCCTCCTATGAAATTTTCTTATGCCTAAAATAATATTTTTGTTGAATTACATTATGTTAGAATTGTTGATTTGAGGTGACTTTGATAGTAAGGAAACACTGTGTTAAAAAGAGCAACAAATTATTTTAGCCTTTTTAATTGCACCTTCTCTGAGTCTGTACTATTGCAGCTCCCTTCTTCTCTCCATCTACATATATAGTGAGAAAAACCTAAGGGCATCATTCTCAGCTTCACCACAAAGCAAGAATAAGAAGCAAGAAAAATTGCTGCCGGATATACTAGGTTTCCTTGTTTTCTGGTAAACTAGAACATTATGCGCTTTCATACTCATCTGAAGCTAATTGTACTCTACTGTCTGGTAGTCATTAGAATAAAATCTTTTATTTTATTCCTGATAGGAATATAGTAAGTAATTGGATTTCTTAGGATGTAAGGTATAATAAGGAGAGTAGATAGACGTGTGAGGCATTCACACACACACACACACACACACACACACACACACACACACACACACACACACACAGGCACACACAATACGTTAAAGTCAGGACCTAGGCAAGGTCTCCTGCTGGGGGGTTGTCCCTTGAGGATATTACAGGAAGTTTCAGACAAACTGACTCTGCAGAGCCCAGAGAAGGTTTTGATGGGGGTAGTTAGCAAATCTCTTGCTTTGGTACATTAAGTGCTTAACATTTCACATTTAATTCATCTATTTCTATATATGCTCTATATGGTAGGGGGCTTTATCACCCCCATTTTCCATATGGAAGCTGAGGTTTAGTCAGGTTAAGTGACTTCCCAAGACCACACAGCTCTTAGTATGGTTTTCTTATTTATTTACCTGTTTATTTCTTTAACTATAGTTGATTTACAGAAAATATGGAACGTTGCACGAATTTGCGTGTCATCCTTGTACGGGGCCATAATGATCTTCTCTGTGTCGTTCCAATTTTAGTATACATGCTGCTGAAGCAAGCGCCTTAGTACTGTTTTCTGATGCCGAGTCCAGGATTCCACCAGTGTGCTTGTGTCAACTCACCTGTTCGTCCTTCTGGGCTCTGTGGGGACCTCAGCACCAAGCGAGAGATGAGTCAGGGGCTCAGATTAAATGTATACATTTGTTTGCTGTGGGATCTATGTGAGAAGCAGTAGTGCACACAGCCTTCACAGTTCTTGCAAACACTGGGCACTTGATAAACCCTCTCTGTATGACTGGAGCATCATAGGCTGTAGCATAAATAAGTTCGGGAATAGAAATCACTGCCCTTATAGTCTGTGACTTCCAAAACCATTTAGTTCCCTAGAGAAGAGCATGGACTAGAGAGCAGCTGCAGTCCTTCAGTACAGTTCACAGATATTTATTGCATACCAATACTAATTACAAAACATGGTATTTATTTGGTACTTACTCTTACTTGGACACTTCTAAATATTTGTACATGAATAAACTCAGTCCTCACAGCGATGCTATTGCTATTATTACTATTCAGTAATAGTACTTACAGCTATTATTATCTTTCCCACTTAGTAGGTAAGGAAATTAAAGCACAGAGAAGTTAATTACTTGCTCAAAGTCTTATAACCAGGATACAATGGAACCAAAATCTGAACCCAGCCAGCACTTGGGCTATGCTGTGCTGTCTCTCTGGATCTTAGGAGCTGTGCTAAGTGATGAAGAGACCAAACTCAACAAGGTTTCTTTCTCAGTAAATTCAGTCTATGTGGGAGACAGACATAGGCGAAGTGCAGTTCTGCTTGAGAATTGCCACAGGACAAGTACAGACAAGGCACAGTTAACACACAACACCTAGCACACCTACCATTCCCAGGACTCTCAGGGAGGTATTCCTGGATGCAGTGAGGTTTCCACTGAGTCAAGAAGGACAAGTGAAGGTTTGTCAGTCCTTAGCATCTGAGGGAGCTGATCTGGAGTACCAGGAATAGCTTCAAAGAAGCACAGAGGCAAGAAATGACACAGTTCATTCAGAGTTTCTGCAATTTTGAGGGACTGTGGTACAGAATGCCAGGCAGTGATAAGCAGAAACAGAAGCTGAAAAAGTAGGCAGGGGCCAGGTCGTGCTGGGCTTTGTAGACCGTGCACAGTAGGTTGGATTTCATCATGGAGACCATGAGGCGCCATGGAAGGCGGTTAAGTAAGAGAGTCACATGAGATTTGTGTTTTAGGAAGAGACTCCAGAATAGCTTCAGAGGACAGTTTGGAGGTGGCAGTTGAGATGAATGGCAGTCAGACTAGCTGTGCAACTTGTTATGAAAAATGATGGGGACTTTGTAAACTAGGGCAATGGTGGTGAGAATTTAAGTGAGAGAGAGAACTCTGGACTTTCATACCTGCTATTCCTAGGGCTAATCCTATTAATATCATTAGTTTCCTTTACTATCTTGCCCAAGTTGGCCAAGTTATTCATCTGCCTTGGAGGAGAGTGTTACAGAAAGACAACACATCAATTTGGATACTTTCTGCTCCAAATAAGAAAAATCCAAGTGGAAATGGTTTAAAGAATGAGGAAAATGTATTATTTCATATAGGAAGTTTTGAGTTAGGGCATGTTTAAGTTTGGTTAATTCAGCAGCTCAATGACAACAGCAAGGAATCATTCTTTTCCCATTTATCTGCTCCGCCTGCTCAGTGTCACCGGTCTCCCCTATGTCTAGGTATCCTCATGGTCTCAAAATGGCTGCCACAGTCCTAGGAATTGATATCAGCAAACAGATTAGGGAGGAGTTCAGCCTCCCCTGACACGCGCAGACGCATGCTACAAAATCAGGGTTCTTGGTGCAAGGAAGAAGGAAGGAGGTCTTTGAAGAGACAACTAACAGTGCCTGCTGAGGGTGCAAAGAGAAAGGTAGCGTTCAGCTTCTTGCATCGAAAGAATAGGATTGTGCAGCAAGAATGTTCCACATTCTTGTGTTCCACATCATTGGAACAAATTATCTGAATTTTTTCATCGGTTCTTCTAGTGTGCCAATAGAAAGGTTTAGCGGGTCTGGTCATAGTTTCAGGTAAAGGAAGTGTAGACCGGACAAGGATGTAGGGGAAGACAGTCTTTTCTGATCCCAGGAGATGGTGAAGGAGAGAGAGAAGGCAGGTGAGACGGGAGATGTCATCCTGCTTTCCCTTCTTGGCGCTGGTTGGGGAAGCGGCAGTAGCGTGCGGTGTGGAGGCGTCGGGGCACAGGCTGTGGGAGGCAGTGAGAGGGGGAGGCCCGCGCTCCACCCCGCCATTTGGAATTCTGAGAGGAGCCTGCTCTGCGCAGGGCCTCGTGAGGAGAGGGGAGCAGTGTGGTCAGACAGAGCAAGGTCTCCCTGGTGCTCCTGAGGTTTTTCTCAGCTCAGCACTATAGAAGCTGAGTTGACGCACAGTCGGCCAGTCTTGGGAACAGCACTGCAGGCAATTCTTCACAAGCCAGGGGACTGGATAGCGGACATGGTGGAGACCCAGAGTTTCCCAGGGGCCGGAAGAATAAAGCACAAGTTCGCCATCTGTAGGACGCCCGGCCGGCAGCAGGAGTCTGGACCCAGCAGGGTGTGCAGTGCCAGCCAGGGCACACCGAGGACTCCGTGTCTGCCAGCGCCAGGCTCTGCCCTCCTCCACTGCTGGGAGGCCACATACCCCTTCCTCTTCATCGGTGGAGGTGGTTTTGGGGAGATAAGCAAGGGAAGCGGCAGCATATCTGAGAGTCTGAACTGACCAAGATGAAGTGTGAGTTGACACTGCAACCCTCCCGTACTGTGTGCAGCATGGAGAGAGCCCTGGGGCAGTCAGGGGCTTCATAACAGGCTTTCTTCTTCTCTGAGGTCTTGGTTCCTCTAATGTAGTATATGACATGTGAGATAAAAGCAAAAGTTTACAACAAATCTGCTTAGCAGAAGAGGAGAAAAATGTTTAACAAACCTATATCATACTTTCTTATTAAGAATATTTTGATTATTCCTATTTGCAAGAAAAGAAGACAACGCAGCATTTTAACTTAACAAAAAGTAGTGTTTGTGCTAAGGAAGTGCTTACTAGGAAGTATTTTTTGAGATAGGTCTAATTCTTTAATTGCCATTAATTTGTACCCAATTAAAAGGAGGCACTAACAACTACAGTGAGTATAAATGAAGGAAATCAAGGTGGTGAAGAATCTGGAAACCCTGGGGAGTTTCACCTACGGAAGATAAGACAGCGGTGAAAAAACTACTGGCTACTAATATATAAAGGGTTATGTTGATAAAATCAGGTAATCAACATAAATTTGCTTTATAGGCTGTAAAGTGTTTGGGAGATGTTAGCTTTTTCTCTCTTATTTTATTTTCTGTAGTTCCAGATGACAGAAGTAGACCCAATGGGTCAGAAGTATAAAGAAGTAGATTGCATCTCCATATGTAAAACTTTAAGCTGTCTGACAGAGGAATGTGCTACCGTAAAAATGGAAACTGAAACGTATTCGGGGACAGGATGGATTTGTATTTAAGGCCACTTTAAGGCTCTAAGTCTCTGCTGTTCTAGGAAACGATTTCTTACCTTTCTTAGTTCATTTATGGGTCTTTCCTCCCTGAAATTAATGAGGCGAAACAATTTACCCCAGAACGTGTGTTTGGTACGTGGTGGGTTTTTGCACCTATGAGGATAAGTGAACACAGTTGCTTGTTATTCAGGGGGCGGGCCTTGGGCCAGCAGCTGCAGCACTGCCTGGGAGCAGGTTAGAAACACAGAACCCTGGCCCACCCCGGGAAGCCCGAGGCCAAGTCTGCGTGCGCACGAAGGTGGGAGAAGCACTGAGCTGGATACGTGGGGACCTCCTGGAACCAAACTCCCAGAGCACAGTAGCGTTTAGACCTGGGAGACCCCAGAGCTCTCAGAACCAAGGAAGCTTCAGCTCAGACTCCTGCCGGCCCTTCCACCCTTCCGTCAGGGCAAGTAACCCAAACCTCAGAGACAATCCAGGGGTGTTTTTTCGGGTTAAAATCAGTGGGGCTCACTGTAAGGACAAATACAAATTCAAAATAAGAGGGTTAATTCCTCCTGTTGAAAATAAGGGAAGAGGTTTCCCTCTCCTCCTTTTTCTCAGAGCACTTACTTTAGAAAACTTGTAATTGCACATACTTTCTCTTCTCTTTGAAAGGTATAGGCCCTTTGTCAGCTTTCTGGCCTGGGAATGTCTTTCTCAAGGACCAGGAGGCATCTCTTTAAAATGTAAACATCAAGGGAGACAGTGCCCATCTCCCAGTCTCTGGGGGCAGGCAGGAACCTAACTTTGGTGGGTGCCTTGCTCCAAATCGCAAAGCTACTTCCTTTCATGAAGAGATGAGTAGTGCGTTTTTCCTCTGGAAAAAGCCAAGTAGCCAACGTGGATGGTCACCCCAACTAGCAGGTGAAATTAGGATGACCTACTGGTGACAGATGGTGCTGTCAGGTCCTCTGACTTGAGGACATGTGTGTACTGGGTTGTGTCTGCTTGGCTATAGAAGGGAAGGGGGGAGATTTTTTTTTTTGTCTTTGCACCTCTTTGTGGATTACCAGTGATTTGCTTCGCTTTCTGGTTCAATGCTTATTCAGTAATAAGAATGTTTTCTTTCTCTACTCTTTTCCTGGAGAGGTTTTCTGTGTTGCAAGAAGATTTTGTTTTTTAAATATATTTTCCTGATACCATACTGTTAAATTATCTTACCTATTCATCCTATACTTCCACACTGCCCTCCTTCCTTCCTTCCTCCTTTCTCCCTCCCTTCATCCCTCCTCAGCTGTCTTTCATCTTTTCTTTTTCTTTTTTTTCCAAATTGGCATGTAAACCTATTCTCCATCCAAATTATTCTGTATAGATGGGATAATACATTTGTGAGAGGATATATGTCACAGATGTTCTGAAAAAAGATGACAGCATGGACCCACAATTAAAACACTGGTTTAATCCAAAGTGTGCTCTTCTTTGCAGTGAGGAAGTTTTAGGACTGGGCCCTCTGGTGTTTAACCTTGAGAATTTGGAACAAAGTAATTTTCCTTCACAAAGGAAAGTGTTTATTTGAGGAAATTGGTTAATGTAAAAAATATGAACTTCTCATTCAGCGAGGTATTAGGTTGGAAACTGTAAAATGCCCATAGTATAGTGTAGTATAGTATGATGTTATATTTGTTATATTATACTATAATCAGTCATATATATTTATGTGTCTTTCTATCCATCTATCTATCCATCTATCTATCATCAGAAGCCATTTTATTTGTCCATTTTGGTATGAGAAAAACATTCATTTGAATATGGTGACAAATTCCATGTGCTAGCAGACAGGGGAAATGCAAATTATTACCATTGTTCATTTCCAAGGCATCATTCTTTGGTTATAAAACCTGCCCAAAGAGCATACTAGCAAAACAGTCTATTTAAAAGTACTCATTAAACAAAAGCACAGAACCTCTATATAATGATTTAAGCAAGTGATATTATGATTTTGTTTCTATTGATACGATATGAGTTGATGAGCTAGTGTGGCTCCCTAACTCCTCGGTGGGGAGGAGGTTCCTGGGAGGCCCCACCCAGCTAGACCTGGAATTCGCACACCCACACCTTCGTGTCCCTGAGTGTCCTAATAAGCTGTAGCAGTAGTGGTCTTGATGAGTACTCTCCTTTGTTTGTATCAATAAATACTTAACCTTTTGAAGCCAAAATGTGCATCTGAAGTAAACCCTGAAATATCTCTTAATTCTCTAAGGAGGCTTAGACTCTGAAATTGTTTGCACAAGACTGTGACTTAATTTCTGAACGTTAACTTTTTCACCCCTGATATTTTGACCCTGTCCTTGCCAGAGATCCATGAAGCAACATCTGGTATATGAATAAATACAAATAAAATCTCACATTTTGCCTAACCGCAGCTATCATTCCACACGGGACAGCACTATTTAGGACTATCTTCGGTCTACTGAAGAATTCTATTTTTACCACAAATTCAAAGCTGTCTAGTCTTACTTTTCTTAATTAAGCTGGGCTGATCTCACAATCAAAAGGCTTCATTATTTTTTCCTGCTTAAATTAAACTCCCTGTGCGATGCAATGACCAAAACAAATAATCTATGACCTACAAACAAGACACTTGCATTCCCTGAAGACTTACACTCTTGTTTCCTCTAGGTTATACATCTTTGAACCTCTCTTTGCTGTAACGACCTTCTGGTGCTCATTAGCAAGCTGATTACCATTAACACAGCTATAATGCAGCAATTTTCTTGGTGTATGTCGAGGAGAAATGCTCATCTGAATGCAGTCAGGGGACAAAATTAACTGCATAAATCTACAGTGCAAACTGGATCTCGTCCAACTTTGCACGAGGCGTCTTTCCTTTCCTAGTTGTGACATCATGGTCCAGATTCCCACTGACGGCTTAATAAGTATCTCAGGGTTTCATATTTAATTTCCTTTCACCTCCGTATATTACATTTCAACTTAATTTCAGGATTGCCTGACCACCTTATTACCATGTCTCGTAATATATATTTACCTTTAATCTTTTAACTATGTCCCTTAATGGCTCTCTTATGAGATTCATATCTACTTTATTTTTTCATCTTTT
Source organism: Neophocaena asiaeorientalis asiaeorientalis (assembly GCF_003031525.2). Classification (NCBI taxonomy): domain Eukaryota; kingdom Metazoa; phylum Chordata; class Mammalia; order Artiodactyla; family Phocoenidae; genus Neophocaena; species Neophocaena asiaeorientalis. The sequence continues at coordinate 1,078,244 of NW_020174917.1, read as the reverse complement.
TTCACATTTATATCTTTTAAAAAATATTGGCTAATAGATCAGGATTTCAGTACACACACACATTGGCACATCTCTGGAGCTAGGAACAAAATTGAGATATGTAAGCCATAGGTATTTTAGGAGGGAGGCATAAATATTACTCTCTTGCAAGATAGAATTATATGAATAGTCATGAAAGGAAGTGAAGTTTTAATGAAGAGAACAAGGGATGTGTGAGATCTGGATTCCTTTCTTGCCACCATCACAGCCATCCAACGCTTCCTTGACAACGCTGGTCTCCAGGCGTGAATTGAAGATTGCTGACGCTCAGCTTGTAGGTTATGAGCTGACAGGAAAGCTCCTGGGACCCTCTGAAATTCTTATTCTGGGTTGTTCTTTGAGGGTGTTATTTTAAATATTATGGCCAATGAACAAATGGCATTAGGGAGATTATGAAATTTGGTTTCCGTAATGTTTACATACTGGAATGCTGTGTCGGAGTCAAAGGCACTATTAAAATGAAACAAGATTTGATGTGATTAGAGTAAACCACAGTATGAATGATCGCTCTAAAGAAAGAAGAGAAAGTTATGCATTTTATAATCAGAATGGGCTAAAATTCAAATTTGTATTCTTTAAGAACAAGCTGTATCCGTTTTTATTTTTAAAGCATGAAATAAATTCTACTCTGTGCTTTGAAATTTAAGAAAGCAGACTGAGACCCATTCATTTGCTGCCTCAGGGTCACTGATGAGTAGCCTCCCGGTAACTTCCCAGCATCGAGGGAGCCAGCGAAAGGGCGAGGCAAGGAGAAATAAACTAGCATGCCACTTCCCAAAACGCACTGCAATTCATTCTGTATTAGTGATATCAACAGAGCACTTTGGATGCTTGTACAAAGGGGAGACGATTCTGACACTTCCCTGTGGGAATAGAGTTGAGGGACGTGGCACAGAAGATGTGGGGTAGTGCCAGGGAAAAAGGAAATATTTCATCTGAGACTGAAGATGGGGTAGAATTGCATCAGACTGAGAAGGGTGAGGGAGAGAGCCCTCTCTTCTCACTGTGACTACTACACCTACAGAAGTAGAATCACTGATGTCAAGGTTGGAAAGGACTTCAGTGATCCATCGCTACTGCTCACCTCTCCAATTATGGATGTTAGGAAGCACTGCTTCTCCTGACCTGTTTGTATAATAAGTGACAGGCCAATAGTTTGTAAATACTAATGCAAAAAATGATAAGAAATTTAAAAATATTCCCAATTTGTATTTTTATATACAGATAAAAAATTGTAAAACGATAGAAAGAAATTTGTATTTCTCATTACTCTCACATAAAATACCTGAATTTAGTATATATGAGTATTTACTTTCTGAAAGTGTCCTCAATAAGATTCAAGTTCTGCTTTGAATGAGATTCTTTATGTAAACCTTTTAATAGTCATTGCTCTAATCCTTGGAAGTTTACAGTCTAGTGGGACACAAACAATTAAACCAACTACCCAACTCCAGGCACAACCTGTGATAACTGTGGTTACTATTAGGAAATAAAATTACATGTCACTTAAAGAAAAAAAAATAAATTTAATTGCTTAATTGAGCCCAATTCTCTGTAAAACCTATCCCTCATGCATTTACACTCTCAAGGCATGATTTATTTAATAAAAGCAGTAGTCAGTTGCAAAATAAATGAGTCACGGGTATGATATGTACAGTGTGGAGAATATAGTCAGTAACTATGTAATATCTTTGTATGGTGACATTGTAACTAGACTCATTGTGGTGATGATTTTGAAATGTATAGAATATCAAATCACTATGTTATGAAACAGGAAGTAGCATAGTGTTGTAGATTAATTATACTTCAAAAATAAACAAATATGCAAACAAACTTATAGAAAAAGAGATGAGATTTGTGGTTACCAGAGGTGGGGGTGGGAGAGGGGGAAATTTGATGAAGGTGATCAAAGGTACAAGCTTCCAGTTACTATAGGATAAATAAGTACTAGGGACATGATGTACAACATGGTAAATATAATTAAACTGCTGTATGTTATATATGAAAGCTGTAGAGAGTAAATCTAAATCCTAAGAGTTCTCATCACAAGGAAGAAATTTTTTTTCTATTTCTTTAATATTTATATGAGAAATATTTCTTTGTATTTATATGAAATTATAAATGCTCACTAAACTTACTGTCGTAATCATTTCATGATGTATGTAAGTCAGATCGTTATGCTGTACACCTGAAACTTGTACAGTGCTGTATGCCAATCATATCTCAATAAACCTGGAAGAAAGAAAAGAAATACGCAGGAAAAAAAATAAAAAAAAATAGTAATCTCAAAAGGTTAATGTAGCTTCCCAGAATTCCTGACTGATCCCCAAGGAGAAACTTATCTCCTTAAGCAAAATAGCTCAACAAATGCCAGTGGTAGTCTTCACAGTGTCCAGAACACACTGGAAAGTTCTCTGCAACCAGGAGAGTGGTACATATTTGCTGCATGGCAATCAGAAATGGTTTGCCCCAAACGAAAAATCTGTAACCTGGTGTGTGTCTAGATTGTGAAAGTTCAGCTGTAAATGCTTATCTTTTTACCTGTAATCATTTAATTATTCATTCATTCATTCAACAGCCAACATCCATCTGTGAAATTTCGCTTTGCTATATTCCAGTCACTGGAGTTATAAATACTGGAGTTATAAAGGCATATCATGAACAGTCCACACTGAGAGGCAGCAGAGTATTACAGAGAAAAAATAAGCCAGGATTTAAATGCTGGCTCTGGTATTCAACAGCAGTATTAGTCTGTTTGGACTGCAGTAACAAAATGTAAGGTTGTGTCGTAATTTATTTTAACCAATTTCATATTCTTGTTCATTTAGCTTATGTCTTAAACTTCTGCTATACTCTTATAATTTTGAGTAATATTATGAGTTATTTGCATAAGCTAACACTTCTTAAGATAAAGTTCTAGAAGTGGAATATTTCAGTTTAAGGGTACACACATTTTAATGGCAGTTGATAAGTTTCACAAGTTGCTGACTACAGAGGAGGTACCGATGTAAAATTTTACCAAACTTCTGTGAAACTGTCTATGTCTCTATATTTTTTAGTAACACTAGACCCTACAATTTTTTAATTGCCTATTTGATATATTTTTTTAAGAATAAGCTTTAATAGGGAGGGACTACTTGAGCTTTAGAAGAGGGAGAACTCCTGATTACCCAGGAGGAGGAGAAAGGTTCTGAAGGTTGAATTAATCACCAGTGCCTAAGAATTTAATCTACCATGCCTGTGTAAGTGAAGCCACCATTAAAATCCAAAAGGAGGGGTTTCAGAGAGCCTCTAGGTTGGTGAAGCAGAATGCCTCCACCGTGCTGTGTGCCAAATTCCAAGAGGACTGAAGTTTCTTTGTTCTTGACCTCACCCTATGAATCTCTTCATCTGGCTGTTGGTTCCTGTGCTTTAATATCCTCGGGAATAAACCAAGCATCTGAGCCGTGTGGCTGACAGGGTCTTGGTGCTCTGGCTGGGTGTCAGGCCTGAGCCTCTGAGGTGGGAGAGCTGAGTTCAGGACATTGGTCCACCAGAGACCTCCTGGCCCCACGTAATATCAATCGGTGAGAGCTCTCCCAGAGATCTCCATCTCAATGCTAAGACCCAGCTCCACTCAACGACCAGCAAGCTCCAGTGCAGGCTGCCACATGCCAAACAACTAGCAAGAGAGGAACACAACCCCACCCATTAACAGAGAGGCTGCCTAAAATCATACTAAGTTCACAGACACCCTAAAACACACCACCAGACGCAGCCCTGCCCACCAGAAAGACAAGATCCAGCCCCACCCACCAGAATACAGGCACCAGTCCCCTCCACCAGGAAGCCTCCACAAGCCACTGAACCAACCTTACCCACTGGGAGCAGACACCAAAAACAATGGGAACTACAAACCTCAACCTGCCAAAAGGAGACACCAAACACAGAAAGTTGAGCAAAATGGGAAGACAGAGGAATATGCAGCAGATAAAAGAGCAAGGTAAAAACCCACCAGACCAAACAAATGAAGAGGAAGTAGGCAGTCTACCTGAAAAAGAATTCAGAGTAGTGATAGTAAAGAGGATCCAAAATCTTGGAAGTAGAATGGAGAAAATACAAGAAACATTTAACAAACAGCTAGAAGACCTAACAATGATGAACAACACAATAAATGAAATTAAAAATTCTCTAGAAGGAATCAATAGCAGAATAACTGAGGCAGAAGAACGGATAAGTGACTTGGAAGATAAAGTAGTTGAAATAACTACCACAGAGCAGAATAAAGAAAAAAGAATGAAAAGAATTAAGGACAGTCTCAGAGACCTCAGGAACAACATTAAACACACCAACATTCGAATTATAGGGGCCCAGAAGAAGAAGAGAAAAAGAAAGGGACTGAGAAAATATTTGAAGAGATTATAGTTGAAAACTTCCTTAACATGGGAAAGGAAATAGTCAGTCAAGGCCAGGAAGTGCAGACAGTCCCATACAGGATAAACCCAAGGAGAAACACACCAAGACACATATTGATCAAACTATCACAAATTAAATACAAAGAAAAAATATTAACAGCAGCAAGGGAAAAGAAACAAATAACATACAAGGGAATCCCCATAAGGTTAACAGCTGACCTTTCGGCAGAAACTCTGCAAGCCGGAAGGGAGTGGCAGGACATATTTCAAGTGATGAAAGACAATAAACTACAACCAAGATTACCCTACCCAGCAAGGATCGCATTCAGTTTCGACGGAGAAATTAAAACCTTTACAGACAAGCAAAAGCTAAGAGAATTCAGCACCACCAAAACACCTTTACAACAAATGCTAAAGGAACTTCTCTGGGCAGGAAACACAAGAGGAGAAAAAGACCTACAATAACAAACCCCAAACAATTAAGAAAATGGTAATAGGAACATGCATTCCGATTATTACCTTAATGTAAATGGATTAAATACTCCAACCAAAGGACATAGATTGGTTGAATGGATACAAAAACAAGACCTGTATATATGCTGTGTACAAGAGACCCACTTCAGACCTAGGGACACATACAGACTGAAAGTGAGGGGATGGAAGAAGATATTCCATGCAAATGGAAATCAAAAGAAAGCTGGAGTAGCAATTTTCATATCAGACAAAATAGACTTTAAAATAAAGACTATTACAAGAGACAAAGAAGGACACTACATAATGATCACGGGATAATCAAAGAAGAAGATATAACAATTGTAAATATTTATGCACCCAACAGAGGAGCACCTCAATACATAAGGCAAATGCTAACAGCCATAAAAGGGGAAATCGACAGTAACACAATCATAGTAGGGGACTCTAACACCCCACTTTCACTAATGGACAGATCATCCACACAGAAAATAAATAGGGAAACACAAGCTTTAAGTGACACATTAAACAAGATGGACTTAATTGATATCTATAGGACATTACATCCAAAAACAACAGAACACACTTTCTACTCAAGTGCTCCTGGATCATTCTCCAGGATAGATCATATCTTGCATCACAAATCAAGCCTTGGTAAATTTAAGAAAATTGAAATCATATCAAGTATCTTTTCTGACCACAATGCTATGAGACTAGATATCAATTACAGGAAAAAAAAACTGTAAAAAATACAAACACATGGAGGCTAAATAGTACGCTACTAAATAACCAAGAAATCACTGAAGAAATCAAAGAGGAAATCAGAAAATACCTAGAAACAAATGACAATGAAAGCACAACAACCCAAAACCTATGGGATGCAGCAAAAGCAGTTCTAAGAGGGAAGTTTATAGCAATACAATCCTACCTCAAGAAAGAAGAAAAATCTCAAATAAGAAACCTAACCTTACACCAAAAGCAATTAGAGAAAATGAACAAAGAAATCCCAAAGTTAGCAGAAAGAAATCATAAAGATCAGACCAGAAATAAATGAAAAACAAATGAAAGAAACAATAGCAAAGGTCAATAAAATTAAATGCTGGTTCTTTGAGAAGATAAACCACTAGCCAGACTCATCAAGAAAAAAAGGGGGAAGACTCAAATCAACAGAATTAGAAATGAAAAAGGAGAAGTAACAACTGACCCTGCAGAAATACAAAGTATCCTGAGGGATTACTACAATATGCCCATAAAATGGACAACTTGGAAGAAATGGACACATTCTTAGAAAAGTACAACCTTCTGAGACTGAACCAGGAAAAAATAGAAAATATAAACAGATAAATCACAAGTACTGAAATTGAAACTGTGATTTAAAATCTTCCAATAAACAAAAGCCCAGGACCAGATGGCTTCACAGGTGAATTCTATCAAACATTTAGAGAAGAGCTAACACCTATCCTTCTCAAACTCATCCAAAATATAGCAGAGGGAGGAACACTCCCAAACTCATTTTACAAGGCCACCATCACCCTGATACCAAAACCAGACAAAGATGTCACAAAAAAAAGAAACTACAGGCCAGTATCACTGATGAACATAGATGCAAAAATCCTAAACAAAATACTAGCAAACAGAATCCAACAGCACATTAAAAGGATCATACACGATGATCTAGTGGGGTTTACCTAGAAATGCAAGGATTCTTCAGTATACACAACTCAATCAGTGTGATACACCATATTAACAAACTGAAGGATAAAAACCTTATGACAATCTCAATAGATGCAGAAAAAGCTTTCGACAAAATTCAACAGCCATTTATGATAAAAACCCTCCAGAAAGTAGGCATAGAGGGAACTTACCTCAACATAATAAAGGCCATATATGACAGACCCACAGCCAACATCATTCTCAATGGTGACAAACTGAAATCATTTCCTCTAAAATCAGGAACAAGACAAGGATGCCCACTCTCACCACTATTATTCAACATAGTTTTGGAAGTTTTAGCCACAGCAGTCAGAGAAGAAAAAGAAATAAAAGTAATTCAAATCGGAAAAGAAGAAGTAAACCTGTCACTGTTAGCAGGTGACATGATACTATACATAGAGAATCCTAAAGATGCTACTAGAAAACTACTAGAGCTAATCAGTGAATTTGGTAAAGTAGCAGGATACAAAATGAATGCACAGAAATCTCTGGCATTCCTATACACTAATGATGAAAAATCTGAAAGAGAAATTAAGGAAACACTCCCATTTACCATTGCAACAACAAAAAAATAAAATACCTAGGAATAAACCTACCTAAGGGGAGAAAAGACCTGTATGCAGAAAACTATAAGACACTGATGAAAGAAATTAAAGATGATACTAACAGATGGAGAGATATACCATGTTCTTGGATTGGAAGAATCAACATTGTGAAAATGACTCTACTACCCAAAGCAATCTACAGATTCAATGCAATCCCTATCAAACTACCAATGGCATTTTTCACAGAACTAGAACAAAACATTTCACAATTTGTTTGGAAACACAAAAGACCCCAAATAGCCAAAGCAATCTTGAGATAGAAAAACGGAGCTGGAGGAATTAGGTGTCCGGACTTCAGACTATACTACAAAGCTACAGTCATCAAGACAGTATCGTACTGGCACAAAAACAGAAATATAGATCCATGGAACAGGATAGTAAGCCCAGAGATAAACCCATGCAAATACGGTCACCTTATCTTTGATAAAGTAGGCAAGAATATACAATGGAGAAAGGACAGCCTCTTCAAAAAGTGTTGCTGGGAAAACTGGACAACTACATGAAAAAGAATGAAATTAGAAGACTTCCTAACACCATACACAAAAATAAACTCAAAATGGTTTAAAGACCTAAATGTAAGGCCAGACACTATAAAACTCTTAGAGGAAAACATAGGAAGAACACTCTTTGACATAAATCACAGCAAGATCCTTTTTGACCCACCTCCTAGAGAAATGGAAATAAAAGCAAAAATAATCAAATGGGACCTAATGAAACTTGAAAGCTTTTGCACAGCAAAGAAAACCATAAACCAGATGAAAAGATAACCCTTGGAATGGGAGAAAATATTTACAAATGAAGCAAGTGAGAAAGGATTAATCTCCAAAATATACAAGCAGCTCATGCAGCTCAATATCGAAAAAGCAAACAACCTAATCCAAAAATGGGCAGGAGACCTAAAGAGACATTTCTCCAGAGAAGGTATACAGATGGCCATCATCAAAAAATCTACAAACAATAAATGCTGGAGAGGGTGTGGAGAAAAGGGAACCCTCTTGCACTGTTGGTGGGCATGTAAATTGATACAACCGCTATTGAGGACAGTATGGAGGTTCCTTAAAATCTAAAAATAGAACTACCATATGACCCAGCAATCCCACTACTGGGCATATACCCTGAGAAAACCATGATTCAAAAAGAGTCATGTACCACCATGTTCATTGCAGCACTATTTACAATAGCCAGGACACGGAAGCAGCGTAGGTGTCCACTGACAGCTGAATGGATAAAGAAGATGTGGCACATATATACAATGGAATATTACTCAGCCATAAAAAGAAATGAACTTGAGTTATCTGTAGTGAAGTGGATGGACCTAGAGTCTGTCGTGCAAAATGAAGTAAGTCAGAAAGAGAAAAACAAATACCATATGCTAACACATATATGTTGAATCTAAAAAAAAAAAAGGTTCTGATGAACCTAGGGGTAGGACAGGAATAAAGACGCAGACATAGGGAATGGACTTGAGGACATGGGGACAGGGAATGGTAAGCTGGGATGAAGTGAGAGAGTAGCATTGAGATATATACACTACCAAATGTAAAATCCATAGCTAGTGGGAAGCAGCTGCACAGCACAGGGATATCCGCTCGGTGCTTTGTGACCACCTAGAGCGGTGGGACAGGGAGGGTGGGAGGGAGATGCAAGAGGGAGGAGATATGGGGATATATGTATATGTATAGCTTATTCACTTGTTATACAGCAGAAACTAACACACACTGTAAAGCAATTATACTCTAATAAAGATGTTAAAAATAAATATATGTAACATAAAAAGAAAAGAAGAAGGAGAACTGGTGAGAATGGAAATCCAGATAGGAAGAAGGGCTTGAGAGTCTGGGGATGCACCTTGTCTGGATTATGTTTTTGCCTGGTCCTAGCCCTGAGTTGCAAGATGTGTATTCTGCCTTTTTTTCCAAGAGGTCATAACATCATACTTATTAAAGTTCTCAGAAAAAAAAATGTTGAAAACTTTCCCTGTTTCTCTACAAATATGCCCTTTGTCTCTCATTGGAGTTGCCTCCTCCATTGAAGCCATTAAGGGCAAATACCAGAGGTCAGGTTTTGGCATCTCTACAGGGGGTGTCCACATCCTCTCCAAGACCCCTGCGGAATGAAGTCACAGAGATGCCACCTCTGCAAGCACAGTTACTTCTTGGATTTTTGAAAGGTTAATTTATTATTTATTTGATGACACAAAGAAATTGGAATTTTCATTTGGTAGATTATTGAAGTGATCATGGAAAAAAATCAACAAAATGGAACCATTTTGTAAAATGGAAAAAAGTAATGTTTTCAGGGAATGTCACCGTATTCACTTATAATTTACCAAATCATAAACCATAAACCAGGAGCTGAAGATAAAGAATGGGCTCCTGCTTTAAGGTTGCCTTAAGTTGTAAACAGTAGGTGTGTGTGGTTAAGAGGACTGTGTGTGGGGAAAGGACTGGTTACAGTGTAGCATAAGGTAGTTGGGGGGCTGGTTATGAGTCAGAGAGATGAGCTCAAATCCACTTCCATCGTCCTCTAGCTGTTTATTTAGCTTTGGCAAATGACTTCTTCTAGCTCATATTTTATCTATAATATAGAGATATACTAAAAGTCTCCTCAGAGGGTGTGGGGATTAAATGACATATCTATAAGGTACTTGGCAAAATGTCTACCTCACAATAGGTGGTCAATATAGATACAGTTGTAGCTGACTGAGAATCTGATCTCCTAACCCATGGGTTAATGTTGTATGAAATGAAGAGGCTACATTCTATTAACTATTCCTTTAAAGTTTTAAAATGTTCACAAAGGAAAAAAACTAGATGCACACAAACTGTTACATTCTCACATAGAAGGAAAAATGTAAGTCGCTACTTTACTGAGATATTTTTTAACCCATTTCAGCTAGAAAATTGACCTTGGTTGGGGCAGAATGTAACAGATTTTTTTTTTTTTTTTTTTTTTTTTTTAGGAGAGGCCTTAGTTCTTGTAGGCTTCTCGGACTGAGATGAAAGACAGTTGATTTTCTTTTACAGTGAACAGGTAATCTAGTGATATTGGCTAACAAACAATAAATTTACGAATAGGTTTTTGATACCAAGATCCCTTGTTATCTTGGGAAAGTGAGAATTCTGGCCACATGACAAGTCAGATCTTAGAAAATAAATCCAGATACAAAGACTATTTAACAACAGGCTGGAAATAATTGATGAAGAAATTCAATGATATCTATCTCTGGATTAATGAATCAAGGTTATTGAAGATGGTGTAATGAATGGGGGATACCAAAGTGTCTTGTTTATCCTTTTTATCCTCCCCTGGTGCCTAGCAGAGTTCATACAGGTACTCAAGAGCTATTCATTTCTAATTTTAACATAAATGCATTCGATTTCATTTTATTACCATGTTTTTAATGCAATGTTCTAATACTTCAGTATAGAAAGAGTAGATTATTATGTATGTATCAACTAGTTTAGTGTTTAATTTTAGGAACAGGCAGTTGTTTTCACCGAGAATTCATTCTCCACACATGATAGGCTAACATTTTATCACATGAGCCACACTCCATAAATGGCTACCTGGAAAGTGTGTAGAAAACTATCCATTTGCCAACCGACACTTTAGGTAATGTTAATTGACAGTGAATGTCAAAAACAGGTTGTTGCTGATTAAATTAGTGGCTTGTTCTTCACTATGTTTAATGGGCTCTTACTGTGAAGTTAAGTATGCAAAACATGTGAAATGGCTAAAATATTCACAAGATATCCCTCCCACACTTTGTTTCTCTTTCATGAATGCGGATTAAGAATCCAGCAATGTTTTTAGCCTGGACCTTTAGGCACAGGGCATGGAGCCCCAAATGGCCCTGAGCTCAGCCACTGGTTCAGGACTCCTTCTCGCCCGATACCAAAGATAAGAATAGAAATTTGCTTCTAGAATTCAGTCACATCTCATGATTGCCCAAAGGTACACTGAGTTCACAGAACAGATTGTATGAAGTATGTTGAGGCTTGCTTACTTAATAAATGTCTGAATGTGTGGTAGAATTGGGCTTGGAGGGGTTTTCCTTGACAAAGCTGTGTGTGCAGGAGCAGCTGTGGAATCCTCCCCGACTTTGAATTTTTTCAGGGGCTACTGCTGACTACCGGAAAGCGCCTAAGAGCTATGCATGACCAAACTGGCTTAAGTGAAATTCACAGTGTTCTTTCTTGCTCTGTGCTGTGGCCTTTTTTTTCTTTTATTACTTCTTTTGATTTTTGGAGGAAATCCTACTTGTTCAGGAATGTTTGGAGCAGATTACATAGATCATTCTACCACCTCCAATTAACATTGCTATTATTTTAATTTTTAAAAATTCAGATATTGTATTCTCTTTCTTTCCTCTGCGTGTACTAGACCAGTGATGTTTTGGTTATGATGGATGTGGAATAACTTGCCTTCAGTTTTCCCCAAAGGAAATGTAGGTTAGGGGGGGAGAAATGGCTTGTCCTCTCAGCCCAAAGGCTATGGTGCAGGGATAGGACCTGTCACATGACCCAAAATGGGAGGGGGGCTGAGGAGAGGACAGAGGGGTGAGCAGAGTGTTGGCCGTGGTGGGAATTTGGAGGGGATAAGAGGAAAGCTTTTCTCAATTAATAGTAATTTTATGGCAACTGTTTACTGAGGGCTTAACATGTGTAAGGCAATGTGATAAACTTTCAGCACAGATTCTGAAATAGTTATTTTAAATCTCTATGAGATGGTTATTATTTTCCTCATTTTACAGAGGAGAAAACAGACTCAGAGACGTTAAATAATTCGCTTACAAGTGGTGGTGACAGAAATCAAACCCAGGTCCCTCAGATCCTAAAACCTGTAGCTCTGCTGTCCAGCTGATCAGAAACACTCCTTCGAGCTCTCCAGACTTTCTTTTTTTATCTATTCAAGAATAGAGGTTTTGACTTACTTTTGAGACACTTGTATACTTTTACACATACATTATTATTTATTTTGTACTCTTCCAGTAATTTGATTACTGAATCCTACACTGCTTGTGCTGATACTTGTAAAGACTCTCTGCCTGGGAAAGGAAAGGCAGCAAGCTTCCTGTCTTTCCTGTGACCCTCATTGTAACACCTCAGTACAATTTTGAATATTTTGGATGAGCTCCTACTTGCAGAAATGTTAAGGAAAGATTATGTAAATCATTTTACCATCCCAGAAGTGGATGAAAATATTTCCTTTTCTTCCTCTTTCTTTTTTGAAGGAAAATGGGAAATCATGCTTATGAGAGGAATATTAGAAAACATAGGCAAGCAAACGAAAAAGGATCAGTAATAATATTGTCACTTAGAGGACACTACTGTTAAATTTTTGGAATATATATCTCTTAGATGTTTTTCCCCAGTGCCTATACAGTAGCAAAGTCAAATCACATTATGGGTACAATTTTTTAACATGTCTCATATTAACAATGTATTATGAACATCCTTCTGTGACTAAATATAAACATGTGAAATACATAGCCTTTTTTTTTTACTTTGCTGAACTTTGTTTAAAGGAAAAAAGGCAGTTTCTTTTGTATAATGAGGAAGTGCATACTGATTATAACAACATGGACAGATGAACAAGGATTGGGTTTGGATCTAAGATAGATCGTTCCTTTTTTTTTTTTGATCGTTCCTTTTTTTAAATTTTAATTTTATTGGAGTATAGTTGATTTACAACATTGTGCTAGTTTCAGGTTTACAGCAAAGCAATTCAGTTATACATTGAAATATATAATTTTAATTTAAGAATTATAATTGGTTTCAACATTATATCTGCCCCCAACCCCCAGGAACTCGTAAAATCTTTTTATTATAACTGTGTTGGGGGGATATGTATGACATTGTCACTTGAGAGAGGAAAAAAGTTGTTTATCAAATGTATCTTACTATTCTCTCCCAGCACTGTTTTGACAGGAACTGTAGTGTTTTCACCAAAAGTTCTGACACAACTTGAACATCAACTTCTCTTTGATCATCACAGACGGCATGAGTGAAGCCATTTGATGCTGCCGTTGTGTAAATTTTGTTACATTTTTTTCTGGGAATGGGGTCAATATGGTCATAGATCGAAGGCTGGGCACTTTGGCAGCAGTGAGATCAATGCTGTTCTGCATTTCTTTTATCGATAGGCTCTGGAGAACCACACTTAGACCCAACTCTGCATTCGTGTTTTGGTAGACATTTCTCCAAAAAGTGGATATTAACTCTTTGTCATCTGATAGAAATAACCAGCAGCAAATCCCTCCTTCAAAATCAGAGAATTATAAACTATCAACAAAAATTGTTTTCATAATTTTATTTGGTACTCTGTCCCCTGCCCTCTCTTTGTGCACCTGAAGGTTATGATTGTTAATCTTAAGAAATCAGTATGTAAACATAGGTATCTCCACAGTATAGTTTTTTAAAATCTCAGGTCTTTACTGATGATACTCTAATTTGAAGACAGGACATCTTGCAAGTAAAAAAATAAAACCGGAAACTAACCCCAAATCAAACAAGCATTCAAGGTTTTTATCCCCCAGTTTAAGAGGAAGGCAAAGGCACTTAGTCGATCCTGCCTTTGCTTGTGTTCAGTCTCTTAGGCCCTCCTCAGTTTTCTGAGCCAAGAGCCACTAGAGGGAAATAGGAAGTTGAAACATATTAATATGGCAAAGTGTGGAAAGGGGAGTCTCAGCATTTCCCATGTGGATGTATTTTGATTTCATGTCGATTTGCTTATTTTCTCTCTTACCTGGAGCTTCAGAGGCTGAACCTGAAAGTGCAGAAGATCCTGACGGAAATGCTGAATGACTTTTTCAGCAGCTGTGGTTTAACATAGTCTAGTACTCAGCATGCAGAGCATCCGTGGTGGAGGACAGTTTATTTATCTGTTTTTTAATCCCCAACCTATTACAGACTGATACTTTGGTAAAATACAAAGTCATGTTCTTGGTTGCCATAGCAATGCCAAATTGCTATAAAAAGTTTATACACTTGCTTTCAATTTCTGTACCAGTAACAGTTAGAGGAGGACTGGTTTAGTGAACTGAGCATCAGTTTGAAAGTTGAGAGACTGGTACGAATGTCTATTTGGATGCCCCACAGTTCAAAGGATTCAGTTGGATCATCTAACTTTTTTAGGACTGTTTTTTCAGGTTTTAAGTTTCTCAGGTTGTTTTAGGATCACATGAGATGTTAGATTCTAAACAGCTTTGGTTAAAAATGTTTCAACCTGGGCTTCCCTGGTGGCGCAGTGGTTGGGAGTCCGCCTGCCGGTGCAGGGGACACGGGTTCGTGCCCCGGTCTGGGGGGATCCCACATGCCGTGGAGCGGCTGGGCCCGTGAGCCATGGCCGCTGAGCCTGCGCGTTCGGAGCCTGTGCTCCACTATGGGAGAGGCCACAGCGGTGAGAGGCCCGCGTACCGCAAAAAAAAAAAAAAAAAAAAAAGTTTCAACCAGATGGGAGAATTTGTTACCAGCTCATTTGATAACTGGGAGCAACTTCAGTGTATCTGTTCTCAACATTTCCTGTGGAAATTCATTTCTTGACTGAGCTGCTGGAAGGAGCCATTAATAACACAAAACTGAAAATACATACTCAACAAACATACCGTACACATGCACACACACAGACACAAGTAGTACAGCCATCATAGACATGTGTGACTTTTGGAGACAACTGTGCAAGAAACCTGAATGGATCTAAAAGACATGAGAGTGTGTCTTTTAAGTTCTTGTAGGTTTTTTTTTAAAGGAAGGTGAATTTTCTCACACAGGAAATGGCTTGAGAGATCCCGATTACGCTTACTTTAGACAGGTCTCTATTTTTTCTCCTTACTCTGAGGCAAGGACCATTGGAAAGGAGAGCTATGGCTTGGATGAAATGGGTTTATTACAGTTTGCAGTGGGAAGCATTTTATCAAAGTTGGGGGAGACTCTAAAGCATCTGAAAACGTTTTGAACTCATCTCCAAGACAGGATTATAAATGCGTGAAACATTTATAGATATGTTGCTCCTGGGGTGTTAGATTTCTGTGTGCCATCACATTCCCTCTTCCCAACTTTCATGGCACTCCATAAACAGGCGGGAAGTTTGTCTAAGCTGAGTCAGAAGAAAAACAGTGAGCAGAACCCATCCAAAGGCATCAGCAGCCAAACAGATATGGTAAGAATGATGTTTCTGATGTTACAAGGCACCTGGCTACTGCCTCCCAAATTCAGGAAAATGGTACCCAGAGAGTTCCCCTGGAAATGAGTCAAATGATCCATGATGGGAGAAGCTGATTTACTCGTCTAAACTTAGGCAGGAGGCATTGGAACTACCCCTACTCATCAAGGTTTATGCAAGGCCATCATAATATTTCTATGTTCTATCTCCCTTTATTAATTCATCCAAGCAGTCTATTTGCTTTTTGGCCCAATGTAGCCCATTGAGCAGACATCTTAATTGAGCTGTTCATAATGACGCCTAGATCTTTTTCAAGAAAAGTGCCAGCTAATTCAGAGCCCATCGGACCCATTAGTGTGTGGCAACTTTAAACGGTCTTTATCAATATGCATTACTTTGCAGTGAACTACTTGGGAGTGCACTGGCCATGCATAACCCAATCAATTTCTCTTTTTCGTTTCTTCGGGAATACCACAGAGTCATCCAGGGTTTCGGTGAGCCTTAAAAGTAATGTTACGGTCTCATTGTTAAACCAATTGGCCAAATTTAATTTCTTCTTTCTTTTAGGACCCACATTTTCAGAGTTTGTTTGACTACGAAAACCAGAAAGTTTTTGTTTCAAGCCAAAGTTATGTTTGAAGTCCTTTTCCTTTTTTTATTTCAAAAATATTTGCCTGAAAAAAAGTCTCAGGAGACTTCTATCAAACTCCAAAGAATGAGAGAAATTAGAATATATGAAATCCCACGTAGAGGATATACATTTTAATATTCAACTAGGATAATGGATTCTACAATAGAAACCACATCTAATAATTCTGCATGTATTTGAACCTAGCGAAGTCCTGATTTTGTTTATAGTCTATGATTTGAAATTTATTGAACTGAGTTGTTTTAAAATCTTTTTGGGTAATTCTCTATCTGTAATGAGAATTGAAGACTGGAAGCAACCTCTAGGGTCCATCCTGCCAAGGAGATAAGTTTAAGTTTTTCTAGGGAGATAGACATCTAACATATTATAGAAGAGGGAGAATTATGTTCTGTGATATGATGATTCTTTTTGCTTTACCTGTATCTTTACAAATATGAAGTGAAAATCAAGCATAATATTTGGTTCTCTGGAATGTGGAATATTTAGATTAGTTAGAATGCTAACTTACTAATTAAGCCTGTTATTGTTTCAACCTTGACTTGATGATATTTTATTTTTATTTTTATTTATTTATTTATTTTGCGGTATGTGGGCCTCTCACTGTTGTGGCCTCTCCCATTGTGGAGCACAGGCTCCGGACGCGCAGGCTCAGCGGCCATGGCTCACAGGCCCAGCCGCTTCCCGGACCGGGGCACGAACCTGTGTCCCCTGCATCGGCAGGCAGACTCTCAACCACTGCGCCACCAGGGAAGCCCATTGATGATATTTTAAAGCTATGTAGAAGATAATTCAGAAGTTTTCAAAATCACAATGTGGTTATCGTAGAGAAAAATGCTTACTTTATGTGGAGAAATGAAATTTGGCTGCAGCTCTACGGACTATCACTCCCATGACTCACTCACCCACTCCTATGTCCCAGTGCTACTTGGGCTCTTATGCATTTTCATAAAATTATATTTAATAAAGAAACTAAATACTGATCATGTGATGCCATTGATTTAATTAATTCTGACTGACTTAAGACCTCAATATAATGTTAATAGTGGTAGTAGCAATAATATTCATCACTATCCATAATGATATAAAACAACAAATATACTTGTATTTTGAGAGTAACTTTTTCCAGATGATAGATCAAGGTCAATAGAAATCATTTGATTCTTCATCTCTGGACTCTTAAAAATAATTTAGACTTGAAGTGGCAAAAGAAAATGATCAGTATTGCATGTGTCAATGACATATAATGCCAGGAGTCCACATGTACTTCACCAAATTCAGATAGCCCTCTGTAATATCCGGGTGACTGTGATTGCCAGGGATGATCAAGTGAGAAGTTGTTTATTGGCAAAGGTTTTTCTTGGAGGGCAGAAGCTGAAATCATGCTCAATTGGCTGTTTAATAAATGATTTTTGTGATAATGATATTGGTTTTACATGTGTGTGTCATCATTTTAAAAGTCCACTTTCATATGCAATTTGCCTACTGACAGCTTTCTGATGTTATCAATTAGTTCCAGATCCCTGGATCCTTTCAAGCTCCCTGGAGAATGATTGGCACTCACTGGTGACCAGTGTCGTTGCAAAAGAACTAGCAACAAAGAAGGTATGTAGTGACCTTGCAGTGATTCAGTTATTTAAATAAACATCTATGCTGTGATTTACAAAATACTGATGCATTGAGAACTTGAAAACTTATGTGTGAAAAGGCAATATAATATTTTTTCTGTGATACTTTGGTACACTTTTCCCTAACTTAAAGTCCTGGAATTAAAAAACAGAGTAGGACCTCAGAATCCATCATTTCAATTGTGAATGCAAATAGATATTCAGCACTTCTCCTATGACAAACCAGAAACATGGACCCTTTTTATGTTCCATGTTCCTAGCAGTCAAGTCGTTTGAGGACAAAAATTATTTTTTAATGTACTTTGTTGATGACTCTTACAAAAATGTGGGTTGTTAATAAATTTTTATTGGAAAAAAGTCATCAACACAGAGAAGCAGCCATTGCCATAGAAAACTAAATTTCTGATACCTGTGTGGAGTTAGCAGAAAAGACATAGTTGTCTAATCCCTTTCTTCTTCAGTCCAAGGATCTTAGTTATTACATTTGGAATATCTGAGTAGTCTCTAGAGTATGCCATCATTTACCTAGCTCAGCACAAATGTCTGTGGAGCAAACTACAGCAACATGTATTTCATATGCAGAGCAGAAATAAAGTAGCTAGCATAAACCAATAAAATCAAAATTAAGAAAAGAAAAAATGGAGAATAAGGAGAGAACTTTGATGTAGCTCTAAAGAAAAAAAATCAGGAATCAAGAGAATGTCATAAGGAAAAAAAATCAAGTTGGAAAAGTCATATTTTAATACTACAGTATAGTTAGGATTTGCTTATTAAGAAAGAAGACAAAACTGGTCAAATAAGCGTAAAGGGGTACTATTGTAATACCATCTTGTGTGTGTGTGTGTGTGTATGTGTACGCATTTATCTGAATATTTTCAGTCAACTTGATTGAGGTATAATTTACATATAAGAAAATACACGTATGTTACATAAAGAGTTGGATGAGTTCTAAAAATACATGTCCCTGAGTCAGCTCCACACAATCCAGACACATTTCCTTTTACCTTAGGACCCTTTCCTTGGTTTGAGAAAAGGAGCAATAAAGTATAAACCCTTCAAACAGAGTTTTGTAAGTTTTATCAGGGCTACTGGTTGAGGAAGGAATATTAGGCTCAAGAGCTTGGGCATTGGAGTATGAGAGCCAAAATTTATATTAGCCAAACTAAACAGTTGGAAAGAGTGCTGGATGAACTGTCTGTAGGACTCTTTTCCTCTCTTTGTCTTGCTAAAAATTTCCTTGGGCTGTGGAGATGGAGGTGAGTCAGAAAAGCAAAGGTTGAGCCTGGGTGCTCCAGTATGCTCCAGTATGGTGGAGCACTAGGGTCCTAGAAATAACCATGGGTGTTTTCAGCACATGGGGCCAGTTCCTCAAATCTCCAGCAGCCCCTGGAGTTCTGGGTGAGGGCACCCAAAGCCTCCCATGACTCCACAAGAGGTAGAGCGGGCCCGGGGGCCCGAGGGGGTGGATACGGTGCACTGGCCGTGAGCTGGAGGCTGATGGGAACTCAGGCATCAGCAGTGGCTGCCAAAGCAAGGGTGACATCAGCCTAAAACCAGGAGTCTCTCTCTTACCTTTTTTCCTAGTAGCGTAGCAGTGAGATAAGATCCCCTGTACTCAAGTGAACCCTGGGGAGAATGGAGAAGGAGAAATCATGAAAAGTCCATAAACTCCAGTTTGCCTAAGTTTGATAAAAATTAAGCCCTCTGTCACCTGATGGAATAGGGCTCAAAGCAGAGATTAGATTGAGTTGTAGAAGAACAAAGTTACATTCTCTTTTTCTGCATTTCTAAATGCAGAGAATTTTGTACCTACTACATAAACAGAATAAATAAATCCAATATCATATTAGAAACTAAAATTAGCAATGAATGGCTATCGTTCAATGGTATTGAGTAATGGCATTCATATGTCACTTGAGAATTGACAAGTGGTTTTTTGTACTTAATCTCATTTGCTCCACTCAATAGTCTGCAAGGTAAGCAAGACAAAGACCCTTCCTTCACCTGAAAATATAGACAGCTATGAAATACCATCCCTGAATAGTCATTGATTCTGTTCATTCAAAAAATCAGTGGAAGGCAACTGCTTGTCACCTATTTGACATCCCATTTTCCCTTGAGTACATTTTCCAGAGGCTGTGAGGGATATGGGGCAGGGTCATAAAAGCATCCTCAAGGGAAGGAATGACCCTTGGTATGACCAGGGAGTGACCACACCCGTACATAGAAGTAGGCATGGAAGGTGAAAGGATGAAGGAGTAAGTCCTTGAAAATCTATATTAGCATTGCAGAAAGGAAGGAGAGCTATTAGCAACACTGCTGGGGGTAATTTAGATGGTGTGGAGAAGGTGCGAAGATCCATAGGTGGAGTCACCTTAGTGATCTACTCAAGAGCCTGTGGAGATATCAGTAACCCTGGTTGGTGGTACGAAGAGCCTGGACACGGTAAGAAAGGGGCTCGGAGACATGAAATAATTTCAGAGCCTGATCTTTGCAAACGATCAGTGTGGCATCCTTGAGCCTGGTCCAAAGCTGGGTAAGTCCAGACATGAAGACCTGGACAAGGCACTTGGCCTCCCAGGAGCAGGTGCTATCACAGCCTGCTGGGTGGGTGCAGAGGCCACTCACAGCATAGGCTCAGCCCCAGGCTGGGATGTGCAGATTCATCCAAGTAGCTCAGGGAGGAGAACGGAGCTTCAGTTCTGACTACAATTGGAGGCTTGGAGGGAAATCAAGGCAGAAATCCAGTCTGTGCTCTAGGCCCCAGGAGAGGGGGCAGGGGAAGGAGTAATTGAAACAAGGTTTAGTGGCTTCCCTGCCACTGTGGGCTGAGACTGCTGACCATCAGGGTGGCTGTGGAACTCAAGTGGCCCTAGACCACAGTCGGAGGCCGTTGGCAATGCCAGTGGAAGAGCCTAGAGAAGACAGGGATTGAACATGGTGGCACCCATACAGCTAGGATTTGAGCTAGACTGTCAAGGAAACCCAGCCTGATGGAATATGCTAGTCAACCATTTGACACACCACTGAGACATGAGACTTAATGAGAAAACAATTCCTCGACCAGTAAGCTATTCATCAAAAAACAAACAAAAAAACCTAACATAATTTTAACCAGACAACTAAAGGATTTTTTTTAAAATTGGAGTATAGTTGATTTACAATACAGACAGCTAAAAGATTTTGATAATAATTTGTAATTCTAACATGGTTTAGGCATAGGAAAATTTTCTAGGTAAATGGAAGGAAATGTACCATTGTCCAAGCTAGACTGAGGAATGACACAAGTAGGAATATTATTTCTTTTCTGTTTTTTAAAAACATTTATTTTTGGCTGCGTTGGGTCTTCATTGCTGCTCCCGGGCTTTCTCTAGTTGCGGCGAGCGGGGGCTTCTCTTCGATGCGGTGCGAGGGCTTCTCATTGCGATGGCTTCTCTTTGTTGCGGAGCACGGCCTCTAGGCACGCAGGCTTCAGTAGATGTGGCACGCGGGCTCAGTAGTTGTGGCATGTGGGCTCAGTAGTTGTGGATTGCGGGCTCTAGAGTGCGGGCTCAGTAGTTGTGGCACATGGGCTTAGCTGCTCCACGGCATGTGGGATCTTCCCAGACCAGGGCTCGAACCCATGTCCCTGTGTTGGCAGGCAGGTTCCTAACCACTGTGCCACCAGGGAAGTCCAGGAATGTTATTTCTGATTACTTCTATCATATATAGAATAGAGTGGTCCATTTGACTGTTCATCTGACCAGCTTGGTCTCTAGAGAACTAGCCAGGCCGGTTCCATGATTTTGATATTTCCCCTAAGTCCTTAGATCCTGCAGTCAATTTTAACAGGACCCTAAAAGGGGCATTCAGGAGCAACTCTTTTTGTTTTTTTGCTTTCTTTTTAACTGGGGAGCTTTCATTCTCCATGTGCACAGGGCAAAAAAGAGTATTAATATTGGAAGAATAGGAGCTAGCTCTTATCACGGGTAACACCTGCAGCCTCTGGTAGAGTCACTGCATGGCTTTAGGAGCACCCAATGCACCAGATGATGGATCTTTAATTTTACTCATTCCACATTTTAGAGCATTTTGAACCAGCTTTTCTTTGTGAGCGCCTTGTTTTCTCCCATGTAGCAGGAATAATAAAGATAATAAGAGAAGTATGGGATGTGCACTGTGTGCTAGATACCCTTTGAGGTGCTTTATGAGGAGTACCTTATTTTGTCTTCACAGCAAGCCTTTGGGGCAGCTACTGTTATTATCCCCATTTTCTTGGAATCTAGAGAAGCATGTATCCACAGAATCTTAGATCTGAAAGACAAACATGTTAATAAACATGGAGCCCTGTTTTCCAATAGCTCTCATGCCACACCAGTGTCTCATAGGTATAAGAATGAATGAGACGCCAGTGTCTTACGTGAATAGACACTGAAGCCCAGATCAGTTCAGCCAGTTACCCAAGGACATATTCTTTTATATGACAGACCTGGAATAAATGTAGGTTATTTCACATTCATTTATCTTTCAACTACACCATATCTTCTCTTAATTATAATTAAGAAAGAAAAGTAGTTCTCCTTAGAAATACAAATAAATTAAATGAGGTCTGGTACAACCACCAGGACTAAGTAAATAAAATTCTGTAGAAGCTGCAATATATGTGCATGTGTATGTACATATATGTGTATATATATATTTTTACACATGCTGCCTTTAACAAAACATCAGCAGCGGAAATAAATGAGTACATAGAGATCTCAAATCCTTGCAAGCTTGCCAGACTTCCTGATGACCAAGTTTGTGTCAGTGGTTTGGAGCCACTTTGATCTCAGCTCCTACAAAAGATCCGAAGAAGCTACCTATTAAAATTTCATAGGTCATAATTAATGATCCTGCTCATAAAATTGCTTCTAATATCGCTAGCTCTAGATAGACAGCTTACCTGCAGGGAGAATTTTCTTTGCAGCAACACACGGAAGATCATAAATTGGCCTGGTTCAGTAATTTAGTGAGTCTTGGAGAGTGAAAACCTCCTTCTTTCTAAATGGATGATTTCACAGTAAGTTTACTGCTACAGGAAATTGAGAGCTTGTTATATACCTGTTTTCTAGCTCCACTGTCATGGCTGGAGGTTTTGAAAATTCAAGGAAACTTGATTTCCGCCTCCTTACTGTTTTTCCACATCCACACCCCCCTGTGTGTACGTCATGCTTCCATGGCTGTAGGGTGGACACGGTAAGGACGAGAAAAATCTGCTTCTTCGATGCCTCTGCCGCATGTGCCTCCAGTCCGAGGAACCAGGAGCAGCTGCATGTTTGTTGGACCATCCGGGCCCTTCCTTTCATCTGCTTTGTCCTCTTCCTCCTTTGTTTCTCCTTCTCTTTTCTTTCCCCCATGTCTGTTATTCTACCTCAAAAAAAAACCCCACCATCTCCCAATAACAGTTCCCTAATTGTCAGTGTACAAGTGAGCCAAGAAAAGCATTTCACCCCCAATTGGCTTCCTTCAACCTCTCAAAGTGTTCTCTGGCCTCCCCCACTGTCAGAGGAAATGACATACATGGGAAATGCGTTGGTTTGGCTATACTTCTCAAACACCTATAGACTTTTATATCTGTTCTTGGAATGTATAAAGGTAATTCTATTAGGGGTATTAGTCACATTTTAAATTAAAACACAAGATCCATTAGCGCATTCTACATTTCTGATTATTTGCACTGATCCTCTTCCATTAGAGATTGTTGACTGAGCCTAGCATTTTATCTGAACTAGTTTTACATCCTCCACAGACTTTTTTTTTTGCGGTACGCGGGCCTCTCACTGTTGTGGCCTCTCCTGTTGCGGAGCACAGGCTCCGGACGCACAGGCTCAGCGGCCATGGCTCACGGGCCCAGCTGCTCTGTGGCATGTGGGATCTTCCCGGACTGGGGCACGAACCCGTGTCCCTGCATCGGCAGGCGGACTCTCAGCCACTGCGCCACCAGGGAAGCCCTCCACAGACTTTTTGATGGCAATGCAATAAAAGTCATCAGTTGGCAGGAAAGGGGCTCATTAAATTCATTGCAAAAACAGACCTATGTGACACACCATACCAAAAATGTTGACTTGGTTTCCCAGACCTTGTGGAAATAGGCTAAGGGGGAGAGAGGGAAAGGTGTTAAATGCAAGGGTGAAGATATAATGTACTTTTGGTTATTAACTTAACCAATATTGTCAATAGTGTATTTTTTCTTTGCCTTGGGCTAGCTGGAAATTGGTAAAATTATCTCCAATCCAATCAACTGGCACCTGCCATTCATGCTGTGAATAATACCGTGCTTAAAACTTGATGGAACAGCCCATCTTGTGTAGACTTTGAACCATCACCACTTGGAAATTACATCTCAAGAAACCAGAATCAAATATGACACATGGACCTAAAGTGGGGAAGGGTCAATAGCCCATTAGCAGTTCCCCAGAGGATTTGTGTTATAAGTGACCTTCCCTTGCTGCTGCCACTCTTCCCCAACTACATCAAGGCTGCTTGGGGAAGAGACAAACTAATCACTTGCATATACTAAATTTGCTGCAGGCCATTGTGTGATAAATTGCCCAATTTCACGAAGCAAGGTAGCTTGGAAAGAGAAAGAGAATTCAGTCTCACTGAATATAAAGTCTTTGTGTGATTGGGGTCTTCAGCTGTAACACAGGACTAAAAATATGTTTTCTGGCAGCCTCTCCAACATGCTGGGGGTTTGGTGCATGGAAGATGTGACTGTTCTGATTTCTCCATATTATTTAGAAAACAGCTGCCAGATGAGACTCCCTGGCCAGAAGGACTTGAATTTTTTTAATTGATACGGCATCTCATTGATTTGGGGGGTTGCATGTTAATAATTTTATTCTTTGAAGAAACCAAAGCATGAAGTATGAACCCTAAGTCTGAGGTCAACTTGGAGCCCTGTGACCATGTATTATGACTTGGTCAACTAGTCAACCTGACAACCTCTGGAACGTATTTCATTGGCTTTAAAAATATGAATAATAATCTGGGTTACTGTAATTTGGGTATTGGAATTGATGATATAATAAAATTACTGCTTGATCTAAGGGTTAAGCAGTCAAGGCAAATTCTAGTGGTATTTTGGCTTATATACCAAAAACGCATTTATGTTGAACTTTGCTGGCTTATTTTGCCTCAGCATTTCTAGGCAGTAATACCGAATCTTTCTGTTGGCCAATTCCAAATATACGTGGGGCGTTAAGGGGGGTTAGAAAATGGGATGAGCTTATCTCTTATCTCCCCTGTTTGATCTTGGCCATTGTTTGCTGTATTATTCCATCTCAAATGTTAGTTCCTTTCATTTCTGAAGTACCTTGGCCAGCCTTTCCCAAAGGGTATGCCTCCCAAAACTATTACACAGCATGCGAATACGTGCTACTCCAAAAAGGAGTCAGAAGTGATTGAGAAACTCTGGGTTAAATACAGTGAAATGGGTACTTTTCCACAGGATTTCTCAGAGCTTCAATTTACTAATGTGTGTTGTGGCTAACCAGGAGGGTAGATAGTACGCGGTATTTACCACATTATTTGTCCAAATATTTCTTTTGATAGAAGAGGATTTTGTAGGAGTACTCTTCCATAGGGGCATACTTTGCCAAACATTTATTTTGTTCAATTTCAAATGCATTCAGTCCTTTAAAATGGTCTGCAATGCCTCGCCTAGTGAACCTACTATACAAATATAAATATAATTGGGATGGCAGCGATATGCAAAACTAAAACTTCAGCGTGAACTACCATCATGGAATAGTTTTGAAAAAATCCCAAACAAGTACACAGAATGACATGAGATTAGGAGATGCCCCACAACTGTGAAACTGGGGGAAGCATGGAAGTCTTGGAATTCTTTTTGTAACAAAGTAGCTCCTGGGAACAGTGAGTGGGCACGGAAGGGAAACTCACCAGGCAAGAAATGTGGCCACCGAAGCGTCCTGTTGAGATGGCACTTGACCCTGCATGAGAGCATCAGTAGCCCCAGAAAGACCCCTTCTCCCTGCATGTGCTTAACAAGACTTCCTTTTCCTCTGGGACCAGATATATCATGCCCAATCGGAATTCTCATTAATATGGCTTATCTGGGGGTAGGAAAAATGCATAAAAACTGTAGTTCCTTATCATTTTTAGGTTAACACAAATAATTTGGAAAGTAACATAATTAAAATGCTCAATAGAGAAGTAGAACCTATTTTGTTATTTATTTTATTTTTTAAACCTCTTTTAATAATTATCAGCTATATATATTTTTTATCTTATATATTTATCTTCTCTTTTCCCTATTTTCTGTTTTTCACCTTCCCTTGATCTCCCTGTCCCTGCTTCCAGCCCCCAACACACAGCATTGATGGATTTGTAACTAAAGTCCCCAGTGTCTTCACATTAACAAAAAAACAAATAAATCCCCAACCAGAAAAAAGTATAAAATTTTGAAGTGCAAGCTGACTCAAAGAGGAAGAGACAAATTTATTGAGGCATTTTCTGCTTTTTCAGGGAATAAAGACCCTGTATTCTAGGACTCAGGTGTACTTACTTAAAAATTTTCAATGGTCAGTTTTCTGAAAATCAAGCTGAAACATTCACAACTGAAAACATAGATAAAACAACGTCTGCAAATGCACATTTCTTTCTCACATTATGTAAAGTTCCATTTAAAAACATGATCACATCAAGGGGCAAGTGATGCTTCAAAGCTGTGTTTACTTGCATTTAAGTAGAGCTGTCTATATTTCTGAATTTCATAACTAAATCAAATTATTATGTTGTTTTATTTTTGCTTATCTAGTTGAATATAAACACGTCTTCTCCAAACTTTTTTGTTTGCTATTTAACACAACGATGGATGAGTCCTTAAGTTGCAACAAGCCTTGTGAGAATGGGGTAAGTACTATTTTCTCTGTTTTACAGGTCAAGGAATAGTAGGACTTTTAGATCTTCTTTGCTCAAAATCCAGGATTCTATCTATCAATATGTAAAGCCACTTCAACATATCTAATGCTTTTAAAGCCAGAAGCATTTTGTGTATTCATCATTTCTCACCAAATATAAGAACTGTCATAGCTTTTAAAATTCCATAGAAGAATTAAATAAGCTCAAGACTAAGCAGAAAATAAGAATACTAAAGCTAGAAGAAGAAAAATGAACGCAGCTTAACTGGTTTCTGCTGACAAGCCTATTTGTAGTCTTCTCTTTAGGCTAGAGTAAGCCTACAAAACTGTGTGTTTCCAGCCATTGCAGTGGAATCCCTAGTTTTTTTGTTTTTGTTTTTGTTTTTTGTGGTACACGGGCCTCTCACTGTTGTGGCCACTCCCGTTGCAGAGCACAGGCTCCGGACACGCAGGCTCAGCGGCCATGTCTCACGGGCCCAGCCGCTCCGCGGCATGTGGGATCCTCCTGGACCGGGGCACGAACCCGTGTCCCCTGCATCGGCAGGTGGACTCTCAACCACTGCGACACCAGGGAAGCCCGGAATCCCTAACTTTGAGCGTTGGGCTGTTGTAGGGTTGAGCACACCCAGTCTGAATGATGGGGAAATACCAGCTCTCCTTTCCTCTGAACCTCTCAGGGGGCTCACGGGTTGTCGTGACAAATGCACAGCTAGCCAAAGCCTCTTCACCACCTCGTCATTTCGTCATTCCAGGGCAGAGGGGGATAAAGGCAAGTTGTGAGGGCACTTGCTCAAGGTTGCAGAAGCAAAATTAGCCTCCAGGTCCCCGACATCTAGACCTACCATCTTGTTCTGGGCTCTTCCATGTTACTGCCTCTCAAAACTCTACAAAACTCAACAATTCTTGCTGTCTCTATTCAAAATAACTCACCAAACATTCTTAAAGTGTGTTATGGAGAAATCAGACTCCATAGGTTATGGGTGCTTAGGATATGGGTGGTGAGAGGAAAGCATGGAGAAAGTGCCTTTCATTACAGAACAAGGGGGCTACAGGCTGAGAACAGTGCCCAAGCCTTGAGAGAAAGACCTCCACAGAGGGGAAGTTATGATTGATGGAGAAGTTACTAAGGCTCACAAAGGTCTTAAGAAAGATGGAACTATGTTTCAGGAACACTAGTTCATTCCAAAGGGAACGCCCTTAAACAGTACAGATTCTGACATCCAAGTCATTCTGGCAAAACCATCTTAGATTTCAGAAACTACCAAGCAAATTCCAGATGCCTGGTTTAAGCTTGAGACATCAATTTTTTAAAAAGAATCTAGTCAAAAATAAAGAACTCTTGTTGAAAGAAAGAACTTTTTAGGTAAGTTTAGAATATTCAGTAATAAGTTGGCAAATTTATTAAATGTCTGTTTGATGTCATCCTGCTAATTCTCTATGTCCAGAGCTCCTTAAAAAGGAAACAGGCAAGATTTTATTAGATCCAGCATATGAGTAGTTTCTACTGCCTTTGCACTTAGACAATTTTGCTATTATTATTAAGAGATGACAACTAATTTTAATACAGTTGCTTCCTATAATTCAGTGAAGAAGCAGACAAGGAAGGTGAGGCCTGATGCACTCAAGTGATTTATCCTCAGAATCAAAATTGAGTCCTTGACTGGGCTAGGATGAACCGTAGGTCCTTACATGAAGTATTTATACTTTTTAAAGATTTTAAATAAATTTCTTTTCTTCTCTCCACAATATTCATCAGTTCTAATCATATTATGGTCCCAATATAGCTATTTTAAAGTGAAATTAAAAGGCAGCCTAGCTTTGGAGGGTAAGAATTATTGAAAGAGGTGTCTGGAGAGCCATTTAAAATTTTCAAGTAAAAAAAAAAAAGTGTGTGTGTGTGTTAGAGAGAGAGCTGTTCTTTTCCTTTTAAAAACTAAGAAATCAAAGAAATAGTCTAATTTGCATTAACGATCTGTAATCTATGAAACAATTTTAACCATTTTAAAGTGAAAGGCTGGTGATTATGTGGGTGAGTAGATGGCGATAATAACCATAAATCTTTAAAAGCTGTAGATGTGTGAGGTATTACTATATAAAAATGAGGTTTGCCTAGGTTCCTGGCCTGAGAACTTTCATAAGGAGAGCCTAAGCCATCATTCTGAGCCCTCGAGGTGGTGGAACTTTTACAGGTGAAGGGCTGGCCTTTGCCTTCCTGACATCCCAACACCCCTTGCACATTCTGTAGGACACAGTTAGACCCCCAAATGAACACTGGTCCTTCTCAGCCTCCCTTCCAGGGAGAGTAGAGCCAAGGATGGCTCAGTAAGTGGGAAAGCTGGAGGTGCACGATAAAACCTCTGCTGAGCTGCTCCTATCCTACGCAGGCTCCAAAGGAGAATCCACCCTTTGTGTTGCAGAGGGACTGGGAGGTCTTTCTCCCAAGTTGTACCACAAAAGTATGGTGGGCATCGGCTGCTGAACTTTTGTTGAGCTTCCTACTACGTCCAGTCTCTCGTTGAGAAATAAATAGTATTGCCCCAGGGGGCAGGAGCGACTGAAACGAAGGGTAGAAGAATAGAAGATGGAGGTGGAAAAGGGAGATATGTCTGAAGCTACCAGTGAGTAGAACAAACCCCAGATCATATACTGAGGGAAGACCAGTGTCTATCAAATGACTCTGCTAAGAAGACAGAAAAGCACGCATGAGACATGCAAATTAAAAATGCTTGGAATTAGAGGCCTGATTGGAAATAGAGTCTACATACCTTCTTTCCCAGTTCTAGATCCCATGTCATCGTTGGGAAAAAACACCTCATGGCAATCCACACGTAAAGCACAGCCAGAAACCAACTGATTTTAAACATGCTCAGTGATACTTTCAAAGTAAGCCGTGAACAAGGAATTCCCCTCCTATTGCTGGACTTAGAACACGTAAGTGCAATGAAAAGTATGCTCGATTGTGCTACAATAAATGGTATGTTTCTTAATAATTTTAATATTGCAACTGTAACCCCAAGTCTCTTAAGATAGTTAATGGTCATTATGTGTCAATGTCATACTTTAAGGGAACTCTGTGGCATGGATTTGGTTTTATCTGACAGGTCAGTACTATGGAAAGAATTTCAACTTTCAACCTTATTTTTAAAGATAAAAATGGATTTTTTTAAAAGTCTGCAGAGAATTGGTTCTAGCAATGCCATTATGTGTTATACATTAATTAGAGAAGGGTACATGGCATGTACTCAGAGAGTTTGAAAGGAAATTAGAATGCTACAAATGATCCCCTCTCTTGAATCCTGAAAAATTCCACTTTGATTTAGCACCAGTGGAGTTGTTAATAGAAACTTCTTTGCACATCGTGTATAAACAGCACAGCCCGGCCTGTATCAACTTTATGCTCCAATAAACAAGACAATAATGACAAATTATCAAAGCAGGCCTCAGATGTGACCCTCAATTGGGAGAGCAGCAATTTAATGAAGACAAAAGCTAGGTGAAAGCTGCTAATATCATTTACTGATAAACAGATTTTCTCTAGAGGCTCCTAGCTGAATCCCCTAAGGACCCATAAACCTGCATAATTCCATTTAAAATATTGTGCAATTCACTAAATTAGTCTTTGAACATCCTTACTATCCAATTACGAAGCCCCAGCATGGACCGAATAATGAAATTTTTCAAACTGTGGAATGCATGTGGTCTTAACAAACTTATGACAAACACCAAAATTAGCTTTCAATTTTGAGACCAATGTAGCTCCCTTTAATACCTCAAGTCAGAGTGGCAACAATAAAACACTATTGCAGGGCTAAGCAGAACAGAAGAAAAATAAATCTTGACTTACTCAGAATTCTGAACGCGGTCTACCTTCAGGAAAAAAAAAAGTCATAGGAAGTTGAATGATGTTTTGCATTTGCAAGCTATTTGGTCACTTAAAATCTAGTAAAAGCTTTACTGAATAAAGGGTACAAAATACCTCCTGGACAGTTCTATCTTCCAGGCAGGCAGAAACAGGCGAGAGTTTGAGGAAGTGAAATTTATTTCTGTTCAAGCATTGCAAGCTGCATTATTAAAGTCATTTGTCATGGTTTGAATATTTCTGCCTGATTCACCATTAAATTGGCCTTCTAATTACCAACTTTGTCATGAAAAGTGGTCTGGCTGTTTCATTCACCAGAAAACTTCAATTCTTTAATCATCTCTTGCTTTCATATGAGAAGAAAGAAAGGAAAAAAGAAAACAAACCATATGTTTTTATCCTCAAATCCTAAAATACATGTTAACACAGTAATGCTTAAAGCCGTACATTTTTAAGATGTTGAGGATTATTTAGAAAGGGAGTTATTTCATCTAGGAACTTGCCAACATTAACCTATTATTTGGTTACATAACTCAGTCTTGCTGTGGACCACACAGCCTCTCGTCACAGTTTCAGAACCAGCAGGCACCAACCATAATCATAATGTGTTAGGCAAGTTATTTCTCTTTCCCGTATATTCTAGCTTCTTGGCTTCTTGGTCGGTGTATGTAACTCTATCCACAGAGAAAGATCTGGAATCCATGGCTTATCCAAGCAGCCTAGTGAAGTCACTGACAGATTGTTTACAGCATGCTTGCTCTACTTTCAAGTGGACAAGGATGGGAAATTGTGGCTGACAATCACATAGGTACAGTATCTTTCCTTCTGTCTTCACTTCTGTTGGATGATGGAATGGCAGGCACTCATATTTTAAACTACACAGTATAGCTTGCTATACTATATAGTGTTTGGGAGAAAGAAGACTAACCTACTGACTTTAAGAGAACTCCAACAAAGGCTTAGTAACAACGATATTTGGGAAACTTCCATATAACAAAACAGAGACTGGCAAACATATTCTGACCCAAAGCACACCAAACTGTGAGGTGTTTTACATTTTACAGATGAGGAAACTAAAGCACAGAGGGGTTTTGCAAGTTTCTCCAGGGTCACACAGCTAAGAAAATCCAATTAGACCTTCTGGAGCCCACAAATGTAACCATCTCTTTGTGTGCATGGAAAACATGTAGCACAATGCCTCTTATGTGTGTGTGCATCAAATCTCTGAACTAATTTTTACATTTAGACCATCTTTAAAAAGTGTATACGCTTTAGACATTTTAATTTTTTAGGCTCCAAATAAAGAATTCCATGTTTTAACTGCTACAAAGACAACTGACACTGAATCTGAAGAACTTGAAATTACATCTTTGGAATTCATATTATTAGATTCATAATTTCATGATTACCCTAATAGATGTCTTCTCTCATGAAAGCAGTCTTTTGGGTACGCATTTTATATTGACTTATATGAGTAGCAAAAACAAGTAAAACATCTGAATGACGTTATGAGTGCTGAAAGCTTATTTTTATGTATTCTTTTTGTTTAACTAAATTGGAGGAAAAGTTGCATCTGCTAATAAGAGGTTTCCTCATAGCAAGATTATTTCATGGCTTCAAGATAATCATGCATACTTTCTGATTCACTTTTCAGATTGTATTTAAATAAATTCACTAATTTTATCATGTTTTTTTGACATTGAACCAAAGTGGAGAAATTTGGTTAAGAATTTTCAATGTCATAATATATGAAATTATATATCTACCTTTAAAAATAACTAGGACATCTTTGAGAATAAAAGGGGTGTTACTAATAACTATTAAAACAGTAATAACTAAAACAGTACAGCTGAACTTACCTGCAGTAAGTTCCTAAAAAATAGGTGATGGTAGGTAAAATTTTTGGAGCCCTGGTATGTCCATATATATATTTATTCTACTCTCAGACCCAATTGAGAATAGTGATAATATAAAATTTTTGTTTTAAAGTCATTTTGCCTTAGGATTTTGAGAGAAATTTTCCACTTCTTCTAGTTTCCTACATTGTTTTTGAGAACTCTGTTGCCATTCTGATTCCGTGCTCTTTATATATGTGATCTGTTGCTTTGTCTCTTGAATTTTTCTAAGTCTCTTTCTCTTTCCTTTCCTTCTTTCTTTCTTGAAGTATTAAAGATTTTGTGTTTATCTTTGGTGTTGTGAAAATTCATGATGATGTGGCTTGGTTTGGTCTTTTTTTTTTTTTTTCATTTATTGGGCTGAATACTTACAGTATCCTTACAACCTGGAGACAAATGCCCTCAGTTCTGACTGTTTATCTTGTATTACTTTTTTGGATCTTCCTATTTTCTCTAGATTTCTTATTAATAACACATTTTATCTTCTCAACTTTTTTATTCATCCATTTTCCATTTGTTTGTCTTTTTGATATATTTTCTGGGAAATTTTAATGTCTTTATCTGTCAACTTTCTATTAAATTGTCATTTTGACAATCCTATCCTTAATTTATAATAGCTCTTTCTTGTTTTCTGATTTTTCTTTTTCACAGCATTCTGCTCCTGTTTTATGAACACAATATTTTTTTTGACTCTCTAAGGATATGATTATTATTATTTATGTAAATCGTTGCTGTTTATTTTATATTTAGTGGTATGTATCTGTTAATCCTATACTCCTAATTTATTCCCCCCACCAGCCCTCTTTGGTAACCATAATTTTGTTTTCTATGTCTGTGAGCCTATTTCTGCTTGTAAATAGGTTTATTATTTTTTAGATTCCACATATAAGTGATATAATATTTGTCTTTCTATGGGGATATTGTTATTTAAAAAAATTTCTTCTGTACTCTGCATTGTGTGTCTGCTCTGAAATTCTTTGTTTGTGTGATTATTTTTACACTCTTTTTCAGATTGGTGGCTTTCCTCAAATGCCTGGTGATCCCCTGCTGCTGTTAATGCTTATGAATGAAGCACTAAAAAGAAAATCAGAGGCTCCATATGTATGGATGGGACTTTTCCACTGAAGGAACTTCACTGTGGACTCATCAGGAAGCAAGGTGACCTTTTCATCAGAAGATCTCTAAAAGTTCGTTCAGTTTCCCCAGGGAAGATGCCTTCAAATTTCCTACTTTCCAGTTGGTGGCGAGCACACTACGAACCTGCTTTCTCTTAATCAAATCACTATTATCAGCTCCGTATC
This sequence comes from Neophocaena asiaeorientalis asiaeorientalis, assembly GCF_003031525.2. Classification (NCBI taxonomy): domain Eukaryota; kingdom Metazoa; phylum Chordata; class Mammalia; order Artiodactyla; family Phocoenidae; genus Neophocaena; species Neophocaena asiaeorientalis. Next base: position 1,044,621 of record NW_020174917.1, on the reverse strand, counting down.
ATGACCCTGACCAATTTTCTGCCTGTTGTACCTGAATCTAGAAACTTTCTGCTCAGTTTGTTCCATAAAATAAAACTCTCATCTTCTTGGGAGTTTCAGTGACTGTCTTTTTGGCTTTGCACTGTCAGATACCTGATGTCTCCAAGTGCGGAAGGTCTCAGGGGTTCATGGGACAAACTGGCTCAACTGTGTTGCTGTTCCATCTCTGCCAGCATTTATGTTCTAATCTCCTCTGCTCTATCAAATCCATTACTACCCCTCCATCTGCTTTCTATATGTCAAAACGTGATGAAAACTCTCTTCACATTTTTACAGTTTCAGTCAGTGGAACCCAAATAGCTCTAAAAATCAGCTCCTGGTCTGATCACTAAATTCAGCTGATAATGAGATGCATGGATAACTACTGATGTCCAAATTTAGCAGTTGTTTCAGAGGCTACTGAAAATCTAGAGACCAGGCAAAAATCCAGATCAGAGATCTGAAGCCAAAGAATATTCTAACTTCACAAGATCCCTGCTGAAGAAGTATCAAAGCAGGCAGCCTCCAGCCAATAAGGGGTGAATCAGAAAAGGAATTGGAAAAGAAGTGGTGAGTTTGCAGAGAAAAAAAATTCTTTAAGTAAAACATAGACCTGCAATGTTAGCAGTTGACATTTAAAAAAAATTTAAATTATGAGCCTGTGGCTTTAATATTACTGCTCTATCCAACCCTCTGAATCTTTTTATCATACCTAAAGAGTTGTTCATTCATCTTTCAGGAATACATGAGAGCAAGAGAGTTTTCCCATAGGCAAAAGCATTATACATATTTGCAAATGTCTTACATAATGATGCGAACACTATGTGTAGGGATGTTTTGTTGAAAGCTAGAAACAATGCAGCAATTTCCATTCTGTTTCATTAGCTATCAGACTCCCAAGTAAAGGGAGTTTTCCTTGTCATTTACACTTTTTTCAAACGTTAAAAAGGCTGGTATTTAGAATTCATGGTACTGCCTCTAAATAGGAACGCTGGTTGTTAATTTGATGGAAAAGGTTTGTTTCTTAATACAGGTGTTTTCATCTCACGCTTATATTTCCGGTCATTATTTCCAATAACTTATTTAAAATGCCTGCTTATTCAGAAAATAAGTCCAATTTTTTTATTGGGATCCAAAAATATTTTCAATATATCATAGAAAGAACAGAAAAGTGTAAATCTCAGCTGCAGGTACAAAATTATCTTTTTGTTTAGCTTGTTATGGTCAATTCAGGTTTAAAATTTTATTTTTGCAGCTGAACCTTCAATACAATGATTTATATTAGGACTTAGCTGTCAATGTAAAAAAATAAACAAAAGTCCCAACAGTTTAGTGCCTGCTTTGCATCTACATAAGAATTTCCCTTTCATTATACCCCAGCGCCTGGCAGCTTATGACGGCCATTGTTTAATTTGTGCTCTGTTTTTATAAATGACACTTGTACAGGCCTCTTGGGGCTGCTGAGAGAAGCCAGGCCCCTCTCTTTCCCTGGTGTCAGTTCTTTTGTGAACCTTTATAATTATCCACTTAACAAATTGAGGGAAATGAACCTTCAGCTGCAAAGTATATCCTGAAGTTAAGTCAACCATATGACAGGCAAAACCGATACACGAAAATCTCCTTAACTCAATTGTTGAGTTGCCTCAAGGGTTAAGAGGCAGTCTACCAGTAATAGCCTGAAAGAAAAGCCTTAGAAGTGATGTTTTTGATGGTTCACTATCCAAATGCCTGTTAGCCTTTCCAAGAAACAGCACACATTAGAAATAGCACACATTTCAAAGTGTTATGGCTGCTGCTTTTTCAAATCTTTTGTTTTGCAGAAGAAAAATGCTAAAAAGTATGATTTTGAAAGAAACAAGATCCCCAGGCTTCAAAATTACACATTAAATGTTTAAGAAAGAAAAAAAGGAAGGAAGGGAGGGAGGGAGGAAGGGGAGAAAGAAAAAGCTTTTGGGCTGCAGTATTTAGGTACAGAAAATGACATCATGTATATTATGATATTAATGAATTTGTTTTCAGAATCTATAATAGGGACCCTAAGAGCAGGGTCCTATCATTACAAACTCTTCCCTTTTTATTACTAATTAGACTTCTAAATGTGAGTGTAAATGTACCTCAGAGAGTATGTATTAAAAAGTTGCATATGCATAAGAGATCATTTCAAATTCATCTTCCAACAAAAACTTCAACTTTTGATATTTTCTCATGTTCCCACTTATACCACATTAACATAGTCTTTTATATTTAATTTCTAAATTCCATTGTGATCATTCTGTCAAGGTATTTACTTTTGGGAACTGTCTGATATCTTAATCCCCAATTCAATAGCCAACAGTCAAGTGTTATGAAGTTAATGTATCCTATTAACGTCAGCGATTCTTTTTCAAGTTAAATGTATACTCCTCTCATGTATACCATGAAGTTTATCTAGTTTAGTGGCATATCCAAATCAAAAATGTATATGATACCTTTTACACAGAACTAGAGAGATGTAAGTGAAGTTTATATTCAGTGAGAGTGTAGACCTATTTTAATATTAGAAGATAAAAATTTTGGGCTTCCCTGGTGGCGCAGTGGTTGAGAGTCCGCCTGCTGATGCAGGGGACGCGGGTTCGTGCCCGGGTCCGGGAAGATCCCACATGCCGTGGAGCGGCTGGGCCTGTGAGCCATGGCCGCTGGGCCTGCGCGTCCGGAGCCTGTGATCCGCAACGGGAGAGGCCACAGCAGTGAGAGGCCCGCGTACCGCAAAAAAAAAAAAAATTTAAGATGCTATAACATAGACACCAGAATCCTTTATGTCTTGAGAGTAATGAAATGAAGCACAGTGACATTTCTATAGTTGTCAGTGAGATAAAATTAGACAGGTTTCACTTCACATAAGCAAAAAATGTTATTGTAAATAAAAATTTTGTTTTTATTATAATATAGATACCAAATATCTTAAAGGCTTATAGCAACATGCCATTGGTTTTCTGGACTATTAAATCTGCTGTATAGTCTATTAAACTGGGTGGTTGACATTGCTTAGTTAAGGCTGCGTCTATACAAGATCTGTTAACTCATCCATGCTTACTTACATTTTTTTCTTTTTGGCCTTGCGGCTTGTGGGGTCTTAATTCTCGGACCAGGGATCGAACCCGCGCCCCCTGCATTGGAAGCATGGAGTCTTAACCACTGGATGCCAGGGAAGTCCCGTACCTACATTTTTTAAGCTTTTATTGAGGTATAATTGATCAATAAAATCTGTATATATTCAAGGTGTACAACTTGGTGTTTTGGTATACGTTTTACATTGTGAAATAATCACAACCAAGCTAATTAACATGTCTACACCTCACATAGTTACCATTTCCCCCTTTCTTTCCTTCTTCCTTCCTCCCTTCCTTCCTCTCTCCCTCCCTCCGTCCCACTCTCTCCTTTCTTTCTTCTTTCCTTCTTTCTTTTCCTTCCTTCCTTCCTTTCTTTCTTCCTTCCTTCCTTTCTCTCTCTCTCTCTTTTTCTCTCTCTCTCTCCTTTCTTTTGTGTGGTGAAAACACTTAAGATCTGTCCTCTTAGTAAAATTTTAAGTATACAGCAGTGTTGTTAACCATGGTCAACATTAGACCTCCAGAACTTATTCATTTTGCATAACTGAAACTTTGTACCCCCTTGATCAACATCACCTAATTTCTCCCTCCCCTCAGAGTTCTCCCAAACTCTGCTTCTATGAGTTTGACTATTTTACATTCCACGTATAAGTAAGATCATGCAGTATTTGTCTTCCTATGTCTTGATTATTTTACTTAGCATAATGTCCTTCAGGTTGTTGCAAGTGACAGGATCTTCTTTTTTAAGGTTGAATAATATTCCCATATATATGCATATATACCTGTACATATTTATATATATATATATATATATATATAGATCACATTTTTTCTATTCATCTGTTGATGGACATTTAGGTGTTTGACTATTGTGAATAATGCTGCAATGAACATACAACTCAGTAGCAAAAAACCAAATAACCTGATTTAAAAAAAGGAGAAAGGACCTGAAGAGACATTTCTCAGAAGAGCACGTAAATGGCGAACAGGTATGTGAAAAGGTGCTGAGTATCATGATTCATCAACGAAATGCAAATAAAAACCACAATGAGATATCACTTGGCATCTGTTAGAATGGTTGTTATCAAGACAGATATCGGTGAGGATGTGAAGAAAAGGGAACTCTTGTGCACTGTTGGTGGGAGTGAAAATTGGTGCAGATATTGTGGAAAGCAGTACGGATTTCTCAAAAAAAGTAAAAATAGAACCATCATATTATCTGGGCATGTATCCAAAGGAAATGAAGGCAGGATCTCGAAGAGATTTCTGCACTCCCATGCCTACTTTTCTGAATGATGTAGCAGTGAGAGCAAACCCTTATTATATGACTGATAGTGTGCCAGGCACTGTTCTAAGGCACTTAAAATGAATTAATATAATCATCATTGCAAGCCTATGAGAGAGGTACTCTTATCATCCCCACTCTACAGATGAGGAAACAGAGACCAGTGAGGGTAAGTTCACATGGGCAGGAAGTGAGCAGAGCTGGGATGTGAACCTGGCTGCCTGGCTTGAATCTGTGATCTTGACCCCCAGCCATGGTGATGTTTCCCTGACTTATCAATTGTCCTGCTCTGTTGACCAAACTGATTCGTTTTTTAGTGTCATGTAACTAGTTCAAGAAATCCCTCCACCAGTTTTTCTTGGTTAGAAGCCTTTAACCTGTCAGAAGCCTTCTTTCCTAACTTGTTAATAGATTTAGTGACCTGTTACCAAAGGCTGAAGTCAGTATTAAAGTGACCGTGTAATTTATTGGTGTCAGTGGGACATTTTAAAGAAGGGAATTAGGTGCTATTAATAATCACACACCTGACAATGGGCAAAACTGGGACTGTCTAAGGCAAGTTTGGACATTTAGTCATCCTAGTAAAATACCTCAATGCCTGGAAGTTCAGTTTTTTTATGCTGCAGACAGAAGAACGGCTGGCAACTCTTGCCAGTTCTCCGGATGCCCTTGCAAAGTGAGAGTGAATAATGCATGCAGATGGAGACACCTCACTGACCTTCTACTTCATACATTGGAACCGCATTTTAAAGTCAGTTTGAGGATCCTAGGTAAGCCTGCCTTTTAGACGTTGTCCAAATAAACCAGGATTCCAGCCACCCTAAAAAAGCAGTCCTAGCTTTTATCCAGATTGCTGATTGATTGATTGATTGAATGAATGAATAGGTGAACATGGGGAAATTGCCTCCTTGGCATTTTAACACATGGTAGCACACTGTACTGCTGTGGGATCACAGGTAGTGTTTTCCCAGTCCTTCATGTTTTAGAGAATAGGTTGTAAAATGTTCTGAAAGTCAAGTTGCCTATAAAAAATAGAAAATCCACAATCTTTATTCCTGGTTGTCCTATTAGGATAGATTAATTCTGGTGGTATGGCTGCTAAGACACCTGTAATTTGATGATAATGTTCCTCACTTTCAAAATGTTGTTCCAACTTTGATGGCTGGAATTAGGAAAAGTGCAACTCCATAAACATGCGAGTCTGCCTACGTAGAGAGGTGTTTCCACCTCGGAAGTTTTTTGTTGGTTCTTTCCTGCTTAGGATGCCCTTGGGCCCACTCCATCCATCTAAGACCTCCTTTTCTTGGCAGTCTGGCTCAAGATTAGCTTCTTTTGTGATGATTTCCTTCCCTACCACCGTCCATGGTGAACTCCCACCCACCAGGAGCCTGTAACACATTCTGTCCGTTCCATCATAAAGGGTACAATATGTGCTACTTGAATTGATAGACACACATTTATTCACATAATAAGTTATATAAGAATGTGTTTTACAGAGCAGATGATCTGTCTTTTTTTGTCCCTGTTTACTGAAAAATATATGTGATGACATGTATATGTGTTACAGAATTAATTCTCAGGCTTGCTTGCTTTTATTATAACATACCATTAAGTTGCAAAATTTTATGTGAGAAGAATTTTAGTGTTCATCTATTTTTAACTTTAGAAGCTATGTGTATCTACGCAAAAGAACCTTGTACTTGTGAATGCCCAAACAGACTTAGGTCAATAACAAGACCTTTAATAAAAGGTGTAAAACTTATGTGTTATAATTTTCGTATTAATAATATGTGATCGCTTGGTTTATATATGAGTGCTGGATTTATAGAGTTTATTTCAATTAAAGAGTAACTGGATATGTGGATAAGTAATACATATTTACAGTATTTATTATATAATAATTGCAATTGTGCATACCAGTTCAAGGCAGTATATGTGTGGTGAGTCAAAATGACAGACAATAGGTGATATAGGAGTTCAGGTAAATGATCACTATGAATTTTAAAGTTCTTTCCTAGTACTAAAGCAGCCCCTAACAACAAAACTTTTTCTAAGTACCCACTTAATGTTATGAGGATGAGTTACTTTATACAGATTATAGTGCACTAAACACAGCCCTAGTGTTCAAAAAGTTAGAGCATCCCACGTGAGTCCAACATGTACCAGAACTCAAGTGAAAATAGCCTGTTGGGTTTCTTCCAGCTCTGCCAAGGAAGAAGGAATAAAGAATAAACTCAGGCACAAGGATGCTTGTTACTTTCAGAAAGGCCACACAGGAGGTTTCCTGAGTCTCAGCTGTGTTTTCTTCTTCGGTATGTTACATGATGAATTTACATTTTTTAATAGGGGTGAAGTACACTGAGGACACTAGCAGGAGAATGAACCTCCATGTTTCCTTCCCCTTCTCGGCCCCCTGTCTGATAACTGTCTCTAACTGGTGAAAGCAGAGCTTAAAATAGTATGATGAGAGTGGATGTTATTACAGTCCTTCTGGTTTCATCTCCACAACACTTTGCACATAGAGGTACTCATAAATATTGGCTGGTGCTGTTAATGAAGAATTCGTACTCAGAAGAAATGTGAGGAAAGGCAAGAGTGAAAAGTATTCCCTAATTTTTCTGAATGATGCTGCAGGGCACAGCAAGAAATTTTGTTGCATCTGGGCACAGGGAAATGGTCTCTTTTGAGTTGGTAAATAGAAAATGTGTGTGTGCAGGTCAGTCAAGTTAATGCTAATGAGCAGTACATCCAAAGTATCACATGTTCACGGGAAAAACGATGCAGGGATGTGTTACATATTTTAAAAACATGATGCCCATATAGCAATTTTATAAATTCTTTTGTCAGTTTCACATATCATGCTTCCCAGTGACCACCTGAAATTTTAAGCATATTGTTCTTAACTACATGATCATGATGAATAGAAACAAATTAGACATATTACTCTTTGTAGCAGGCAGTATTGACCTATTCTAAAATGCATTATCAGACCAATTTTAAAACAGAAGAATCAAAGTAATTGATTGGTGGCTGTGGGAATGTTGCTTCCATCAATATTTAAGTGTATTTTGAACTCTGTGTGCAGTTAAGCAAACCTAACTGAAGTCACATAAACATGAGTTTTGATGCAACAAAGAAAATATTCCAAAGGGCAAATTTTAAAGCCACATCACTCCAATATTGCATTTAAAAAAAAAGTCCCTCTTCATGTTAGCATAAAATACTGTTTTTTCATCACTTGTAAAGTAGGTTATTCTCACTTTGAGAAAAATGTATTTTAGAAAATTTTCCACCATGAGTTTTGAGGAATAACAAATACCTAAAAGATCAATTATAGATTGCCAAAATTTTAAGAATGTAAAACTCTGAGTTACAATTTTGTCAGCCTTTACTAGAATAACTATTGTAGTTTTATGAAAAATATGCTGAATAGGTGCATGTTTATCATTTCTACTGCTTTTTCAATTACCGTACTCCTGACATTATGGTATCTGTATCTTAATTTCCTCATGAGCCTCAAATTACTTTTGCTTAAAAGTAATTAAGCAGGAGAGAGACCTTCAAGATGGCGGAGGAGTAAGACGCGGAGATCACCTTCCTCCCCACAGATACACCAGAAATACATCTACACCTGGAACAACTCCTACAGAACACCTACTGCAGGCTGGCAGAAGACCTCAGACCTCCCAAAAGGCAAGAAACTCCCCATGTAGGTAGGGTAGGGCAAAAGGAAAAAGAAAAAACAGAGACAAAAGAATAGGGACAGGACCTGCACCAGTGGGAGGGAGCCGTGAAGGAGGAAAAGTTTCCACACACTAGGAAGCCCCTTCGCGGGCGGAGACTGCTGGTGGTTGGGGGGAAAAGCTTCGGAGCCACGGGGGAGAGCACAGCAACACGGGTGCGGAGAGCAAAGCGGAGAGATTCCTGCCCAGAGGATCGGGGCCGACCGGCACTCACCAGCCCGAGAGGCTTGTCTGCTCACCTGCCGGGGTGGGCGGGGGCTGGGAGCTGAGGCTCAGGCTTCAGTCGGAGCGCAGGGAGAGGACTGGGGTTGGCGGCGTGAACACAGCCTGTAGGGGGTTAGTGCGCCACAGCTAGCCGGGAAGGAGTCCGGGGGAAAAGTCTGGGCTTGATGAGTCTCTTGCCTCTTTGTTTCCTGGTGCGCGAGGAGAGGGGATTAAGAGCGCCGCCTAAACGAGCTCCAGAGACGGGCACAAACTGCGGCTATCAGCGCGGACCTCGGAGACGGGCATGGGACGCTAAGGCTGCTGCTGCCGCCACCAAGAAGCCTGTGTGTGAGCACAAGTCACTGTCCACACCTCCCCTCCCGGGAGCCTGTGCAGCCCACCACTGCCAGGGTCCCGGGATCCAGGGACAACTTCCCTGGGAGAACGCATAGCGCACCTCAGGCTAGTGCAACGTCACGCTGGCCTCTGCCGCCGCAGGCTCGCCCCGCATCCGTACCCCTCTCTCAGGCTTCAGTCGGAGCGCAGGGAGAGGACTGGGGTTGGCGGCGTGAACACAGCCTGTAGGGGGTTAGTGCGCCACAGCTAGCCGGGAAGGAGTCCGGGGGAAAAGTCTGGGCTTGATGAGTCTCTTGCCTCTTTGTTTCCTGGTGCGCGAGGAGAGGGGATTAAGAGCGCCGCCTAAACGAGCTCCAGAGACGGGCACAAACTGCGGCTATCAGCGCGGACCTCGGAGACGGGCATGGGACGCTAAGGCTGCTGCTGCCGCCACCAAGAAGCCTGTGTGTGAGCACAAGTCACTGTCCACACCTCCCCTCCCGGGATATTTTGTCTGTATAGCTTTGTTTTTACCATTTGTCCCAGGGTTCTGTCAGCTTTTTTTTCCCTTAGTGTAGTTTTTAGCGCTTGTTATCATTGGTGGATTTGTTTTTTGGTTTGCTCTCTTTTTTTCTTTCTGTTTTGTGTTTTTATTACTTTTAAATGTTTTTATTTTTAATATTTATTTTAATAACTCTATTTTATTTTTTCCTTTCTTCTTTATTTTTTCTCCCTTTTCTTCTGAGCCATGCGGCTGACAGTGTCTAGGTGCTCAGGCCAGGTGTCAGGCCTGTGACTCTGAAGTGGGAGAGCCCAGTTCAGGACACTGGTCCACCAGAGACCTCCCAGCTCCATGTAATATCAAACAGTGAAAGCTCTCTCAGAGCTCTCCATCTCAACGCTAAGACCCAGCTCCACTCAACGACCAACAAGCTACAATGCTGGACATCCTGTGCCAAACAACTAGCAAGACAGGAACACAACCCCACCCATTACTACAGAAGCTGCCTAAAATCATAATAAGGTCACAGACACCCCAAAACACACCACCGGACGTGGTCCTGCCCACCAGAAAGAAATGATCCAGCATCATCCACCAGAACACAGGCACTAGTCCCCTCCACCAGGAAGCCCACACAACCCACTGAACCAACTTTAGCCACTGGGGACAGACACCAAAAACAACGGGAACTATGAACCTGCAGCCCGTGAAAAGGAGACCCCAAACACAGTAAGTTAAGCAAAATGAGAAGACAGAGAAACACACAGCAGGTGAAGGAGCAAGATAAAAACTCACCAGACCTAACAAATGAAGAGGCAATAGTCTATCTGAAAAATAATTCAGAGTAATGATAGTAAAGATGATCCAAAATCTTGGAAATAGAATGCAGAAAATACAAGAAACATTTAACAAGAAACTAGAAGAACTAAAGAACAAACGATGAACAACACAATAAATGAAATTAAATATTCTCTAGAAGGAATCAATAGCAGAATAACTGAGGCAGAAGAACAGATAAGTGACCAGGAAGATAAAATAGTGGAAATAACTACTGCAGAGCAGAATAAAGAAAAAAGAATGAAAAGAATTGAGGAGCGTCTCAGAGACCCCTGGGACAACATTAAACACAACAACATTCAACTTATAGGGGTCCCATAAGAAGAGAAAAGGAAAGGGACTGAGAAAATATTTGAAGAGATTAAAGTTGAAAACTTCCCTAATATGGGAAAGGAAAGAGTTAATCAGTTGAGTCCAGCAAGCACAGAGAGTCCCATACAGGATAAATCCAGGGGGAAAGAAACCAAGACACATTAATCAAAGTATCAAAAATTAAATACAAAGAAAATATATTAAAAGCAGCAAGGGAAAGACAACAAATAACATACAAGGGAATCCCCATAAGGTTAACTGCTGATATTTCAGCAGAAACTCTGCAAGCCAGAAGGCACTGGCAGGATATATTTAAACTGATGAAAGGGAAACCTACAACCAAGATTACACTACACAGCAAGGATCTCATTCAGATTTGATGGAGAAACTAAAACCTTTACAGACAAGCAAAAGCTAAGAGAATGCAGCACCACCAAACCAGCTTTACAACAAATGCTAAAGGAACTTCTCTAGGCAGGAAACACAAGAGAAGGAAAAGACCTACACTAATAAGCCCAAAACAATTAAGAAAATGGTAATAGGAACATACATATCGATAATTACCTTAAATGCAAATGGATTAAATGCTCCAACCAAAAGACACAGACTGGCTGAATGGATACAAAAACAAGACCCGTATATATGCTGTCTACAAGAGACCCGCTTCAGACCTAGGGACACATACAGACTGAAAGTGAGGGGATGGAAAAAGATATTCCATGCAAATGGAAATCAAAAGAAAGCTGGAGTAGCAATTTTCATATCAGACAAAATAGACTTTAAAATAAAGACTATTACAAGAGACAAGGACACTACATAATGATCAAGGGGTAAATCCAAGAAGAAGATATAACAATTGTAAATATTTATGCACCCAACAGAGCAGCACCTCAGTACATAAGGCAAATGCTAACAGCCATAAAAAGGGAAATCGACAGTAACACAATCATAGTAGGGGACTTAAACACCCCACTTTCACCAATGGACAGATCCTCCAGACAGAAAATAAGTAGGGAAACACAAGCTTTAAGTTATTAAATATTCTCTAGAAGGAATCAATAGCAGAATAACTGAGGCAGAAGAACAGATAAGTGACCAGGAAGATAAAATAGTGGAAATAACTACTGCAGAGCAGAATAAAGAAAAAAGAATGAAAAGAATTGAGGAGCGTCTCAGAGACCCCTGGGACAACATTAAACACAACAACATTCAACTTATAGGGGTCCCATAAGAAGAGAAAAGGAAAGGGACTGAGAAAATATTTGAAGAGATTAAAGTTGAAAACTTCCCTAATATGGGAAAGGAAAGAGTTAATCAGTTGAGTCCAGCAAGCACAGAGAGTCCCATACAGGATAAATCCAGGGGGAAAGAAACCAAGACACATTAATCAAAGTATCAAAAATTAAATACAAAGAAAATATATTAAAAGCAGCAAGGGAAAGACAACAAATAACATACAAGGGAATCCCCATAAGGTTAACTGCTGATATTTCAGCAGAAACTCTGCAAGCCAGAAGGCACTGGCAGGATATATTTAAACTGATGAAAGGGAAACCTACAACCAAGATTACACTACACAGCAAGGATCTCATTCAGATTTGATGGAGAAACTAAAACCTTTACAGACAAGCAAAAGCTAAGAGAATGCAGCACCACCAAACCAGCTTTACAACAAATGCTAAAGGAACTTCTCTAGGCAGGAAACACAAGAGAAGGAAAAGACCTACACTAATAAGCCCAAAACAATTAAGAAAATGGTAATAGGAACATACATATCGATAATTACCTTAAATGCAAATGGATTAAATGCTCCAACCAAAAGACACAGACTGGCTGAATGGATACAAAAACAAGACCCGTATATATGCTGTCTACAAGAGACCCGCTTCAGACCTAGGGACACATACAGACTGAAAGTGAGGGGATGGAAAAAGATATTCCATGCAAATGGAAATCAAAAGAAAGCTGGAGTAGCAATTTTCATATCAGACAAAATAGACTTTAAAATAAAGACTATTACAAGAGACAAGGACACTACATAATGATCAAGGGGTAAATCCAAGAAGAAGATATAACAATTGTAAATATTTATGCACCCAACAGAGCAGCACCTCAGTACATAAGGCAAATGCTAACAGCCATAAAAAGGGAAATCGACAGTAACACAATCATAGTAGGGGACTTAAACACCCCACTTTCACCAATGGACAGATCCTCCAGACAGAAAATAAGTAGGGAAACACAAGCTTTAAGTGACACATTAAACAAGATGGACATAATTGATATTTATAGGACATTCTATTCAAAAACAACAGAACACACTTTCTTCTCAGGTGCTCATGGAACATTCTCCAGGATAGATCATATCTTGCATCACAAACAAGCCTTGGTAAATTTAAGAAAATTGAAATCGTATCAAGTATCTTTTCTGATCACAATGCTATGAGACTAGATATCAATTACAGGAAAAAAAACTGTAAAAAATACAAACATATGCAGGGTAAATACTACACTACTAAATAACCAAGAGATCAGTGAAGAAATCAAAGAGGAAATCAGAAAATACCTAGAGACACATGACAATGAAAGCACGACAACCCAAAACCTATGGTAAAATTCAACACCCATTTATGATAAAAACCCTCCACAAAGTAGGCATAGAGGAGACTTACCTGAACATAATAAATGCCATGTATGACAAACCCACAGCCAGCATCATTCTCGATGGTAAAAACAAACCATTTCCACTAAGATCAGTAACAAGACAAGGTTGCCCACTCTCACCACTATTATTCAAAATAGTTTTAGATTTTAGCAACAGCAATCAGGGAAGAAAAAGAAAGAAAAGGAATACAAATCAGAAAAGAAGAAGTAAAGCTGTCACTGTTTGCAGGTGACATGATACTATACATAGAGTATGCTAAAGATGCTACCAGAAAACTACTAGAGCTAAACAATGAATTTGGTAAAGTAGCAGGATACAAAATTAATTCTCAGAAATCTCATGCATTCCTATACACTAATGATGAAAAATCTGAAAGTGAAATCAAGAAAACACTCCCATTTACCATTGCAACAGAAAGAATAAATTATCTAGGAATAAACCTACCTAAGGAGACAAAAGACCTGTGTGCAGAAAACTGTAGGACACGAATTAAAGTGTCATCTTTAATCATAAATTAAAGATGATAGAAACGGAGAGATATACCATGTTCTTGGATTGGAAGAATCAACATTGTGAAAATGACTCTACTACCCAAAGAATCTACAGATTCAGTGCAATCCCTATCAAACTACCACTGGCATTTTTCACAGAACTAGAACAAAAAATTTCACAATTTGTATGGAAACACAAAAGACCCCAAATAGCCAAAGCAATCTTGAGAAAGAAAAACAGAGCTGGAGGAATCAGGCTCCCTGACTTCAGACTATATACTGCAAAGCTACAGTAATCAGGACAGTATGGTACTGGCACAAAAACAGAAATATAGGTCAATGGAATAGCATAGAAAGCCCAGAGATAAACCCACGTACATATGGTCACCTTACCTGTGATAAAGGAGGCAAGAATATACAATGGAGAAAAGACAGCCTCTTCAATAAGTGGTGCTGGGAAAACTGGACAGCTACATGTAAAAGAATGAAATTAGAACACTCCCTAACACCATACACAAAGATAAATGCAAAATAGTCTAAAGACCTAAATGTAAGGCCAGACACTATCAAACTCCTAGAGGAAAACATAGGCAGAACACTCTGTTAAAATCACAGTAAGATCCTTTTTGACCTACCTCCTAGAGAAAGGGAAAACAAAAATAAATGGGACCTAATGAAACTTCAAAGCTTTTGCACAGCAAAGGAAACCATAAAGAAGACGAAAAGACAACCCTCAGAATGGGAGAAAATATTTGCAAATAAAGCAACTGACAAAGGATTAATCTCCAAAATTTACAAGCAGTTCATGTGCTCAATATCAAAAAAGAACCCAATCCAAAAATGGGCAGAAGACCTAAGTAGACATTTCTCCAAAAAAGATATAAAGATTGCCAACAAACACACGAAAGGATGGTCAACATCACTAATCATTAGAGAAATGCAAATCAAAACTGCAATGAGGTATCACCTCACATCGGTCAGAATGGCCATCATCAAGAAATCTACAAACAATAAATGCTGGAAAGGGTGTGTAATAAAAAGGAATCCTCTTGCACTGTTGGTGGGAATGTAAATTGATACAGCCACTATGGAGAACAGTATGGAGGTTCCTTAAATAACTAAAAATAGAGCTACCATATGACCCAGCAATCCCACTACTGGGCATATACCCTGAGAAAATCATAATTCACGAAGTGTCATGTACCACAATGTTCATTGCAGCTCTATTTACAATAGCCAGGACATGGAAGCAACCTAAGTGTCCATTGACATATGAATGGATAAAGATGTGCCACATATATACAATAGAATATCACTCAGGCATAAAAAGAAATGAAGTTGAGTTATTTGTAGTGAGGTGGATGGACCTAGAGACTGTCATACAGAGTGAAGTAAGTCAGAAAAAGAAAAACAAATACTGTATGCTAACACATATATATGGAATCTAAAAAAAAAAAAAAAAAGGTTCCGATGAACCTGTCCTGGGGCAGGACAAGAATAAAGACGTAGTAGTAGAGAATGGACTTGAGGACTCAGGCAAGGGTAAGCTGGGATGAAGTGAGAGAGTGGCATGGACTTATATATACTACCAATTGTAAAATAGATAGCTTGTGAAGCAGCTGCATAGG
Organism: Neophocaena asiaeorientalis asiaeorientalis; assembly: GCF_003031525.2. Taxonomy (NCBI): domain Eukaryota; kingdom Metazoa; phylum Chordata; class Mammalia; order Artiodactyla; family Phocoenidae; genus Neophocaena; species Neophocaena asiaeorientalis. The sequence goes on along the minus strand of NW_020174917.1, from coordinate 1,029,514 downwards.
ACAGGGAGATCAGCTCCCTGACCACCTAGTGGGGTGGGATAGGGAGAGTGGGAGGGAGATGCAAGAGGGAGGAGATATGGAGATATATGAATACATATAGCTGATTCATTTTGTTATAAAGCAGAAACTAATACACCATTGTAAAGCAATTATACTCCAATAAAGATTTTTTTAAAAAGTAATTAAGCTAATTCCTCTTTATTTTGCTTCATCATCTCATTCATGAAAACCAAGACATATCTACTTGCATGTGTCCAGTTTTTTATCTACCCAGTCACAAAATCGTCATGAGGTTGATTGCGAAACGAAATCAAGTTTCACACGAATTGTATGTAACATGAAGGAAACTTCTCCTCTAATGAAAATTTCACTGGCTACTGTCATGGGTGCCCTTGCTTCTCAATTGCCCCCATCTTGTTTCACAGTTAAGAGAAACTCATCTTTGTTAAGCAGATTTGGGGGCCCACTGAGCATGTAGCAACACAACTGACACATGAGTCGATTTGCTGATCTCTTAAAACTCAGTGTTTACTGATGGAAGGCATCCAAATGGTCCTTCTCCACCCTTCACTTAACAAGCATAATAATAAATGAATATTTAAAGTAGCAACAAATACATTAACTGGAAACAAATAGGTTTCATTTGTAACCAGTGCACACAGGTTAATTAACAAGGAGGAGCTTTGGTGTTGAGGCCAGGCTCCCTGATGCTGTCTGGGCAGGTGCCGTTAAGGGCCAGTGAGCTCTGCAGGGTAATTACCAGGTACCAGCGTGCTCTTCCGTTGCTTAACAAAGAGCTGCCCACCATTTGCCTAAACATATAAACCATCATCTGTGATCCTCAGCAGCAATTAAGTGACAAACATCTCTTCATTGGAGACTTGGGGAAACAAAAGAGACCTGATAAGTATATAAGGAGCCAGATGGATATTTTTGAATGTCAATTTTGAAGATCACTTTTTCAATAATGGAACATTAGAAACATTTGGTACTAGGTGAAAGAGGAAACACCATGGTATTTAAAAAAATGAAAATGGACATACGGAATAGTTGAAGCAGTGTATCCTTGAACAGCTTTCGGTTCTAAAACCTTGGAGTGGTTAACAGCCTTAATAGAATATAGAAAATTAACTCGTCTCTTTAGAGCACAGTTGAGTTATTTTTTTCCTATTATTCTAACCATCCATACACATTGAGGGAGGGGCAATGAAGAAAGTGGTGGAAATTCCCTCACAGTATGAGAGCGAAAGTCTAGCCAATATGCAGCACTTTCTCCAGGGCATGAGTTACTAATTTGTTCTACAAAAAAAACAAAAAAACTTATTACTACAAATGATATATCAGCACAAAAAAAGGCATTTTAGACCTAGAGATAGCCTTCTATCACAAACTAATTGATCTAGAAGTTTTAAGAATGTACAATTTAAAATGCCTCTGTAAGCATAGCAAGATTCCAGGAGCTATAAACCTTATAAAGGCAGCATTGAGTTAGTTCAATTAATTGTCTGGTTGGAAGAATCTCCAAAACTTTGCAGAAGCTCTTGTTTTTATAGTTAAGGATCTTCTGGGCATTTAGTTGCCTACATTTAACACTGTTGTCTAATTGCTTTGCATAATTGGTAGAGCTAAAAGGCTATTCCACAACATTAAAAAATACAATTATAAATGTATGAGTTTCCCTCATTCAGAAGGTACTGATTTTTTTTTTTTCCTGATGCCAAACTAACAGCATTTACAAATGTTTTCATGAACTGTGAGAAGCTACTGCTCAGTGTGTTCTAATGTGGGATTAGGTCAACAGCTCTCTTGAAAGAACAAAACCAACCCAGGGCTAAACAGGCAGACAGGCCTAATTAAGCATTCCAGAGAAAGGACAGCACTCAGAAAACTATGACAGACTTGACCCCTGCTTTGTACTTCACCAGGTTTCTCTATACCTTTGCCACTTTCCTCTGGATTTATTATTTTTTAATGAATTATTTAAACATGCCCATTCCACATCTACAATTAGTTTTCAAAGGAAAAGCAACATGAGAAAATAATCACAAGTTAAACAGCTTGAGAACGACTCCGGTTTTGGCAGGACGTGAAAGGCCTGGCCCCGTATCAGAGCCCACCTTTGGCGGTGGCTTCCCAAATCCCCTTTTGTTTCAAGTCCCTAAGATACAGTCTACATGGCAGCCTGAACCCCTATTTCCAACAGGAAGGACATGCAAATATCAGAGTCTCTTTTCTAGGTTATCTGCCTGTGTTCCTTTTATATACTCAGATGGGAATTAATGGTCATAATTTCAATAGTAGGGAAGAAATAGCCTACGAAAAATGGGATAGGTTTCATTATCATTAAGGAGTAAGAATCCATTGAAAAGTGGAAACACTAGTACCACTAACCACTTGCAAAAAGGGATGTGCTTAATGATTGTTTTATCCTAATCATCCTTCCCCCATCAGCACACAGAACTCAGTCCTATTTTAGTAGCAAATGGCCTCCAAAAATCGTGGTATCCTGACCCCTTATTTCTGATCACAGAACCATTCAGCTGGAATAGGTAACAGATCATCAGAGTCATCCTTCTGCCCTCAGGTATGGCTACACTCTGCTGGAACTCATCATATTGTAATATAATACCATATAAAGTGTTTAATTTACCATGCTGAAAACTTTTCCAGGGTAGGAGTTGAAGCCCAGCCATTTGTAATCCTCAGAGCCTGGCATGTAACAGATCTCCCAAAATAACTGTACATCAAAGAACTAAAACCCTCACACTGTAAAATACATCTTTCTTAGAAAGTCACTGGGGAAAAAAGGACTTTAAAATTCACTCACCAATCGTTTCTGCCCATTTTGATATTTCACAATACTCCCTCTGGAAATATTCTTTATAGCTAAACAAACAGCAATTTCCACTTCATTGTTACCAGCCCAGTGGAAGCAATACCTTGAAAATCAAGTTTTCTAAAATGTATGTGGACTCAATAATGCCACTTATATTTAAAACTGGGAAAAAGTCATTATTCTCTTGTATGACTTAACAGCAAATTGCTAGAATACATGACTAGCTTTGTGTCCACCTAGAGGGGTGGGATAGGGAGGGTGGAGGGAGACGCAAGAGGGAGGGGATATGGGAACATATGTATACGTATAGCTGATTCACTTTGTTATACAGCAGCAACTAACACGACAATGTAAAGCAATTATACTCCAATAAAGATGTTAAAAAAAAGTAAAAAATAAAATACATGATGAGAAAGAGATGTATTTGTATAACACTGGAACTATTAAAAAGATTATAAATTGACATTAAAGAGCTACCATTTGCCAGGTGCTCAATAAAAGACTGTTACTAAAACTCTGACAATATTACAAAATAAATTTTATCATCCCCGACTGACAGATATGGAAATTGAAGCCCAGGGTTTCCCAAGGTCACACAGTAAGGAGGAGGAGAAACGGAGGGGCAGGTACCGAGGCAACAAAAGATGCCATTTGTCTGACTGTCCAGGTCCAGTGGCCTGGACCACTTGCAAACATTTTCTTCTCTGTGATTGAGTAAAGTCTGAATTTAGGTTAGACCTTTCTTCTCTAATTTAGAGGCCTGAATCGACAAGTGGTCAGTGACAATGGCCACTTTAACTAGAATGGGAAGGGACGCAGCAGCCCCGAATCAGCTCTCACCATTTCATCCATAACACAGTGGGGTCCCCATAATACACTATACTGGGGCCACATAAGCACAACATTGGGATGGGCAAGATGCCAGGACACTTTGGGTTCTTCATAAGGAGGACGCAACAGGATTTTTTCCTCAGTGCCTCCAGAGTGACTTGTGACCCTTGGCAAGAGACGGGGTCCCGCCCCCGCCATCTGCCACCCGTGAGCCAGTGTATGAGGCCCTGTCACTCCTTCCCAGCTTTCTTCTGTTGATGGCAAGTCCTTAGTCAATTCACTGCTCATTAGTCCTTACAACGAGAGGATGTGATAGAAAAGGAAGATAGATCCAAGAGGCTCAGTTTAAAATTTCCCTACTTGCTAGTGAAGCAAAATGAAAATGGTGTTTCTAAAACTGGATTTGAAAACCAATGGCTTATTTGACAACTTCATGGAATACTAGTGGTAACGTAACCAGTATTGTTATTTTATGCTTTGACAATGTAAGGCAGAAATCTGATGTGTTCGCAGAAGCTATCTGAAAGCAATTGCTAGAATACCTGAAATTTCTTAAGTGAGGTTTCAGGAAGACCAGAGGCTTCTGGTTAGTGTATATGGACTAAAGAGAAAGGAACAGTCCAGGAACTGCGACAGTCGCAAGAAGCCAGGCTGCACCGGGGCCAGTGTGTTCCCTTCTCTGCAGCCTGTCATCTCCGTTGTCTCCGAACCAGACAGTTGGAGGATGAAGTGCTCTTTCCTACCCTCGGGTCCATGATTGCACATGCTTATAGTAGACTATGTCAGACCCAAATCTCTTAGGTCAACATGTTTATGGACAAAAGGTGAAAAAGAAATGAGAGTAAAATGTGATACAGGCAAGACTAGATTGCACCCCAAATCCTCCAGTGGCTCCAGATTTGTCTCAGAGGGAAAGCCGAAGTCCGTACACCATCCCCCTTCCCTGCTCACATTCCTCTCTAAGCGCAGCCCCTGCTCCTCTACCCCCTCACATGCTCTTCCACCGGCTTTGCCCTTTTGTTGTGCCTGAAATGTGTCCCATACGTTCCCACTTTAGGGATTAACACTGGCTGTTCCCTCTGCCGGGATGCTCTTCCCATCAATATCTGAATGACCCACTGCCTCTTCTCCTTCCAGTCTTTGCTCAACTTTGCTTCGCACCTAGTAGGTGCTCAATTAATATTTATTGGATAAATAAATGAATAAATGCTCTGATTAAAAGTCATTTATTCATTGAATGAACATTAGATATTGAAGAAGATATTATGCTAAACACTTCGGATACACAAAGCTGATTGAGACCTGGGAACACTCATATAGCAGTGATTTCAGTCTGCATAAACACACCATTTTGTAGGAGAAGAAATGACAGTTCCCCAAGAGAAGTGCAGTATGGTGGTATTTTTATAGGGTTTTATTCAAGAGCAGATTCTTCAAAATGAAGTGTGTGAGAATTAAAAGGGCTAAGACTTTGCCCAATTAGGGGAAGTTACTAAAGACCTCAGGGAGCAGGTGGTATCTGAGTTGAGGCTTGGGGAAGACTAGATTTGTCCATGCTGGGTTGGAACGGGTGTGAGAGTAAGAGAGGAGATTTTAGCAGGTGGAGAAAACAGCATGGATGAAATCATACATGGATATAAGGACAAGTGAGCAAGCTGCTTGTTTTTGCTGAGGTATAAGGAATATGAAGGGTAAACTGGTTTCCAACTGGAGAGAGCTTTAAATGGTAAAGCAGTTTGGAGCACAAGGTAGGCATAGTCTTAAGCAGAATAATCTGAGCTGTCATGCGTAGGATGGTCCAGAGTCTGGGAGGCCAGACACAGATGAGGAAACTTTTGCCAGTGGTCCAGGAAGGAAGGAAGGCAGTGGGGCCTGCTGAAAGGCAGTAGCAGTGGAAATGCAAAGAATAAGTGAACAAAGAGTTATGGAAATTAATTTAAAAAATAATTAGGACAGGAATGAAGATGCAGACGTAGAGAATGGACCTGAGGACATGGAGAGGGGGAAGGGTAAGCTGGGACAAAGTGAGAGACTGGCATGGACATATATACACTACCAAATGTAAAATAACTAGTGGGAAGCAGCCGCATAGCACAGGGAGATCAGCTCAGTGCTCTGTGACCACCTAGAGGGGTGGGATAGGGAGGGTGGGAGGGAGACGCAAGAGGGAGGGGATATGGGGATATATGTATATGTATAGCTGATTCACTTTGTTATACAGCAGAAACCAACACACCACTGTAAAGCGATTATATGCCAATAAAGATGTTAAAAATAACTGGGTGGAATGTATGGGAGGTAGGATAAGAAAAGAGAAGATAGTAGCTCAAATATTCTAATTATTAAAAAAAAACCAATCATAATTTAATTTTAGTTCATTTCAACATCTATAAATACCCCTTCACTTCAAATCAAGCCATTTGTTTGCTTTTCCACTCCTTAAAGTAAGTAAGTGAGGCCAGAAGAATTGTGGGATGAATTTGGCATGATTCTGAGCTACAATCTCTAGGAACAGCAAACTGAACAAGAGATGCCAGGGGCCAGGGGGCGCCTCCACGGTGACTGACGCATGGATGGGGGAGGACCACTCACCCTTAAGGAGGGGTGAGTGTGAGAGCCTAAGAGTGAACAGAGGAAGAGGCGCCAATGTATTTTTAGCTGCATTTTACGCATTAGGAAACTGAGCCTTAGCATCCTTCAATTGCCTGAACTTGTGTAGCTAGAAAGTAGCAGCTTAAGGATTTAAATTCAAATTTTGACTCCAAAGCTTATGGATGTATCTATTAGAGAAACCTGTTATTTCTCTAATTACCAAATGAATTTTTCCAGAGAAGCACCTTTTATTCCCACCTCTCTCTGTTCACTTCTCTTTCCTGAGTGTTCTGGGAGAGTTCCTAACCAAATGTAGTATACGCAGTAGGTGTTTTGGTTGAAGGACGTATTATGCTCTTTGGGAAAATCTAAACTGCTTTGAGTATTTCCCTCTTGCTGACCCTTACAGTAAAACTATGCTTTAAAAATCATGATAATAGGGCTTCCCTGGTGGCACAGTGGTTGAGAATCTGCCTGCTAATGCAGGGGACACGGGTTCGAGCCCTGGTCTGGGAAGATCCCACATGCCGCGGAGCAACTGGGCCCGTGAGCCACAGCTACTGAGCCTGCGCGTCTGGAGCCTGTGCTCCGCAACAAGAGAGGCCGCGATAGTGAGAGGCCCGCGCACCGCGATGAAGAGTGGCCCCCGCTTGCCACAACTAGAGAAAGCCCTCGCACAGAAACAAAGACCCAACACAGCAAAAATAAATAAATTTAAAAAATCATAATATGTGAATTCATACAGTGAAAATTATATTCTATACGAGATAGCTTTCAAATACCATGAAATACTACAGTACTTAGAACTAGAGGCTATTAACCTAATTAGTGTACTAAGCATGAAATATAAATGATCATACTATATTGCAAAAAGAAAAATAATTGAAAATGATGGCTAACTACATTTCAGAATTATACAAATGATACAATTATTTTATCTTATAAGTGTTAAGATGACAGGAATATTGTTAAGTAAATGGATTAAAAAGATGGGTTTTAGGGAATCCTATAATTTCAGTATTACCTGCCAAGAATTGGGCGTAAAGCTTTGAGTATAGTTTAAATCAGCTACTTTGGGGTTGGCCTTACCTTGCACCGTGGTTTATTTCAAGTACTTTCTCCTTCTGCTAGTTTAGTAATAACAGCAGGCTGAGGAGTTCCAGGGAGAGGTTAAGAAGCACGAATAAATACAGGGCAGACCAACTACCACTTACGGTTGTCTTTAAATGGGGCTCAAATTCAAGTGTTAGAAACAAAAAGAAAAAAGCCACGGAGACCGCAGAGTGGAGACACCCTGTAAAAGCAGAAACCATACATTTTTTTTGGTGATGTGCACCTCAAACCAGCCTAGCAACTGACCTAAGTCAGTCATTCAATGCGGAAATGGTTGATAAACAAATGAAAAAATTACGGAGGGGATTCTTCTAATATACAAATCTAAGCATGATCCTAGTGTCTCCCCACCAGCAAGTAACAATTCAAATTCTATAGCAGAGAAATGGGGTCTGCCTCCACTCCTGCCCCATGTGTAAGTGCATCTTTCACCATTAACCCTGCCCCACCTGGTAACAGGTCCTTGGGAGACCCCTTGGCTGCACACCCGCTTTCCCTCAAGGTCTTCAATCCCTTGTCAAGACTCCTCCTTGAAGTCGTCCATCTTATCCTTTTCTCTCTTTGTTTTCCCACTGTTAACTATTATTGCATTTCTGAAATAGACTCTACTAGAAAGAAGTCTCCGTGTGTCTTAGACTGGGAGCTGAGTCTAACTCATCTCTGAATACCCAGCAGTTCACATGGTCTGGCTGTAAATGCGAACCTATAAAAGTTCTTTGAATGAAAGGAGGAACAAAGTATGGAAGGAAGTGAAGAGAAAGCGTGAAGCTCCACTAGAAATGGAAGCTGATTTGCAGCTGGGTGTGCAAAGTGGCTACTCTGAAAAGACATGGCTTCTAATATCCCTCTTCAGTGTCTGGAATCGAGTTTACATGAGACTAAAACGACTTGCTTTCTGATGAAAAAATTAGTTACCTGTTATTGCGCACTACGTGAGCTGAAAGAAATGACAGTTTTATTAATTTTCTACTAATTTTAATTTTTTCCTTTGAAAATGTCAGAATTGTAGAAAGGTTGCAGAAATAAAATTCTCATGCTCACAATCCTCTAGATATTAGCATTTACTTTCTTTCTGAATAATTTAAGAGCAAACTGCAGAGATTAAGCCCCTTTACCTCTAAATATTTCAGTGTGTGTTTCCTAAAAACAAGAAATTATGTAACCTCAGTACAATTAACAAAGAGTCGAACACTGAGACAGTACTGTTACCTAATGTATAGACCTTCATTCAGATTTTGCCAATTGACTTAACATCTTTTATAAGAAAGAAAATCCAGAGTCTTCTCATTCAAGGCATCGTATCAAGTCATCGTATTTCTAGTCGTCTTTAATCTGGAACAGTATTTGAGTCTTCTTTTTGTTTTGTTTTCATGGCACTGATTTTTTTTTAAGAGTACAAGCCAATTATCTTATAGGATGTCTCTCATTTGGGGTTGGCCTAATGTTTCACACGAATTTAGATTCAGGTTTTACACTTGGCAGGAATGTTACAGAAGTGATGCTGAATTCTTCTCAGCACTTCTCATCACAGAAGCAGACTAGATTTGTGCATTTGCTGGTGATGTATAACTTCAATCACTTGGTTAAGGGGAGATTTACACATTTCTCCACGTTCAAGTTCCCATTTGACCCTCTTTAATGAGTAACTCTTCTGTATATAAGTAATCCTCCTCAAACTTCCACCCACTACTTTTAGTGTCCATTAATGATCCTTCCCTGAATCGATTATGAGGATGATGGTTGCCAAATGGCGATCTTCTAATCTCATGCTTTTTTTCACCTTTATTGGTTGCCTTTCTACTGTAAGAAGCAGCTTTTCCTTCTCACCCACTTTTTTCTGTATTCATGTTAACATGAACTCAATGTATTAATATTAGCCTGAACTCACGGAGTTTTACCCTATTCAATAGATGACAAACTATTACTCTCATTATTTATTTTGATCCCCAAATGGTCCCAGCCCCTCAAGCTGGCTCCTGAGTCTCACTGGTTTTTAGTGTTTTCCAGTGACTCTGTTTGCATCATATATTTAATCTCACCCTTTGATTTCACTGTTCTTTTCCTGGCAGTACTCTTTAAACACTTTTCTTTGAAGGTTTTATTCTTCATAATTAAATTTTATATAGAACAAATCCCAATACCAGTTTATGACCATAATTTAACACAATAACAGCAGCTAATGTAGTTTTTCAACACAAACCTGCATTTTCTTTTTTTCTAACTACTCCTTTTTTGATCATTTTATTTGTAGATTCAGAAATGGCTCAACTGGCAAAAAAAAAAAAAAATTGAGTTCTGTCAACATAGGCAAGGTGAAATAGCAAGATGAAGAAATCACCTGGATCATTACAGTAAAACTCCACTTCTTTCTGTCAATGAAAGTGTTATCAGCTTTCTGCTTTGTTCTTGGGGCTAACAGTGTATGTGTGGGTGCAGGGCAGTGAGCCGCAGATGGCAGCGGGTGGGAGGTACTGTGGCATAGGGCTGCCTGCCCAAGAGATCTTAGCAGTCTACACTGATAACAGGTAAAGAACAATTGTTCAGTTAGGCTTACTCTGCCTATAAAAATATATTTACCTCTATAGAGTTATTTGTAATACATTTACAAGTAATATAGGATTTCAAGGTTTCTAGGCTAATTTTGCTTAAGACACGCAATGCCTATGGAAAAAATGATACTTTTCCTTTGTGACTACCCTTTCAAACACTAGAGCATCATGGGCAAGCTCTAGCAGATACATGCATAAAATGGGTGATCATGAGTCCTCCAAAAGTCCTCCAGCTGGGACGCCCTGTCTGCTGAGCTCACCTCTCCAGGCAAGACTGCCAAGGCCATGACACCACAACTGATCCAACTGAATCTACGGAGGAATTTCAGCAGAATGCAATTCCCCAAATTATCATTTGGACACAATTGTGTGTTAACAGTTACCCTGAAATTCGCTTACATGGTGGCGTGTTGTTTTGCAGCTTTGCAGGCACGATCTCACATCCCCCCATCTGCTTTCCCTGACTGGCAGAGACCTTGCTTCATTTTCTGGAGCTCCATTTCTGCGACTCTAAGAAGTTCAGAAAGTGGCAATCAGGGAGAAGACGGGCAACCGAATCCGCCCGCTCTCACAACGGCAGTACTGCCTGTGCTTGCGCACAGCCTATCATACACCATTACAGTTGATCAAGCTTAAAAAGCAAACTCAGATTTTCAAGCGAAGCAGTCGCTGGAGTACATTTATGGATCATGTTCTCATTCCGATACCGTCCCCAGGGAAGAGAGTGCACAGCACAAGTAACGTATATGCTGTTTCCCTTCAATATAAGTTTTGCATAAAACAGAAATGCTCCGGTCTGTAAACGGTATGAGTGCCTGTCATACACATGGCAACCAGAAGGTGGCACGGTCTTAACATTGACCAAGGGCTGTCAGCTCCACCGTTGAATCCAAGCAGATTTATTTGTGAAGATAGCAGCTTCTTGCACTGTGGACATTCATTTATGGGTTTGTATCTGTCCCCACTACATACCCACAGACCCCTTCCTATGCTTGGAAACAGAACTCTTTGTTTCCATTTTCTTTTTATCATCCTCCCCTTTTAAATTAGAATTGTTTTGCTTTATGCTTTAGAGGACTTGAATATTTGCTCTGTGCTTATCTTCCTGTTAGAAGAATTTAGTTATTGAAATCTAAACGGATCCTCATGCTTTGAATCTTGCTTTTGTCTTATTTGTAACCAATTTCCAACATATGAAGAAGATCTAAATTTTATATTCATCCATTAAAAGAGCTTTGTTCAAAGAGTCATTAATTCTTTGGTCAAAAGTAGCCAAAAAATTGGTCAGAATGAATTACTCATATGAAGTGAGGTGCGTGTGTATAATTTAAAAAGGCATTTTAGATTTCAGATGTGTCAAACATTGCATTTAAACCTCAGATTCCATTTTAGAGAACAAAATGTCTATGAATTGACTAGTATTTCTCTTTCATTGAGAGAAAAGAGACATGCCTTTGTATCTTATGAAACTGGTTTCGTTACAACGCATCAGAGGCCTTAGAGTAAAAATGAACAATATTTAAACAAGTCGGCAATATTTTATAGCAACTATGAATGCTGGCAAATAGGCACCATTTCAATACTCAGAGAAGTACCCTACTCCACTTACTCTTCATTGCCGAGTAAAACAAACGTACAATTCCTTGACGTGCATCATTACATTTATCACTTCGTTCTTTAAGTGGGAGTCCAGATTGAAAGTAACCTCTTGTTTTTCAATATTCTTCTCTTTACTTATTACCCACCTGTGCTTCCAGTCTCCCGACCTCCCCACAGACAGAAATTTCTGTCTAACCTATTGCTTTACCTTGGGCTTCGAGGCATTCCCTCCTTCTGCCCCTGCCATCTGTCAGCCTCCCTGTCTTTCCACCCTTTCCTCTCCTCTTCCTCCCCACATGCCTGTCAGAATGCTTATTGCGGGATGTGGCTCTCTCTGACTGCGAAGCTTACTCAGCCCTTACATGATAGGCAATAACTAAAATTCACTGAGCTGAACTGCTATTTGGTTTTGCAGAGTCCAAATAGCAACACAGAAAGGAAAAAAAGTTTATGTATATTTTATATTATATACGTGTATATGTATATACACATATGTATATGTACACACACATAGGTATATGTACACATATGTATAATATGTATATTATATAAATATAATAATAGCATGAGTCCTGAAGCAATGGCTAGTTCTTGCAGGCATCTCATCCAACCAAGCCCTCCCTCAAAAAAAAAAAAAAATCACCAATAAATCTGATTCTTGATATTTTTCTCCTCTGAGTATGGAGAAAATAAGCATCAATGAAGCCAAGTGGGTGAAATTTATAACTGCAGCAGCTTCTTCATTGTTGGACATTTTTAAAAACTTATTTTGTAAGTATAAACAGGTCACACCTCAGAGAACCCCAAAGTTTTATATGTCCTGACCTCCACCTGCCATGCATTAGAATCAATAATGGCATTTGCTACTTCCCCCCAGCTCCACTTCTACTCCAGCCATAAAGAGAAATAGAAACTTAACCTCGTTCTGCCTCCCTGACATTTTCACTCTCCCCTCAAGGTCCTGGATTTTCCCAGCACATGCCCACTCTGGCAGAGATCGGAGAACGGCTGGTTCAGGGCAGACCATATGGCCAGGAGCCTGCCTGCTACACTGGGACGTGATGGGCCTTCAGGTACCCCCAGGCTTAGATTTGGTCTTCCTCTCAAGGGTCTGAATGGATCCTAAGAAGCCCTCTGGGGATGAAAGTCCAGTCCACAGAGGGTAGAGAATAGTTACTTCAAAACCTGGACATGTTTCAAGAATCTATGTTAATTGAGCTGACTTGTCATCCTGTCCCATGACTCATAATTACAGCCATTTTCTGCTCCAGGATAAGAGGTGAAGACTATTTACTTCTATAAGAGGCCAAGCGGAGACAACACCCACTCTTCCCTGGCATAGCCTGGGGATCTTTAGGGTTCAGCAAGTTTTCCTTCTCCCCAACTGCATAACCCTAGCAGATGCGTACCCTTTCCCAGATGAAGGATCAAGTTTCAGGATTCTCCACCTGGCATACAGTAGGCGCTCAATAATTTTAAAGTAAACAAATGATCTCAGGTTTTTGAAGTTAAACATGGAGGTGAAATTTCATCCTGAAGATTTCCTTCTGGTCCATCTCCTGTCTTCCCCACATCTTACAGATCCTGGCTTTCTGTCTCTCTCCAGTGTCTACAGCAGAAGTTACTTGTCTCCCGTTTTGGGGGTCGAGGTGGAAAATGGTACCCTAGATCATACAAAGGCCACCTGAGGTCTCATACTGTCTCCTTAATAAAGCATAACAATTCAAAATAACTAAATTTAAACTTCAGAACAGCAGGATATGGCCAACTATGTAGAAGCAAAATGAAGAAGGCATGAAGAAAGAAAATTTCAGAATGAAATGGAAGCTAGAAAAAATGTGAGAGTCAGAAAACAAGAAAGACGTAGAGAGTGTGGACTGTGATTACTGTGTGCTGAAGCAAAATGGGATTACTAGGCCAGTGATTTTTAAAATTTACTTATTTATTTTTCTGCTTTATTTCTCTTTTCTGTTTTATTGACATATAACACTGTATTAGTTTTAGGGCTACAATGTGACGATCTGATACATGTGTATATTGAGAAACGATCACACGATATATTTAGTTAACCCCCATCACCACCAGTGATTTTTTTTTTCTGACTGCTTTTTTTTGTTGAAGTGTAGTTGATTTACAATATTATTTAAGTTTCAGGTGTACAGCACAGTGACTCAGTATTTTTATAAAGTATACTCCATTAAAAGTTATTACAAGATAATGTCTATAATTCCCTGTGCTATATATCTTTGTTGCTTATCTATTTTATACATAGTAGTTTGTATCTCTTAGTCTCCTACCCCTAACTTGCCCTGCCCCTACTCTCTCCCCTCTGGTAACCAGTAGTTGGTTTTCTTTTTTTTTTTTAAACCTTGGATGCACTTTATTTTCTTCTTAGTTTTTTAATTGAAGTATTGTTAATCTACAGTGTGTTATTTCAGGTGTACAGCAATTTTTTTGGTAAGGACTACTTTTCAATCTGTGCTTGAGTCCTCTCTCTTGTAAATGTTTACCTTCTGAAAACTGTTGTGGAGATTATAGGAAATGATAGGTAAAAATATTTTGGATTGGAGAATGACATATGGTAAACCCTCATAAATGTTAGCTGTTTTTTTTTTTTGCCTCTTATGGGCAAATGAAGATTATAATGATGTATCTTCACAAATTAATTTTTAATACCAAATTTAACTTTTAGATTTAACAAAATCACAATAGAGATCCCAGCGGCATTTGGAGTAGAGGTAAATTAATAAAATTATTGAATTAACCTAAATGAGTTTTTTTTTTAAAAAAGAAACATTTCAAAAAAGAAAAATGATTCAAAGGACTTCTTTACTTGTTATAAAGCAAGACTTTATGACCGTTGTAAAGGAAGAATGACAGAAAAATCAGCAAATTGCATACGTGGCCTTAGCTTCTTTCACAATAAGGAAGCATCACACACCAAATGATGTTTAAAAATAACTATTCAGAAATATCTTGGTGGCCTTTTTGGCCACTATATACCAAACACTACATGAAGTGTCATTTCCCCCTTCAGCCCTGTCAGAAACGCAGCCTCTCGCTTTGCAGGGGAGGAGATGGCTTCCCTTCCTGGATAGCTCTCCCTCTAGTGCGAGGGCCTACCTCCCCAGCGACTGTTCTTTTGGTAGCTGAAATCATTTTAGTTAGTCCTCAACTGGCACTGTGAACCATAATAAATATGAAATGGATTGGAGAATTAAATGTAAAACTTGTAATCAAAAAGATGCTTGGATAAAATACAGGTGACTATTTATCTTGGGTATGTAAAGGGCTTAAAAAAAAAAAATCGGGCTTCCCTGGTGGCACAGTGGTAGAGAGTCCGCCTGCCGATGCAGGCAGGGGACACGGGTTCGTGCCCCGGTCCGGGAAGATCCAACGTGCCGCGGAGCGGCTGGGCCCGTGAGCCATGGCCGCTGGGCCTGCGCGTCCGGAGCCTGTACTCCGCAACGGGAGAGGCCACAGCACTGAGAGGCCCGCGTACCACAAAGAAACGAACAAAAAAACAAAAAAACCCCATCACTCCCTGTCCCCACCCGTTACATTGATATATAACCTGTGTAAGTTTAAGGTGTATAACAGGATGATTTCATACCCGTATATGTTGTGAAATGATTAACACACTAAGGTATGTTAATCCCCTCACATAATTACCACTTTTATAAAGGATTTTAAGTATAAAAGGAAGGGAAAGGAAAATTGACGGGCTATGCTAAGTTGAAAAAAAATTAACTTATATATGTGAAAATGTCATAAAAAATTAAAAGGCCATAGACAAACTGGGAGAAATATTTGCAGCAAATATGACAGACACAGGACCACTATCCTAAATGTATAGGGACTATCTGAGAAAAACCCTCAGTGTGCCAGTAGAAAAGTGGGCAAGGGATATTAACAATTAAGGATTGTTAAGAATTAGAATTAATACAATGGGCGATAAATATATAAAAAATATTCAGACTCACTAATGGTCAAATAAATACAAATTAAAACAGTTTTTTCAACTCTCCAGTTATTAAAGATTTTAAAACTTCATAAAGCAGGTGAGATAGCCATGTGTTCTGATAACCAGCAGGCAAACATGCAACGGGAATGGACTCTCTAAATGCAATTTGGCAAAATACATGTCATCAGATTTTTTAAAACGTTGTTAATTTTTTGTTTTACATCTTTATTGGAGTATAATTGCTTTACAATGCTGTGTTAGTTTCTGCTGTATAACAAAGTGAATCAGTTATACATATACATATACATATGTTCCCATATCGCTTCACTCTTGCGTCTCCCTCCCTCCCACCCTCCCTATCCCACCCCTCTAGGTGGTCACTAAGCTAATTTTTAAGCAACTAATTTCACTTTGAGAAATCTGCTCCAAGGAATGAGTTAAGTTTTGAGGCAAAGATTTTCTTATACAGTGAAAAATAAACCAGATATGACTTCAATGTACACAGGGAAAAGGCTACATATTTTTTACCCATCCACAGGTAGAATATTTATATTTCCACTAAAAATATTCTCAAATAATTTTGGAAAATGATCATAAGGTCAAGTTAAGTGAATACAGCAGGACAAAGTTATGTGACAATAAGATTCCAATTATGAAACACATAATCTAGAGAAGAGATCGAAGATAGAAAAAATCAGATGACTGATTTTTTTATACTTTATTTTCTGAAAGTCTACAAAAAACATATCTACCTTCATAATCTAAAACGGCATTAATTTTTTGTGTGCCCTTACTTTTTCTACTTTTAATAGCTCTACTTTACAATATGAAAGATGTGTAGAGATAAAAAGTAAAGGTGAATAAGATTAAAAAATTAGGATGATCAAGGAATTTCTAGAGATCATTAGTATAAAGACAGAAGTACATTTAATTACGAAGTGTTTGAGGGAAGAGAGAAGAGCTAGGAAGAGAACAAAAAAAGGTAAAGAGGCAGACTAAGATACTAAATAATTCGACATGAATAATATTCCTGGGTCACATGCCCAAATTCACTGAGCCCCTAAGCTTCAGAAGCCATCTGGATTAAAAAGTGACTAGACCAGAATTGCTGGGGAAGATGTCGGAAGAGTAAGACACGGAGATTACCTTCCTCCCCACAGATACACCAGAAATACATCTACACGTGGAACAACTCCTACAGAACACCTACTGAACGCTGGCAGAAGACCTCAGACCTCCCAAAAGGCAAGAAACCCCCCACGTACCTGGGTAGGGCAAAAGAAACAAGAATAAACAGAGACAAAAGGATAGGGACGGGACCTGCACCAGTGGGAGGGAGCCGTGAAGGAGGAAAGGTTTGCACACACTAGGAAGCCCCTTCACAGGCGGAGACTGCGGTTGGCGCAGGGGGAAAGCTTCAGAGCCGCGGGGGAGAGCGCAGCAACAGGGGTGCGGAGGGCAAAGCGGAGAGATTCCCGCACAATCGCGGCCGGCACTCACCAGGCCGAGAGGCTTGTCTGCTCACTCACCGGGGCGGGCGGGGCTGGGAGCTGAGGCTCGGGCTTCGGTCGGAGCGCTGGAAGAGGACAGGGGCTGGCGGCGTGAACACAGCCTGAAGGAGTTAGTGCACCACGGCTAGCCGGGAAGGAGTCCGGGGAAAAGTCTGGACCTGCCAAAGAGGCAAGAGACACTTTCTTCCCTCTTTGTTTCCTGGTGCGCGAGGAGAGGGGATTAAGAGCCCTGCTTAAAGGAGCTCCAGAGACAGGCGCGAGCCGCGGCTAAAAGCTTGGTGGACTTTGGGAGCAAGATACATTGTTTTTTCCCCTTTTCCTCTTTTTGTGAGTGTGTATGTGTATGCTCCTGTGTGAGATTTTGTCTGTATAGCTTTGCTTCCACCATTTGTCCTAGGGTTCTATCCGTCCGTTTTTTTTTGTTCTTGATTTTGTTTTTAAATTTTTTTCTCTTAATAATTATTTTTTAGTTTAATAACGTTATTTTATTTTACCTTTTTTTGTCTGTATAGCTTTGCTTCCACCATTTGTCCTAGGGTTCTATCTGTCCTTTTATTTATTTATTTATTTTTCTCTTAAAAATTATTCTTTTATTTTAATAACTTTATTATATTTTATCTTACTTTATTTCACTTTATCGTCTTTCTTTCTTTTTTCCTTCCCTCCTTCCTTCCTTCCTTCCTCCCTCCCTCCCTCCCTTTCTTTCTTTCTTGCTACTTCTACTAATTCTTTCTTTCTACTTTATTTCCCTTTTATTCTGAGCCGAGTGGATGAAAGCCTTTTGGTGCTGCAGCCAGGAGTCAGTGCTGTGCCTCTGAGGTCGGAGAGCCAACTTCAGGACACTGGTCCACAAGAGACCTC
>NW_020174917.1:1011276-1011605 GCF_003031525.2 Neophocaena asiaeorientalis asiaeorientalis | reverse complement strand
TCAACACCAGCACCCAGCTTCACTCAACGACCAGCAAGCTACAGTGCTGGACATCATATGCCAAACAACTAGCAACACAGGAACACAACCCCATCCATTAGCAAAGAGGCTGCCCAAAATCATAATAAGTCTACAGACACCCCAAAACACACCACCAGACGTGGACCTGCCCACCAGAAAGACAAGATCCAGCCTCATCCACCACAACACAGGCACTAGTCCCCTCCACCAGGAAGCCTACACAACCCACTGAACCAACCTTAGCCACCGGGGACAGACACCAAAAAAACGGGAACTACGAACCTGCAGCCTGCAAAAAGGAGACCCCA
>NW_020174917.1:1010946-1011161 GCF_003031525.2 Neophocaena asiaeorientalis asiaeorientalis | reverse complement strand
AATAATGATAGTAAAGATGATTCAGAATCTTGGAAATAGAATAGACAAATTGCAAGAAACATTTAACAAGGACCTAGAAGAACTAAAGATGAAACAAACAACGATGAACAACACAGTAAATGACATTAAAAATAATCTAGATGGGATCAATAGCAGAATAACTGAGGCAGAAGGACGGATAAGTGACCTGGAAGATATAATAACAGAAATAACTA
>NW_020174917.1:889116-1008643 GCF_003031525.2 Neophocaena asiaeorientalis asiaeorientalis | reverse complement strand
ATCATCAAAAAATCTAGAAACAATAAATGCTGGAGAGGGTGTGGAGAAAAGGGAACACTCTTGCACTGCTGGTGGGAATGTGAATTGATACAGCCACTATGGAGAACAGTATGGAGGTTCCTTAAAAAACTACGAATAGAACTACCATATGACCCAGCAATCCCACTACTGGGCATATACCCTGAGAAAACCATAATTCAAAAAGAGTCATGTACCAAAATGCTCATTGCAGCTCTATTTACAATAGCCCGGAGATGGAAACAACCTAAGTGTCCATGAACAGATGAATGGATAAAGAAGATGTGGCACATATATACAATGGAATATTACTCAGCCATAAAAAGAAACGAAATTGAGCTATTTGTCATGAGGTGGATAGACCTAGAGTCTGTCATACAGAGTGAAGTAAGTCAGAAAGAGAAAGACAAATACCGTATGCTTAAGACAAATAAAGTATGCTAACACATATATATGGAATTTAAGAAAAAAAAATGTCATGAAGAGCCTAGGGGTAAGACAGGAATAAAGACACAGACCTAGTAGAGAAAGGACTTGAGGATATGGGGAGGGGGAAGGGTAAGCTGTGACAAAGCGAGAGAGAGGCATGGACGTATATACACTACCAAATGTAAGGCAAATAGCTAGTGGGAAGCAGCCGCATAGCACAGGGAGATCAGCTCGGTGCTTTGTGACTGCCTGGAGGGGTGGGATAGGGAGGGTGGGAGGGAGGGCGATGCAAGAGGGAAGAGATATGGGAACATATGTATATGTATAACTGATTCACTTTGTTATAAAGCAGAAACTAACACACCATTGTAAAGCAATTATACTCCAATAAAGATGTTAAAAAAAAAAAAGTGACTAGATCACCACTGTGCTCTCTTGTTATTTAAGTCCTCACATCTTAAAACTGGAAGCTGAACTCTGAGTAGATTTTTCCAGAGGAGCAGAATGGAAAGGATGCTGTGGTTTGAAGCAGCTATTACCAAAGCAATATTACCCTGAGGGCGAGAGGGAGCAAGTCCAGTGCTTCCCGGGCCAGAGGTCTCCACCTGTGTCAACATTAATTCCTCATTGCTGGTCTGATAATCAGAAGACTGCTCTGTCCTGAAACCACTGACCTGAAAACTGTGGTCCCTGTGGAGCCTGTCGTTCAGGTGCTATTCTGATGGCTTATGCTCTGCCTATGCCAGTCTTGACAATCTGCGTTCAGCTGGAGACTGGGAGCATTGTGGCCACTCCAGAGAGGGAGGCTGCTATTCCGTTAGAGCAGTTGCTTTGACGTTGGAATGTGGGCTCGTTGTTGCCCAATCTCTTGTCATTTTTTAAAAAGATAGAGTTAGAAATCTAGATTTTTAAAATGATAAATCTCTCTATTCTTAAAATTGGCAATTGATTTGAAATACTTAAGACCTGTGCTGGGCATCTCTTTGTGGACCAAATGGAACATGCCTGCTGGTCTCATCCAGCCCCAGAGCTGCAATTGGAGACTTCTGTTCTACAGCATCAGGTGGGACTAAATGGTCTCTATCCTAAAAATAATATGCCAGGCTCTGAGAGGGGGCAGAGGTGTAAAGATGAATGAAACAAATTCTCTGCCTTCAGGAAGTTTTACGTCTGGTGTAGGAGACAGACTATCAGGAAGGCAAGTCAAAATACGACAGTGTGCTGCTGATACACAGAAGAGAACCAAGCACTGCCTGACACAGAGCTGGTTTTGTCCGAGAGGAATCTAGGGAGGCTCAGTGGAGGAGGTGGCACTAGATCTGGGTGTGTCCTGTGGTTCCCAAACAGAAGGGACCATAGAAGGAGAGTCTGGTTTACTCCTGGAGGGAAAGCGTTCATCTGACTGAACCACAAAGTGAAGACTTTTCTGACCAACGACAGATTTCTTGGAAGAGGAAAACAGTTCCTTCCTGTATAAGTGAAAGCAGAAAGCAAGGAAATGGTGGACAAAAGAAATAGACAATGTGTTTAGGGGACAGGAAATAATAATAAAGGAGCATGAAAAGAAAGTGTGAAAGGATGAGAAGCTACAGGAGACAGAATGGCGGCCTGAGAGGAATTTCAGTAATAGGAGAAGTGAGTTCATACTGACTTCCAGCAATGCCTGAATACGCTGGGATCATTTGGACATTTGATTCCTTGTGGAGGAAGGGTGGGCAATATGGTAAATGACTCAGTCTCAACTATTTACTTCTTCTAGCATGGAGGAACTGGTGATCGAAATATTAATACTGATAGAGCTTTCTCCCAGGATGTTGACTGTAATTAGTGGTGCACTGCAAACTCTGAGTGCTTAATAAGTTGGTCATAATGTTATCCTATTTCCCATGTTAAGCTATTCTGGGGGCAAACTTTTCACTTAATGTCCTAATTAAGTAATCCCAGTCAGGTATTTGTGGCATTAACCCTTTGGTTGCCCCACAAGGCCTATTTTCCTTGACTGGGTCACCCTGCACACTCAGTGCAGGGAAAAGAAGACGTATATGAATACATGTAGTTACTCTATTCTTACATACAATTAGCTCATAATTATCCTTCAAAGCAAATACGATTACCCTTTTCATTCCACACATAATTCTTAGGTTGAATATTGCCAAGTTGGGACTGGAGTTCCATTTCAAGGCTTCCCTGGATGCTAATTTTAACCTGAATTTATCTGGATAAAAACATCTGTGAGGCAAGAAAGGGGCATGCAGCATGCTTTTTCCTGGCACCAACTCCTCCAGAAGAGAAAAAATGCTATTACCCAGGGATGTTATACTAGTTAGGATGGGCTAAGTTATGTTGCAGTAACAAATAATCCTAAAACCTCAGTGGCTTAATATAACAAAAGTTTATTCCTTACTCACATTTCATGTGACAAAGGCTCCATTCACTCACATTTCCCTGATCACAGCAGCAAGAGGAAGGGGATATGGTGAATTCTGCACTATCTCTTAAAGCTTCTGTCCAGAGATCACCCAATCTCTTCTATTTCATTGGCCAAAGCAAATCATGCTGACCTAACTTCAAAAGGAAGGAGAGAAGAAATGGGATATTTATGAACAGCTCTAATGGCTATCATAGGCATAACCCCTGGCGAAAGAAGTTTCCTCTTTAAGTTACTGCAAAGCATAAGCTAATAGCTACTAGAAGATGAGATGGGTCATCTGAACCATGCCCCAAGTCATCACTCAAGAGACAGGACTTTGGGGTACGAAAATGAAAGGTTACCTTTTTTTCTCAAGAAGTTTGCAAACCAGTGGCAGGAAGAGAGAGAATGATATGCATAAATAATCAGAGTATTTTGTAGTAATTGCTGGGATGGAGGGAAGTACAATGGGATCATGGGAAAGGGGAAGGATTTAAGAGATGTAAAGAGGGTACAAATGAGAGCAGTTGCTGATCAATGAATTATTGAGCATGAAAGAGAGACAAATCTTGGATGATTCCAGGTTTCTGGTTTGGTTAACTGGATATATATTAATCAAGAAAAGGATCACAAGGTTAAGAACAACCTTGGGCAACAGTAAGGAGAATGTATAAATTTTGTTTTATCCAAGTTGTTCTCAAGTACCAAAGAGATTTAAGCAGAGATGTCCAGTAATTGTTTAAACTTAGAGGTCTGGGCCAGAGAGAGCTGTTTGCATTTAGTTGAGCAACTACTTATTGAGCAGCTACTCTGTGATGTACTTTGCAGGGAGCTATGGATACAAAGATCAATAAAACATAATCCCTGCCAGAGAGGAATTACATCTAGTGCAAGCAAAAGACACATGAACAGATAATTGCCCTGCAAGATGGTCCCTGTTATAAGAGATGTGTAGAGTGTTCTGGGAGACCAATAGAGAGGCCTTCAATCAAGTTTAGAAGGGTGATGGTGTTCGTTATTCAAAGAAGTCTTCTTGGAGGCGATGCTTGAAATGAGTGTAGAGAGTCGGATAGAACCTCTTTGGGCTAGTGAAGCACGGTAGTATAGTTTCTGTAGTTATACTTTCTGGATTCAGATCCTGACTTTATTCTTTTTCGTGTAAGTCACTTAAACCTCTCTGTTCCTTGGTTTTCCATCTCTAAAATGAAGATAATAATAGCTCTACAATACCTATATTAAAGCACTTCTGAGGATTAAATGCAATAATGGTACATATCAAGAGCAAGGTATAGGGCTTCCCTGGTGGCACAGTGGTTGAGAGTCCGCCTGCTGATTCAGGGGACACGGGTTCGTGCCCCGATCCGGGAAGATCCCACATGCCGCGGAGTGGCTGGGCCCGTGAGCCATAGCTGCTGAGCCTGCGCGTCTGGAGCCTGTGCTCCGCAGCGGAAGAGGCCACAATGGTGAGAGGCCTGTGTACCATCAAAAAAAAAAAAAAAAAAAAAAAAAAAGAGCAAGGTATAGCCCCAGACATATAGTAGGTGCTCAATAAACATCATTACTATGTTTATTATTTGCAGAGATGGGATGGCAGAAGGATATTGCAGACAACAGATATAACAAAACAGATGTTTATGAAATCATAACCACTGGGTTATTTTGATAGCTCTAAGCAGTTTACTATTGCTAGAGTTTAGAATGTGAGGCAGGGAGTAGCAAGAAAGGAACCTGGGAAGACCTTCAGAGGGTAATACAGCCTTGGTAATTACTACACAAAAAGTTATGGCTATTTACGGGTTTTAAGAAAAGGAGATGATGATATTTCTGTGGTTAAGAACTTTTTCTAGCAGCTGTTTGGAACTGTAGGGAGAAAGAATAGAAGCTGAAACACTCAAGGGGAAGACTGTAATTTTTGTAGATCAGAAACAGAGTAAGCCTGAATTAAGCAATAATCATGAGGATAGAGCAGAGAGAATGGACTCAAGAAATACTTAGGAAGCAAAACCAGCAAACTCTGTGATTAGATATAGCCAGGATGAAAGAGAGGGATGATTCTCTCAGGTTTCTTCCTTGGCTACCAGGAAGATGTTAGTGCCACCAACTATGCTAGAACCCAGGAGAAAAATCAGGTTTTGGCAGGGGGTGCTGTAATTGTGAGGCTTGTAAGTAAAATCACTCATTTGGAGCTTGGGAGAAGTTTAGAACTGCAGATAAATAATTTGTGTGTCAACAGCATACAGCCTCTAAGCAAAATTAGGACAGTAGGTGATCTCCAGGAAAATGTGTCAACAGGGAAGGCCAGTCGGCTGAAGATAAAACTGGTGAATTCTAGCAAGTAGAAGATGGGAAAAGGAAGAGGAATCCATAAAGGAAACCTAAAGAAATGGCAAAGAGATTTTTTGTTTTTTAAATAGGAAAGTCTGTTTACGTGGGAACAGAGGGAGTAGCCCTCCATTTATGCAAACAAATATTTTAACCATCTATTCTTCCTAGCACTATAGTTAATAGAGGCATATTCAGAAAACAGAATCAATAAAGTGGATTGAAAATTGTCCATTACATTTAGCCCTGAACAGTTTTATTGATGACCTAAATAGGAGCAATTTCTGTGAGGTGATAAAAGCAGGATCCTGAAGGCAATATAGTACAAAGAGTGAATGACAGGTGAAGAGGAAGAAACAGTAAGAGTAGATAAGTTGTGCATAAGCTTACAGAGGAAAATATGTAGTGAAAAGAAAAGAAAGCCAAGAACAGAAGCAAGAGACGAGTGGACGAAGAGAAGATGGTGTGGAAGACAGAGAGGGATTTAGATTAAAAATGTGAAAGGGGTTGCATAGTGGAAGACAGAGAAGATTTTTTAAATTAAGCAATAAAATTTTATTTCAGATATTATAATTTTTAATTCTTTTTTTTTTTTTTACAATTTCTATTTCTCTTCTGAGAACTTCTATCTTTCCATTAATTTCAAAAGTGTTCGTACTGGCTTCCCTGGTGGCACAGTGGTTGAGAGTCCACCTGCCGATGCAGCGGACACGGGTTCGTGCCCCGGTCCGGGAAGATCCCACATGCCGTGTTGTGGCTGGGCCCATGAGCCATGGCCGCTAAGCCTGCACGTCCGGAGCCTGTGCTCCGCAACGGGAGAGGCCACAACAGTGAGAGGCCCGTGTACCGCAAAAGAAAAAAAAGTGTTCGTACTTACCTCATGGAACACATATAATAGCTGCTTTAAAATCTCTATCTGATAATTGGAACAGGTGGATCATCCCAGTTGTCACTTATGGATTCCCTTTGAAATTAGTTATATTTTCCTAGTTCTTTGTAAGTTGAATAATTTTTTATTGTATCCTAGACATTTTTAGTATTATGTTGCTTAGAGTCTAGATACTGGGTAAATCCTCGAGAGAATGTTCATTTTTGTTTGTTATTTTTACCAGGCACGCAACCCAGTAATTTTCAGGTTGAAATTTATGCCTCACTTTCTGGGGATGAAGGTTTCAATGTCAGTTCAACTCTCAAAACTTTGATATTCTACTTTGGGTCTGCTGTGAGCATGTACCACTCAAGGGTAAGTATGAGACCTGGGTGAGAGTTTAAATTAAAAGTCAGTTCTCACAACCCTCAGAATGGGAGAAAATATTTGCAAATGAATCAACGGACAAAGGATTAATCTCCAAACTATATAAATAGCTCATGCAGCTCAATATCAAACAAACAACAACCCAATCAAAAAATGGGCAGAAGACCTAAATAGACATTTCTCCAAAGAAGATATACAGGTTGCCAAGAAGCACATGAAAAGCTGCTCAACATCACTAATTATTAGAGAAATGCAAATCAAAACTACAGTGAAGCATCACCTCACACCAGTTAGAATGGGCATCACCAGTCTATAAACAACAAATGCTGGAGAGCGTGTGGAGCAAAGGGAGCCCTCCTGCACTGCTGGTGGGAATGTAAACTGATACAGCCACTATGGAGAACAGTATGGAGAGTCCTTAAAAAACTAAAAATAGAATTACCATATGACCCAGCAATCCCACTACTGGGCATATACCCTGAGAAAACCATAATTCAAACAGACACATGTACCCCAATGTTCATTGCAGCACTATTTACAATAGCCAGGTCATGGAAGCAACCCAAATGCCCATCGACAGACTAATGGATAAAGAAGATGTGGTACGTATATACAATGGAATATTACTCAGCCATCAAAAGGAACGAAATTGAGTCATTTGTAGAGATGTGGATGGATCCAGAGACTGTCATACAGAGTGAAGTAAGTCATAAAGAGAAAAACAGATATTGTATATTAACGCATATGTGTGGAACCTAGAAAAATGGTACAGATGAACCGTTGTGCAGGGCAGAAATTGAGACACAGATGTATAGAACAAACGTATGGACACCAAGGGGGGAAAGTGGTGAGGGGGGAGGTGGTGAAGGGATGAATTGGGAGATTGGGATTGACATATACACACTCATATGTATAAAATAGATAACTAATAAGAACCTGCTGTATAAAAATTAAATTAAATTCAAAAATTGGAAAAAAAAAAGTCAGTTCTCAAAGGTTTTGCTGTGCTCTTTTGGGTCTACCTTAACTAAACAACTCATGAGTAAGCCTGGAAATTATATTCATTCATTCATAGAATTAGGGAACCCCCTCCTCCAAATCTCTCATCTCCAGGATTTCTCTCATATTCTCTTGTTGGAAGGAATCCCTTTCCCTCGTCTACTGGCCAAAAAAAAGTGGAGTGTATCTTGGAGTTATAGCTACTCATGCTGCCACTGCATAATCCCCATGACTGTGGCCACCCCACGCAAACTGAGGAGGAAGAAAAAGAGAAAGAAAATGAGACTCCCCTCAGTACCTTCCTGATTGCAGGGGCTCCTTTATCCAATTCCTCAAGCCAATGGACATGGTCCATTAGTTTAAGCTTACAATGCCACCCACCCCATGGGTTCCACTGGGAGCCCACCCTTGTCAAGTAATGAGAGAGAAAAAAAAGAAATAGCAATTTCTCCCTATTTTCTTCAGCTCACAGAGGTTTATATCCCAGTCTCCTGGCTGGAAAGACAGAATTTATCCAAGAGTGTTAAATGTCCATGTCACTGCCATGTCGGGAGCAGTGGAGGACCATCCTTGCCTCAAGTCCATGGGAAAAAAAGAGGGGAAAAAAATGGAAACTCACATTTCCCCATATGGGCCATTTTTCTGTATTTGACTCCCCTCACCGATCTACCTGCTTTTGTTTTTCTCAGAGTCCTCAGACAGCTGCTTTCTATATTTTGAACAGAGCCTTTAGCCATAGTCAGTTGGAGAGAGAGCTATAGCGGGCTTACTGCTTCTCAGCTACACCAGAAGTTCCAAGAAGGAGTAAATTAAATACCAAGAGAAACTGAGTAAAATTAAAAGCCTGAACATTGTTTATTTTATCTAGCTCTTAGGAAATTATTGCAAGCTTACACAAATTCAGTGGAGTGGAGGCCAGAAACAGGACTGCAGTGCAATGAGGAATGAACGGGGGTGGAGAAGTGGGCATGGACATGGGCTATCAAGATTGGCTGTGAAGGAAGATGAGAACAGGAGCAATAGGAGAGGTGGATAAAAGTTGAGGGGCATCATTAAAGAAGGAAAGATAGAGTATACGTCCAAAGGAAAAGTCAGTTGATAGATTTGGTGGTGGTAAAATGAGGTAGTTCTTTTTGATTTTCTATTTCCTCCTGAGATATAATATGTGAAGTTATCAGCTGAGAATCGGAAGACAGAGGAGTTGTTGAAGGTTCAAGAAGAGAGATGTCCAAGAATCATCTTAGAAAGAAGCTTAACATTCCAGTGAAATTGTAGGGTTGAGAGGCAGTGAAGAGGGCCCGCTGTCTTTTGTAGTGCTAACCTGAAAATCAAATTCATCCATTCTACCAACTCCACAATTTCTTGCCTTCTTGTTCTGTGGTGGCTTTCACCTCCAACCTACATCTGCAATCCACTCTACCCTGTGGTTCCCCGTGTGTGAGTCCTATCAGAGAGAATGAGGCAGGCTTCTTGGAGACAGGTGAGGGTGAGAGGTAGCAGGGATCAGATCAAGCCAGAAAGGTGTTACCTTCAAGGTTATTCAGAAAACAGTAACATCATAGAGGAGACAAGAAAGCAGTAGGTGATGAGATTTAGGTTTCCAGACTAGAAGGAAGTTAATCAGCCATTAAACTAAAGGTGCTTAAATGATGGCATAAATGGATGAAAAGTTAAAAGACTATAATAAATCAGGTCAGGATTTTAAAGTGAGGAGTGAAGCAGGATGTGTCAGGAGATACAACCAATGGAACATGATGACCATAATTAACACTGATGGAAAAAGAAAAACTAAAAAACGGATGGGGATCCAGTCGGTCTTTCTTTAGTGAGGACAAACATGTACACATAACAGAGAGAACCAGCAACTCAGAATCACTGTGCCTCTAAGACCAAACGGTAACATTCTACTCTCTGGCTGTAATTCTTCACTGTTATCATTTTTGCTGTTCATCAATTTTTTTTCGGTACGCGGGCCTCTCACTGCTGTGGCCTCTCCCGTTGCGGGAGCACAGGCTCCGGACGCGCAGGCTCAGTGGCCATGGCTCACCGGCCCAGCCGCTCCGCGGCATGTGGGATCTTCCCGGACCGGGGCACGAACCCGTGTCCCCTGCATCGGCAGGCGGACTCTCAACCACTGTGCCACCAGGGAAGCCCCATCAATTATTTTAATCCCACAGTTTAATCCCACATTGTTCTCAACTCATCAGCTCATTCCTGCAGCTCTCGTTTTGTTCTCATCCAGAAACACTGGCCTTTCATTTCAGCCTCTCTTCCTTGGCACCCATGGATCTCTGACCCCATTTCCTTCTCTCCATCTGTCTTGACAGCCAACCTCCTCCACCCTTAGATCAAGCCAGTCCTTCGACGTCTCCCCTCCGACTCAAGCTAATGAGCATGGCTGAAATGCCTTCACAACATAGCCCCAGTTGGACCATTCTCATGTCTTCCACCCTCACTTATTTCAGCGCATCACCTTCTCTGCCCAGGGTCACCGCACCACCCTCCTCATGATCCCCCCCCCCTTATACTATTGACCATCACTAACAGCTCATAGAGTCAATCCCCCACACAACAGAGTGAACCCTATGAAACGAACTCGTTCACGTGACTTTCCTGCTATAACCCTTCCAAAGTTTGCCGTTTCCATTAGGACTCTGACCTACTTAAACTTTACCCCATTATCTGACCCTGCCCAGCCCTTCCACAGCCAACTCCCTCCTTTCCTCCACCTCATCCACACTGGCCTCCTTGTCATTTCTTTTTTCTTTTCTTTTTTCTTTTGCGGTACGCAGGCCTCTCACTGTTGTGGCCTCTCCCGTTGCGGAGCACAGGCTCAGCGGCCATGGCTCACGGGCCCAGCCGCTCCGCGGCATGTGAGATCTTCCCGGACCGGGGTGCGAACCCGCGTCCGCTGCATTGGCAGTCGGACTCTCAACCACTGTGCCACCAGGGAAGCCCCCTTCTTGCCATTTCTTACAAATGACAGGCTCGTTCCTACCGCAGGGCTATTGCACTTGCCGTTCCCTCTGCTCAAGTCTCCGCACACCATTTCCATCTACGACAGGTCAAGCTCAAAGGCTGCCTCTTTGACCCTCTGTGTAAAATCGCCCTCCCCCCTTCAATATCACCCTTGCCTTTACCCTGTTGTGCTTTTTCATAGTACTTATCCCACTAGACCAACCCACACTAGACCAGAGTCCCTCAAAGGCAAGACCTTAACATTATATTGTTCGGCTACTAGATTTGTAACACATAAAACAGTGCCTACCATACAATAGATACTCAGTAAATACTTGTCAGGTTTGCTGAATGACCAGCATGGAAGTTAGAATCCTATAGGGTAGTGGTAAGAGGCAGGGAGGGAATGGGGCCAGTATCACATGACGAGCTGTATAGAGGATGCCTTCACCATTTAGGGAGAAAGACTGAACTATGATGTGCTAAGAGTTGTTGCTGCATTAAAATTTTTTGTAAGAAATCTGTTTTAAAATATGCTATATATTTGATTGTAGAGTTGAAGGGCAGTGTGACCCACTAACAGGGTTTGCAGGTATCATTTGTGTCTTCCTCAGTTTTGCAAGGAGAATGTAGCACTATTAAAAGATAAATGTAAGTAGCTTAAGCAGAAGTAATTAGGTATATTTTTCACTTTCCGTGGTCCACATCTGGAATGGTTCCTGGGCATGTGAAAATTAGTGACTGGAGGAAAATGTAAATATACAGCTAATGCAACAAACTTCACAAAAATATTTTGCTTGACGCAGCATTCATCATTTTAACTGACTCCACATATCCCAACAGGAACTTTCCAAAATTTATCATGCCTTTTCTGTGTTTTAGAGGAAAACCCAGAAATTTAACTGATATAAGAAGGCAGACCTTGGAAAGTGGAATGTAACTAGAAAATGAAGAAGAATCAGCTAAGACAAGTGGCCTTAGTATCTACATTTATAAAATGTCCAGATTTAAGTAGATGATCTCGAAGGACCCTTCAAGCTCTTTAGTTCTACAAGTGTGTGAAAGTTTTCCAAGGGGGTGAGTGGCTCCACCACTACTTTCCCGTTGACATTAGGCAGATGTTTATTAGATCGGCTTGATGAGGACGCCAAAGTGACTGTCATTAATAAAAGGATTACTGACTGTGCCAGGTCTGGAGATCCACAGATAAACTCTACAGAGCCCCGAGTGTAAGGCTGGGCTTCTCTGAATGTGGTCCCCAGACCAGCAGCATCAGGGCAAATTCTTGGGCCCCACTGCAGACCAGCTGAATCAGAAACTCTAAGGATGCAGCCCAGGAGTCCGTTTTAACAAGCCCTCCAGATGTACGCCCATTCGGATGTACACTGATATTTGAGAGTATTGATGTGAGTGAACCTTAACAAAGTACTAAAAGAATACAGAGAAGAAAGGATTGTCTGGGACATTTGGACCTTGTCTCATGAACAGGAGTTCAGACAGAGTTGGGCAGATCTTCCCAGGCAGGGGAAAAACAGGTCGGGGAGGTGGGGAAGACCAGACAGAGCACAAGACTCACGTGACTGGGTGGGCTGGGTAGCATGCTACACTCTTAGGCATCCTTCCTCCTCTCGGCTCCATGGTGCCAACACATGATGCTGGTGAGTGACGGGGCAGACAGAAGAGGGAAAAATAGGTGCTGTAAATTGGCAGCCTTTGGGGCAAATTGTGCCTGCGGATGGAATGTATTTGGCTGGTGCAGTATTACAAAAATAAGCTTGAGCCAACATTTAGTGATGAGTGAATCTGGACTTTAAAAAAAACCTTTACTTTTGGCTTTTCTTAAAGAAAGGGGCACTCGAGTCGCACTGCACTCACATTTCTACACAGCTACAATCTGCTGATGCTAGTAGCTGCTGCTACTTTTTGTCCGGTCACGTCTTCCCCATTTCTTCACAGTCCCCCGCTACCCGCCCCACTCCCTTTTACATCCCCCGTAATCGTTACCCTTGGACTCTTCTTCGTAAAGAGATTGTTTTCATGTTTCAATAAAAGATGA
This sequence comes from Neophocaena asiaeorientalis asiaeorientalis, assembly GCF_003031525.2. Taxonomy (NCBI): domain Eukaryota; kingdom Metazoa; phylum Chordata; class Mammalia; order Artiodactyla; family Phocoenidae; genus Neophocaena; species Neophocaena asiaeorientalis. The sequence goes on along the minus strand of NW_020174917.1, from coordinate 996,196 downwards.
GACAATGCAAGAAAGACCAGGAATGCTGCCTCTTTCAAAACAAGCTGAGAAGAGCATATGTTGCCGGGGCGGGGGGGGTGGGGTAGGAAGAGAGTATTTGTATCTATTTGGTAATAATTACAAAGCAACTTATAAACAAGATTTAAGGGGGAGCGATAAATTAGGAGTTTGGGATTAACAGAGACACACTACTATGTATAAAATAGATAAACAACAAGGACCTACTATAGAGCACAGGGAACTGTATTCAATATCTTGTAGTAACCTATAATGGAAAAGAATCTGAAAAAGAATATATATATATGTATATGTAGAACAGCATCACTTTGCTGTACACCTGAAACTAACACAACATTGTAAATCAACTATACTTCAATTAAAAAATAAAATTTAATAGGAGTAAAAATGAAAAGGTGATAAACTGTCTTGGTGAGACTTCACAAATGAGACCCTGTTTCTTCACAAACAGAGAAGGGTATTAAAGAATGAATAGGAGTTTTCCAGGTGAAAATTAACCCCTTTGACAATCATCTTTCAATCAAATGTGGGGTCTGAGGCAATTTATTATTTTGGAAGTATGTGCCTTTTTTTGTAATTAAAATAAATTGATAATCTCTCATCACAGGACCACATATCATATGGCCGTGCTGTTCAAGGCTATGTTTTAATTACCTTGGCCTGAGGCCCTCCTTGAGCCCAGGGGTACCTGGAAGTCCTTTTTAATAAGGAGTTAATGCTCAAGGCTCAGTGCAAAGCCATAGCCACGCTCATCTGAAAATGAGGAGTGGAGATACATTCCATAAATCAAAAGCCTGAGGAAAAATAGTTAACCCAATATGTTCTGAGCTACTCCACGCTTCCTTGAGGGGGTTCATTATGGGTGAATACTTTGCTAGGTCACTGAAATATTTAAAGGCAGGAAGGAAAAAGCATCAGAATCCAACCTTGTGTGCATATATCTGTGTGTTTTTCAAACCAACATTCCCGACAAAGGCTAAGACAAGGTAGCCTTCCTTCAGCATCCTTTCTGGCTGCCTACACAGAAGCAGAGGCCGCAGATACTCGCACCATTAGCTAAAGGAGAGACCCTTCCAGTTCCAGCAGTGGCTTGCTGTCCTGGGGTGCGGGAAGCAGTTCAGATCCAGGTGGGGACAGTTCCTCACGGGGGTGCCCAGTGATGGGTCCTGATAGCCTGTGCCAAGCACAGCACAGGTGAGTTTGCATACATCTGCTGGAGAGGCCCCCGTGCCAGGGATGCAATCCCAGCAGCACTCAGCCCGGTCTGTTTGTATGTTTGTTGTCGAGTGCTTTGCAGCCAGACAGGGAGAGTGTAACAGCGTCCCCTCATAGCTGGAGGCCTGGAAGGAGGATGTAAGTGTGATTACTGCTGACAGCTAATGGAGCATCACCGTTAGAGCCAGGAGTGGAGATGCTGCTTTTAGATGTCAGCTACTTTGGTTCCCATCCCAGAAAATTTCTCATAGGAAACTGATTGATCTTTCAAACAAAATGACTAAATCAGCCAAGTTGTTTTTACCTCTTTCATTTTAGTTCCTCATCCTGAAACCACAAAGACACATGTCAGTTTGGAGGTGAAATGTTTGCTGGGCAACAGAAAAATGTAGAGTGAAAGCCCACAGGTCTTTGCCATCACCCTGTCTTCTGCAGAGAGTGGCAACTGGCTGGGGGAGAAGTAGGAAAAAATGAAAGCTGTCACCTGCAATTTGCATGCATCTGAATACATATTGGCGCTGGAGATTCCCACAGACTCAGCTCAGAGTGGTTCCCCGAGATATGCCCAGTAACTCGTGATGGCATCTACATTTTTATAATGTCAGTGAAGATCACTAGGAATAGATTGAGAAGAATCTAACAATAAAAGAAAAATTTTAAATAAGAAATGATGGGGCTCCACTCAAATGCAAACCCCTACCTTCTTATGCTTTCCGTCCTGGGCCAAGCTGGTTCCTGCTTCCCTCAGCCTCCTGTGGACTGGAAATCCTTACACAGCTCCACACTTATGCCTCTATTTAGCCATTCAGTTCAGCCTCAGCTCAAGAAAGCTTTCTCTGAGTAGCTGCAATTTACTGCAATTATTGTATAATAATGATCTAGATAGTATGTAACTGACTGCTCAATTGTGAGCCCCCTATTTTAAAAGTAAACTTAACCAATATTTATTGAGCATTTATGTGCCAAGCAACATTCTAAGTTCAAGGAATACAAAGAAAAAGGGAGAAAGTACTAAACAAATACACAAATACAGGAATTGATCATTTTCAATAATGGTAGGGGCTGTGCTAAAGTACTCAGTCATGTAGAGGTAAAACAGAGAGCAAGGGGGCTTCAGAGAAAGCTGAGAAGTACTGCCCATCAGGTAGGAACATGTCTACAAAGTTTCAAAAAGGAAGGAATGTTCAAATTTTATCAACTGCATGCTGCCCGTTAGCTTTGGCAAGAGGAAGTCGCAGGGTATCTTAATCAGAATATCCCAATGGATATGTTGGAATATTCCAGAATATTCTGGAACCAATACCCTCCTGAGGGGCGATGCAGAAACAGAAAGACAGGCATCCTGTTTCATACATCTTTGTACCATTTTCATACCTCTAGTGTCTAACACATAGTAGGTACTTAATTCTTGTTGACTGAATTTATGAATCTTCTGGTCCTCTACCCCAGTCCATGTGGATTTGGATTTCATTTTTGGACCCCACCATATCCTATATAAATATCTTTCATAGCAGTGACATTTTGCAGCATGAATTTATTTCCATGGATACCTCTGGCCCCTTCCAGACCATACGTGCCTTGAGGGAAGGGGTTTTGTCATATTCATTTTTGTGTGCTGAGAACCCAACATTGTTTCTGAAATACAATATTCATTCAGTTAATAAATATTGAATGAATGAGTATTTATCAGAAAACAATAATATACGCCTAATTTCTTTTTCTAAGATTAGCTAAAATCTTCAGGCCAAACTGCAGAAGAGCCTAAGGAGAAGGCATCCAGAAAGGAGATTTTAAACAGAATTAGACCTCGGACCATATGTCTCTCAATAAATGAGACACACAAAGGAGCAAAGTTTAGAGGTCTTTACTTCTAGGAATCAAATTCATCAACTGACATTTATCATAAGAATAGTAGCTAACATTTAATGAAGGCTTGTTGTTTGGTAGATACTGTGCTAAACAATATACTTATATACATGAACTTGTTTAATTTTCAGAACAATCTTATTAGGTAAGGGACATTATTATTCCCATTCCACAGATGAGAAAAACCAAGGCTTGGAGAAAATTTAAATGTGCCAGAGGTCATGCATATTTGAATCCATATGTGACTTGAGAACCTGATCTTTTGCCACTGTGCCCTTCTGCCTTCAGGTGCCACTTTGAGATATGACTTTGAATGATGTGGGTGTGTGAAATCTTCACTCAAGTCCTTATTCAAACTGTAGCCAACTTTGGTTTTGTTATCTAAAAATCACAATTCCAACAACAGTGAAAGAGCTATCAGTTACAGTGAACTTATTGAACCCAGCATGCTGTGCTGGGCAGTTACATCTCTTATCTGGAATCCTTGGAGGATTGATAGCATATCCCCACCTCAGAGGAGAAAAATGAGGCATGGGAAATTAGACCCATTACCCAATGTCACATAGGTAATTAGTAGTGAGGAGAGGATTTTCATCTAGGTCTTTCAGACCCCAAAATCTGAGGTGTTTGCACCTGCCACTTTATCTTCCCTTACATTTAAATATAGCAGTACCACAAGTACCAAAACCTAAGAAAAATGAAACAAAACTCAGCAACACCTTCTTGCATAAAAAACAGCACCAAACATGGGAATGTAAATTGGTGCAGCCACTATGGAAAACAGTATGGAGGTTCCTTAAAAAACTAAAACTAGAGCTAACATATGATCCAACAATCCCACTCCTGGGCATATATCCAGAGAAAACTCTAATTCCAAAAGATACATGCACCCCAATGTTCACTGCAGCACTATTTACAATAGCCAAGAAATGGAAATAACCTAAATGTTCATCAACAGATGAATGGATAAAGGAGATGTGGTACGTATATACAATGGAATACTACTCAGCCATGAAAAAAGAATGAACTATTACCATTTGCAGAAACATGAATGGGCCTAGAGAATATTACACTTAGTGGATTAAGTCAGACAGAGAAAAACAAATCTCTTATGATATCACTTATATGTGGAATCTAAAAAATAATACCAATAATCTGTATACAAAATGGAAACAGACTCACAGACATAGAAAACAAACTTGTGGTTACCAGAGGGGAAAGAGGGGGGAGAGACAAATTAGGAGTATGGGATGAACAGATACACTCTACCATACATAAAACAGATAAACAACAAGGATTTACTGTATAACACTATATTCAATATCTTGTAACAACCTATAATGGAAAAGAATCTGAATAAAATTTATATATTTTATATATAATATTTTGATCTATATCTATATATCTATATATATAACTGAAAAAAATAGCAGCAAATAGAACTAAGGGCCTGCCCATTAAAGAGGTCCAGAGACTAGTTTTAAGCAATTAGTTCTGCAGAGGTACTCAGGGTACCTGAGAAGTCATAAAATCCAGAAACAATCAAGGAAAATCATTTTATATACATAAGATGCAATGTCTCTCTCCCTTCCTCCCTCCCGCTCTCTCTCTGACAGCCAGCTTGGTTTGTTTATTTATTTTCTGCGTCCTGGACACCTTCCACGAGCCGCCCAGCACTGAGTCAGCAGAGCTGGACCTTCACTTGGGCCCAGTTCCCGGCAGCTGCAGCAGCGCTGTGCTGGCTGCAGCGCGGTGCCAGCTGTCTCTGCCTACATCACACCACAGTAATGTGAACAACTGGAGGCAATACTGTGTCTCCCAATTTGCCTAACAATACCAACACGGACAATAGCTCAGAAGACTGAAGATTTGTGCTGTAATTTAATAAACCCCATGCACATTTCTACAATTGAGTATCACATCTGTGCAATGGATCCTAGAAGTGTAATATTCTTTTATAAGGGACCATTAACCAATCTTAAGTTTACAGGTTTCCTTAAATCTTTTTCATCAGCTGTTAAACTACAGTAAAGAGAAAATTGCCTCTTACAAGGGATAGTAAAATACAAAGACTGTGATTAAATGTCAATCAATTAAGGATTATAATATAATAAAATGCTGACTGATGATTAAAATGAGCACATTCTCGGAGAATTGTTTAAGCAATGTTAAGAATTATTTTTAAAAGTCAGTAGAAAAAATTCAATTAGATCACATTATATATGAGTCCTTGCTCCATAAGGGAAAAAATGATCCATAAAGATCATTCCTCAGGTACAAAGATCCCCAAATTGGCATTGAACTTTTATGCTAAAAAGTATTTTTTTAGCTTCTCATTTTACTATTCCCTAGTCTCCAGAATTTTAAATTCTTTTCTGAACAGAATAAGTAATGGCATTTTTGTTTCAGCTAGTTTTCCACCAGTGTGTGCAGCTGGGCAACAGTTTATGGAAATGGGTTGTGCAGTAAAACCCACCAAACAAACAAACAACATTGCAGTTGAAGTAGCAAAACACTGACTGGAACATAGGGCCCCAGAAAGGAGCTGTGGGATTGTTTGTAAAACTTCACAATTCAAACCTTCTGGAAATGATCCCTTACAGAATTCCTTCCTCTGAGGGTCAAAGCACTCTTCCATCTGGAAGGAGATCGCCTGCTACACAAGGGTTACAAGTAATCCAAAGTGATCCACTTTATTTCTGCCTTCCATCAGCCATACATCTTTAACCATCAGCTTTTCCACTTGGGCTGGATTTACGATGGAAGACCCAGGCTAATTACATCAGGTCTGGCAGCCTAACATGCCAAAAAAGACTAAGAGAGGTTTCTTGCTCTTTGCTCTCCCTGCCATATTTTTTGTTCTCCGAGTATATGACTGGCGAGAGGCCATGTTTTCTGTGCTGAGCTGCTCCCTCCGCAGACCTTCTCTTCCACATCGCCTTTCCAAAGCAATTTTCCAGCTACAATGCATGTACCTGGTCCCTGTGGAGCTCCGAGGGCATTCAGGCTCCTGCCAGTTTGCGGGGAGCATTTTGAAGCTTGTTTTAACAGCTGGCTTATATGAGCCTTGAAGGAAAAGCCTGGATACATGTGGCAACACATCTGAAGCGCTAAAGCAGCTGGCAAAGTAAGCAGAGACCAAAAGGCGTGGAGTAACTCACAGCTTTACTAGAAACTGTGCGGGAGGAGCCTTGCACGGCAGACAGAAGCACAATCAATGGATAAACCCCAGTGTAGCCTGGCTTCTGTCCTTATCACTCTATGGAAACTACTTTAGTGAAGGTCACCAATGACCTTCTAATTGCCCAATTCGATGGCGGCTTTTCGGTCAGTGCTTTCCCAGGCGTCTCTGCTGGACTTGGCAGGAGAGTTGAGTGATGGGCAGAAAATCACACGCTCACTAAGTAACAAAGATGGGATTTGAAACAGGAAGGTTTAACCCAAAACTCAAGATCTTCCCATTGAACCTAGTTGCCTCTCAACATTTCACAGATCTTAAAAAGAAAGGGTGAATGGGAGAAAATGATGGATTCACTATACACTCTTATTTTCTCTCCTTTGTAGAACAGATCTGACATGGCAGTAATGGTATGTTAAGAAGGTGTAGACCGCAAAGACAAAGAGAATGGGAGAGATGGCAGGGGAGGACAAGAAATTTCAAGAGACTTTTGAGAGACAGAAAGAGGCAAATACCCAGCGCATGTAGAGATCAGAAGAAAAATTAAAAACGAACCATGATTAATAGCTAGGAGAGATAAAAATACACACATACTACAAGAATAGAAAAGAAGCAAATTAAATTGCCTAGTAGAACAGGCCCTGAGGACTCCGAATCATGAAGGAAGTCGAGGTAAGACTTTGGTGAAAAACTCAAGATTGGATGAAAGCCTATAGACAGAAGAGTTGCTACCTTGTGTCACCACCCCCTTCCCTCCACTATCCTAAGAGGAAAATGGAAAGTTGAATCACTGAACAAATCCAACCAGAAAAACTTTCGACTTGGAGCACAGAGATGAGTAGAGTGAAGCTGGGAGCTGAAAAAATGAAGCGTAAGTAGAATTCTGCACAGTCAGTAATGGAATTCCCAACGTCTTTGGCCTCTTCTCCAGTCCCATTTCCAGAACCCCTGTAGCCAGGCGTACACTGTTCTCTCCCCATTGCCCCTCGTTCCTAGATTTTTCCTGAAGAGCCCGAAATGCCACAAAGACAGTGCTTCCAGATACTGACATGTGGGAATTCTCTACATGAGGAAGTCTGGGTGCTCCCTAGTCACCATTCGGTGAGGTTGACAAGACTCACGCAGGCCAACAGAGCTTCCAGTCAGCTCTGTAGTGCTGCCTATGGGTATGAAATAATGGCTACTAGGTAATTTCTTCAAAATTAAAAGGCAAAAAAAAGAACAAATACAAAATAATAGCAAATGAATAGGACAAGGAAATCTGGACAATGTACATCAAAATAAGGAGGAAAAGACTTCAGTTAGTGTTCTCAGAGATAAGGACATATGCACTTATGAAATAAAACCCCCAGTTAACAAGAAAGTGTTCTTGGAAACAAAAAATCCAATAGCCCAAATAACAAATGCACTAGAAGAATTAGAAGATAAATGTAAGATCACTTAGAGTGTATAAAAAAAGACATATGGAAAATGTGAGAAAATAGTTAAGAAAATTAGAAGGTTAGTAACAAGTTACATATAGGAGATCCAGAATGAGCAAAAGCAAAAACATGGAGAAAGAGAAATTATCAAACAAATAATAGAGGAATATTTTCATCAAAATTGTTAGACAGTTTCTAAATTGAAAAAATCCACCAATTGTCCAACACAAAAAATGACAACAAACAAAACTAACCTAGGCTCATCACCATGGAACTTTAGAATCCTGGGGATAAAGAACAATATTTAAAGTGGAGCGAGAGAGAGACATATAAAAAGAATCAAGAACAACAATGCATCAGACTTTTCAACAGTAACACAGGAAGACAATAGGCCAAAAAACAGTGTTTTCTGATGGAAAACAATTCCCAAATTAGAAACTCCAAACCAATCATGTGTGAGAGTAAACTGAAGATGATCTTAGATGTAACGGGATTTTCTTAGTAAGATGCTGGACCATGTGCTCCAGCAAAGTGAGGAAATAAATCAGGATCAAACACAAAAAAGGGCATCAGACTGTTTCCAGACTAAAGCGATGGCTTTGCAGCAATACCAGAAAGCAATCAGAGAACACAAGGCTGTGAGAACGAGGTCTCCGAGGGAAAAAGTGGAAACAATACATTATCTATATGACTATTTTGGGAATCTATTAATTGATGTTAGAAAGAAATATTGGAGCACCTGATCAAAATAAATAAGGGCTGTATTTATAGAAAACTAAGAAAATGAAAAAAAATGATGTACTTGTTATTCAAGAAAAAGCAAAAGTTGAACTAGAAAAGAAAACATTATCCAAGTATACTCCTTGGCTCGGGAATTAACAGTATCTACATTTCATAATTCATACACTGCCTATGGATTTTAACAAAAATGTTACAAATATATGAGAAACAGAAGTCAGATAACTCCTCATCTACTATGACAGGAAATTAAGTAGATAATGTTTGACAAACAAAGAATTAGCAATATGAGGGTAAACATTAAACACTTAAAAGAGTTAACAGTGGTGGCCTCTGGGACATGGCGAAAAATATGGGAGGGGATATTTCTTATTATAAGTCTTCCGGCGTTCTGTGATTAAAAAGAAAACTATACACATATGGTATTTTTATATTACTAATAAAAAGTTAAAATTTAGAAAAATACCAGTGATCTCTAGGTGATTTTGCTATATTCTTCCCAGATAGGCATGCTCTTCCCTTCTCTGGTTGACAATTTCTAAGCTTTGGGAGTAAATGCATTGGTCACTAGCTACTGGGAATTTGGCCCTTTTGATAGTTATTTTGCAGTATTCAGGTTGTATGTATGTGTACCCCTGTGTGCATATAGAGAGGCTAGTGACCGACCAGTTTTAAGGACCAAAGATGAAAAGGAGCTTTAGGTGCTACCAGGATTTCTAGTTTAAGGACTGGGCTTCGACCATTTTCCAATTCTGTGTTATTCAATATGAATAAGTAGGATCACTCACATGAGTAATATTTCTTTAGCCTAATTATTTCAGAATAGAGGGAAATGAGTAAGGTGTGTTGTCTTTAAACCTTTTCATTTTGAAATGCAATATACACAAAGAAAAGTGCATCAACAGTAAAGAACATCTTAATGAATTATTACAAAGTGAATCTCAGAGTAATCACCATCACAAGTCAAGAAATAGAACATTGCCAGCCATGCTAGGAGTCCTCTGAATTCACCTTACTAATTACAACCCCTTCACTCTTTCTAAATGTGACCAATATCCTGATTTTATGGAAATTTTCTTCTTGCTTTTCTCTAAGGTTTTAGTACTGAGGTATGGATTTAATTTCCCTAAGTTCAGGCTTAATTTGGAGTTGATGCAAACTGGAGTTTCTAGTTGGCTAAATGGAGTCAGGGTGGGGTCTGGCTGGATGGGGAGGAAATGGAAGGACTTCCACATCTCAACAGACCTAAAGTACTGTCCATCAGGATTCTCAACTGATGATATTCTGAGCTGGATAATTGATATGCAGAACTGTTGATATTCTGAGCTAGATAATTCGTTGTAGTGGGGAACCATCCAATGCATTGTGGGATATTTAGCAGTACCCCTAGTCTCTACCCACTGGACGCCAGTAGCACCCCTCTTCCGGTTGCAAAAACCAAAAATGTCTGAAGATATTGCCAAATGACCCCTAGGAAGTGAGCAAAATCATCCTTAGTTGAGAACCACCACTTTAGACTATCATTGTCCAAAACAGCACTGTGTCCATCAACAGATGAATGGATAAAGAAGATGTGGCACATATATACAATGGAGTATCACTCAGCCATAAAAAGAAACGAAATTGAGTTATTTGTAGTGAGGTGGATGGACCTAGAGTCTGTCATACAGAGTGAAATAAGTCAGAAAGAGAAAAACAAATACCGTATGCTAACACATATATATGGAATCTAAGGGGGAAAAAAGGTCATGAACAACCTAGGGGTAAGACAGGAATAAAGACACAGACCTACTAGAGCATGAACTTGAGGCTATGGGGAGGGGGAAGGGTAAGATGTGACAAAGTGAGAGAGTGGCATGGACATATATACACTACCAAATGTAAAATAGCTAGCTAGTGGGAAGCAGCCGCATAGCACAGGGAGATCAGCTCGGTGCTTTGTGACCTCCTAGAGGGGTGGGATAGGGAGGGTGGGAGGGAGGGAGACGCAAGAGGGAAGAGACATGGGAACATATGTATATGTATAACTGATTCACTTTGTTATAAAGCAGAAACTAACACACCATTGTAAAGCAATTATACTCCAAGAAAGATGTTAAAAAAATAATAATAAAAAAATAAAAAGTCAACTTTAGGCTCTTTTAAGGTTTCTACTACTTGTCTTAACCGAAAGGTGGAGAAGTCAGCCTGAAAGTTCTGAACTCCACAATTCAGCCAGAAGCTGCTAACTCTGTCCGGAATTAGCCAGGTTCAGTGGCCTGAAGGCCGACTTCCAGCGCCCCAGGTGGCCAGCCTCCCAAGAAGGGCTACTTCCACTCGAGTGACAGAGGACCCAGCAGCTTTGTCAAGCAGTCAGTGAATGAGAAATTGTCCAACTGACTTCTTTCCCACCTCCTGCTTTTCATATTTTGAACCTTTAAAAACCGCCGGCTGATGAAAGGGCCACGTGGTAGCAAAGCTCCTGAATGTCAAATGTAATATATGTACACATACATATTTAAAAGCACATACTCTGTAAACTATAATAAAATACATATTACATAAAGTGACATGTAAATGTTAGAGGTTAGGATCTAAAATCAGAGTGATCAAGAGTTCCAAATCCAGTATCTACCTACTGCTCCACCTTGTGTAATTCCTTAATCTTTCTGGGCTCCACTTCCCTCATTCATACCATGAAACTCACCAAGAACACCTATAAGGATGGTTTTTTGATCCAATGAGATGAGAAACGCAAAAATGTCTCATAAACAGTAAAGCACATTAAAATTTATTACATTATTCTTTTCTAAAGCTTCAAGGAGGAAGTGAGCCTCAAGGCTTGCAGATAATTAATAGTAATACAACACTGTAGAGTCTCTCTCAATGATTTTTGTTGGACATGTTAGCCAACACAGAAGAAGAATTGATTCCTGTACTTTAGGACTCCTGAACTTGAGATCTGAGACAGAACTGAAGTCAAGAGAATTTAATGCAGGAGTAAAAAATTCCGCATCTGATGCTCTTGGTGCTATTACACTCGGTCAAGGTGTCAGAGGTTCTTTTTGACTTTTGGAATCTTGTTAGGCACATTGATTTTACCTTTTACATAAACATTAAGCACTTAACTAATGAATTTATTGCGTATTCTAAATGTCTTGGTGAGACAGTGTTGTTCATTCCACGTTGTAAACTCGTGTTTGCTTTGTGCCCTAATAGAGCATCACATGCAGAGTTTCCTGATGATGTTACAGGATTACAGAAAGAAGTTCTAAGTTCTGAGGGTTCCTGGCACAGAGATGAGCACCAGAATGTCTTTTTTCTTCATTTTCAGCATTTGGCCCTATATGCTGACAACCTGGCATTTTTTTCTTTGAATGCCAGAAATTGTGTATAAAACATATAGCAGCTCTGTATTATGCTAGAAGGCTGGTCTATTGTTGGTTTGCCCCTACTTCTAGGGCATAGCCTTTCAGGGGTTTCAACTGAAAGCCTGGGGTGTTTAACAGGGATCCTCCACCTTGGTAGGCCCTAAAACCGAATTTCTGTCTCGCCCGCACTGTGAAACTGTCAAAGGTCTGCTCAGAATTTGACTGTCTTACGGAAACTTTATTCTTGACTTCTAAGCTTTTTAACCACTGCAACTTAAGAACTGGCAAATACGTTGAGGTAGGAAGTAGCACAGGACGTTTGAGCTTACTTCTCTGAAGTTCCCTTTTCTCCCACACCTAAAACCCTTGTTTCTGCCTGTCTTAGTAGCCCTGAACTACAGTTTTTGTCTCAGTTCCCATGAAGCTGCTGAATGCTGAAGGCACTGCTGTTCACTCAGCCTTCTGAACTCATGCCACATATCAGCAAATGTCTCAAGGGAAAAGCATCAGAAAATATTGCCCTGCTATGGACTGAATTGTACCCCCTCTAAATTCATATGCTGAAGCTCTAACTCCCAACGTGACTGTATTTGGAGATAGGACTTTTAGGAAGTAATTAACATTAAATGAGGTCATAAGGATGGGCCCCTAATCTGAAAGGATTTGTGGCCTTATGAGATCTCTTTGTCTCTGTCTCTCCATCTCTCTCTCCACCATGTGAGGACACAGGGAGAAAGTGGTCATCTGCAAGCCAGGAAGAGAGTCCTACTTGGAACCAAATCAGCCAACATCTTGGTTTTGGACTTCCCAGCCTCCAGAACTGTGAGAAATATGTTTCTGTCGTTTAAGACACTCAATCTATGGTGTTTTGTTATGGCAGCCAGAGCAGACTAAGACATGCTCCCTCATTCATTTTCCTTCTCTCTGAGGTCTTAGCCCCTAAAGTCCTGGCTGCCTTGATTGTTCTCTGATGCCTTCAATTGTTTTGTTTTTTGCTTGGTTTTTATATATTTGCTGTAGTTGGAATTTTGGTCTGATAACTATTCTAGCAAAGGAATAAGCAAAAATCTCAGAGTCATTAAAATATTTCATTCTAAGAAAAAGGAAGAGTAAATATAAAGACTTTGGGGCAACAACCTGCTCAGGGAATAGAATATGATTATAAATATATGAGATATTTAGGGCCCAATCTAATTCAGGATGATGTCACCTCAAGATCTTTATATTAATTACATCTGCCAAGACCCTTATCCCAAATAAGGTCACATTCTGAGGTTCCATGTGGACATCTATTTTGGGGGACACTATTTAACCCACAACAATATTATAAGAAATATATAATGTTGATACTACTTCTACTATTAATAAATGATATAAGGCACTACAAGATCTTGTTTGCTTAATACTATCACCCTCAGATAGAATTACACTCCTAATAGAGTTACACTTTTGAGATAAGCCATTGTCTTCAAAGGTACTCTTTTATAAATCATATAGACTACCTGGGATTGTGAGCCACATTTGGACTTCAAATTTATTTTCAAAGCAAAATTATATGAAGTCTGTATGTTCCAGAGGGTAAGGACTGTGCCACTTTCACTGGCTTTGCTGTAGGCTCAGTGGACGCTTTATTCAATAATAATGTTCTAATCTATAAAATAGACCCAAGCATCTGATGGATTGGTGTGGATATAGTTTGCCTCAGTTTAAGTTCCCATCTTACAGCATGTGAGGAAAGTTAGGTAATCCATATTCTTGACCTACCGGCTCTGCTAAACTTTCATGGCTGCCTATCCCTAGAGATATGCCATTTTCTTTGGGCTGAAAGATTTGCGAAGTGTCTGGGCCAAAGTGCCTAGAATTGCCCTCATTCACAAAAGGCCTCAGAGAGCAGATTAAAGACCAGTTCCCCTCCTCTGCTGCCTTTTCATCTGACTCTTGTGGTCATTTCTGCTGATGTCAGCTCCACTCGCTCCAGCAATCACTGTCATTTTCCTACAGAGATGGATGGCTGAGCAGACTGCCGGAGTAGCTATCTATCACTTATGCCTAAGGATGATCAAGACCATGTCTGTGGCTCTAAATTTGGCAGCAGTTAAGTGTGGGTTGCATCCAGCAACATAGCCCTCTTGTGCCACCCACAGAGAATCAGGGAACCTGAAAGATTTTCTACTTATTTCAGAAATCTGCTAACTGCTCACCTACTGAGATTGAAAAGTGGGACTGAAGATGAAATGAAAAGCTAAAAGGAGATGAAAAAACTGATTAAAAATATTCAGGAACTTAGGCAGTGAAATCTAGTGGGTCTTCAAGCTTGCTGATTTTGTGGAAAGCAGTTTGCTATGTGTGCCAAGGCTTAGTATACAAATGATAATGCCTTGGTGGGTCAAAGCAGCTAGATGTGCTCAAGTAGGCACATATCTAGGAGTGAGAGAGGTGGATCTCTGCTCACAGAGATATGGAAAAAATGTGTTTCTTGATGACCCTCCAATACTGAAAACCAAGAGGTACCAATAACTTAGTAAACATTACAAGTGTCTGGTTCCTCTTCTAGAGCTCTTATTATAATTATCTTTTGCTACAGTCATTACTTCAGCATTTATTAATCAAGCACAATTTCTGATTCACTGGCGAACTGCAAAGAGATACTGTGAATGCAATATACAACCCTGGGTTAAGAACTATTTAAGGACAAGGGTTCAGATTTCTAGCTTAAGGCACTTTAGGTCCATTTAAAAATAGAAAAAGAAATAGTGGTGAGATTAAACTTAACATGTGAAAAATGTGACTATCTTCTAGATGGACCAGGAAAATTCTTTAAGACATACATGAGTCATTATGCTCTCCAGAGCTTTCCCTCTCTTCCAAAACAGCCATTCAACAAATACTAATTGAGCACCTACTCTTTGTGTATAGGTAAAAGACACTGCATTCAAGGAGTGTACAGTCCATCTAAGGACACCAAACTCACAATCGTTATTTTCTTTTCCTTTTGAAATATGCTGATTTATGCTTTCTTCCCATTCCCTAAGCTGAGAATTTTCTCTTTTGAGGTGGCAAAGAGACATAACAAACTGATGAGTGTTAACACTGGGGTTACAGAGAACACCTCGAAGGCCTCTTACATCATTCAATGTTGTAGGAGCAGTTTATGGGTGACTTCTGGAGACAGTATCATGGGCTGCGTTAGCAGACTGTCTTCCCAGAGGTTTCGAACTTCCACCAAAAACAAATGGAAGGACCTACATAAAGAAAGGCAGGGAGACATTTTTAAGAGGCTCACACCCTTCCTCTTTTGTTGTCTGGTGCTGGATTGCAAGGTAACTGTTATTTTAAATCTGGTTTTATATATTTATAGAAACCTTGTATATTATACATTCAATATATTGAACTAGTCAAAGTCATGTCTGCTTCAGAGTTCTTTGTATTTACTGAGACTCATTACAGGAGGAGATACCTGAGATGCTATGAAGAAAACCAACAGCATTACATTATGAGCACGGCTAGTACCATTTTTCCTTCAATATAATGCTGTTCTGATTGGAAATCCATAGACTGCTGTTAGCCCTGAAATTTTCCTCCCAAACAGTGGACAAACCAAATGAATATTTTTCCTTTAGAATTACTATTCTCCAGAGCCTCTTAGCCTAAAAATGTGCCAAGTTTAGCTCTTTATCCCTATCACAATGTTTCATGCCTGCAAGAATGTTGCAAGATTTAGAGGCTCAGAGTAGACAAGAGACTTTCCAGATTCCACAGCAATTCCTGGAGTTGAAGTTGCTGCGCTGCTCACTGTTTTGCACACTCACTTTACCTTCCAGGAGGGAGAAGGTTTGGGGATTTCCTCTAGCTTTTTACCATCCCAATATCAGCTTGACACCGATCAGCTCAATGCATCCCAAAATTAGGGAAAATGAATCATTTGTATTGTCTCTTTGCGCTTACAGGACTTGGGAACTGAAGGTACCCAGCTGAAAGGTGAGTATTTTGCTCACCAGCTCTCTGCCCTGGCATCGCACTGAATCCACTCAGAGGAAGAGGCACCCATTTGCACAAAGACATCAGATGGGCTGCTGACTGCCCTGTGCACAGCAGGGTCCACACAAACCAGGCTCAGGGGCCCAATCCAGCCATCATCTTTACTTGATATCCTCCTGCTTGTCTAAGTACATAGCTCTTCCTCGACATTTGTAGGAAGAGGCCTCAAATGAATCCATGACATCTCTTAATTTCAACTAGCTTGGAGGGGTATAAGAAGAATTTTGAATGCTTTCCTTACGTTTAAAAATATTTCTGATGATTTATATTTGTTATTTGTCATGCATGACTTTTCCATATTCTTTAACACCTAAGTTTGGGGAAGTAACGTAGTATGGCTAGCACTAGGTTAGATGCTATTAGGAATGAAAAAAACATTGTGGGCGTATGAGTTTATTGGCATTACACAGATGTGTGTGTGTGTATGCACATTTAGCAGTTTTTTTGTTCTTGCTTTTGCTAAATTTGGAATTCCATTTGGATCATTCGAATATCTCATATCTCTTTCATTTGTTGCATAATTAATCGTTTATTCTTCAAGACCTACCTCAAACGTCACCTCCTCTGGGTAGCCTTACTCCCAACCCCAGTCAGGCAGTATCCTACATGTTCCTATAGAACTACATACATTTACTGCGGTATTTACCACTAGCAGTCTGTATTTGCCTGTTCTACTGGACCAGCCTGACCATGAACGAGTTCTCTGAAGAAAAGATTTACACCTAATGCATTTTTGTAGCTCCAGAGTCAGTGTAGAATCTCGCTCATCTCAGTTATTCCGGAAATGCTGACATAATTCCTGCAGTGTGACCATTCATCTTTGAGGGTTATGACTTCTTTGAAAATGCTATAGGCTCTCTCCAGAGGAAAAAAGTGCTCACATGCAAATTTTACATAAATTTTAAGTTGTTCTTGGGCCCCATAAGCCCTTCCATGATCCTGCCAATGCGTCCACAGAACTCAGATCAAGAACCACTTGCCAAAGGAAATAGACTAATACTCTTGGTACAATAAAGTTCTAAACATTTCTCTGCTATTTCCTTCACTCCGATATTTATCATGTGGATGCTGAGGATGTTATAATGAATATCAAACAAGTATTTACCACCCAGTGAGAGAAAACAACAAATGAGTCAATAATTATACCACAGCAGGTAAATGCTACTGCAGCAGTGTACAAAAGATGCCAGCCTTAGGAAAGTGGTTTCAGATTCATGACTTATGGACCAAAAATTTTCCCCCAAATATCTGGCAACCAGTAGGAGTGGTAAAGTTTTTATTTTCCCAAATCAGTACATTTGAAAAAAGTGTTCTATTATCACTATCACTTATTAACATCTCACTGCCCCCAAAGAAGAAATATATAATTTTGGAATAAAGAACAATCCTTTTAATTGGTCACATATAATTCTGTGAGAATAAATTGTTTCTCGTTTCATTGTGGACATTGAAAAACTTCTCACACACTGGCACCTGGCATTTAGTATTTGAATCCCTCTGTCTTACGGAGTCCTTGAAGGCTTCCCAGAAGAACTGTTCAAACTGAATCTTCAGGGATAAATGAGGGGCTAGAATGTGGGGAGAACCAGAGGGAGGGGCTTATTCCAGGCAGATGACGTAATAGTTGAAAGACTAAATATATAAAACATGTGCATATAAGGTAGTAATGGAGGTGAGGTCACGTTAGCAGGAAAGTCCTCAAGGAAAAGGTGAAATGGGCAAGTGTTGAAAATTCTTAAGAAAGGGAACTGTGCAGAGGAAGGGAATGACACACCGGTAGGATACAGAGGTACCTCCTGCTTCAGGCTCGTGCAGGGAGGCAAGCTGTAAGAAGTTTGGGGCCCCCTGACTCCCCCTGAAGCCACGTGTTACAGCGAATTAGCCAGTAAGATGCTCCTACTGGCAGCTTAGGAGAAGACCAGGTAGGACTGGAAGGCAATGAAGAATCGGTGACTCTTGTGCAGGAAGCAACTAAGGAAGGCCAACAGGGGAAGGCTGGCTGGGGAGTGACATTTGCACCAGAAACTGATGGGAGGATGGGGTGACCAGAGTCAAGGCAAGAGCACAGAAAGCTGTTCAGTCGTAAATGACATCGTGAAGAGGGCCTTTTGCACTAGGTGGACATGGGAACAGAGTGTCAGGATGAATGCAGGATACAAGGAAGAAACAGAAGGACTTGAGGTAGATCCACATACATAAAGTCCACAGAGCTAATATTAACTTATTCTCTTCTATTATCTATATGCCATGATTTTCTTTAATCACCATATTAGGCTAATCAAACCTTAGTAAATACATATTTCACTTTCAAAATATTTCTTAAAATTGTATTAATGCTATTGGATGGCATGTGTTGACTGATTTTTTTAAAGTTTCAGTCTTGCAAGAGTTTATAAGGAGATCAACTACTCAGATATTCTAGCTAACTTAAAGTAGTTTAAAATATGCGAATCAAATTACTTCTTTCAGATAAACTGCAGGTATATATTCCTCACCCAATCCAGGGCTACTGCTACCAAATAATCCTCTAGTGAGAAAAATATGTTTTAAACGAAAGGCAGAGTTAATATTTCTGGGTATGTTTCCATTGAGAGAATACTGTACATTATCAACAGCTCACTGTCAGATGCTTTCGGCTTAAGGCATGTGAATATTTAAAAACCATCTTCACTTGGAAACACCATTTCCTACCTGCCTTCTCCTCCACCCAAGATTATCCTTTTAAATCTGTAGCAAATAATTTTTAGACGCATTTCTTATTATTAACATACCAGAGCCAGCACAAACCTCTCCTTTCTTTTCTCCCGCCATGTTACACGTAACGGAGTTTCTTATTAAATATACATGCAATCCCTCGTTGCATATAAATGTACCTCATCAAAGAATAAGGGAGACCCTGCAACTCTGCTATCGACTGGTCATAAAGACAGAGCAATATCTGAACAGTGTTCTTGGGCTTTCTCTAAAAAAGAAAAACTGAGAGTCCTGTAACTTTAGCCACCACCATAAGGAACTGTAATGTGGTTCCCTTCTTACATATTTATTAGGCTGCTTTATTACATATTTTTGAGACCACAGAAAGGAGAAACTGCTTTCCTACTTCCAAAGAGAATTTACAAAGTCACTGCTTTTGTCTACATGGGGCAATACTCTTGTCTTTGGGGGAAATGCCAGGCAAAAGAAAACCACACTGCTGTGTGGGGAGAGGGTGTGTGTTAAAATGCACCAGCAGTGAAATGCTTTCTGGTGATTCAAGTACAACTCAGAGGCAACACCACACGATGCCATAGATAGCATCCTTTGAAAAAGCAAAGCAGAAGAATATTTCTCACAGCCAAACAATTTCACTTTAACATTAGATGCAAATGAGAATGACTTGAAATTCACCAGGGAGAAGGAAAAAATCAGAAGGAAGTCCTTAATTCATACTAAGAAATAATAAAACAAGGACTTAGACCGACAGTCTGTTGTTTGGTTAAGGGTGCGGGCTTCCTCAGAAAGCTCTTGTCCTGCTGGTTTGGGAGTGCTAAATTACCTTGTTGGAAAACATACTTGGATGGGTGACTTCCGCCAGGTCTGCACACACTAGGTGAAACGTATCTATTGACTTACAAGCTGGATGCATGTGTCAAAATGCCATCCGGTATTTTTGTAGTAATAGCTAGCAGTCATGGCTGTAAATTATTTATGGAGAGTATTCAGTGCAAACAGGTTAGAGCACACATCCTCTTCAGCTTGACTGCCCTGGTTTTAGATCATGCAGACACTCAACTCCTCGGAGATCTGCTCTTATCACTGCAAACCCTAAAAGGGGGCTCACACTGCAGTCAGTTCAGCAACTCACAGACACCCGGCCACTTGCTAAAGCTCTACCTCAAGGTTCAGTGAGTAAACACAGTCCCTCTGCCCCCTCGCTCACACCCGCCTGGCCGGGGCGATGTAAGGTAATATCAGACATGAAGGCAGATCGATCTCCAGAGCAGAGGCATGGCCGTGCTCTACTATCTTTGTGCAGAAACATGGAAGAATGTGCACAGAAAAGGCCACTGGTGATCTTAACGCAAGCTGACATTTCACTAATGCCATGTTTCTGCAGCTGGAAAGAGTTGGTTATCCGGTGAAGCCCGCAGTTTAAATTTAAATAAGTGTGGCGTCCTATTGCAATGTGGGGCATGGTCTTCCCCTTCTGCCCCAGACTATTTCAGCCATGGCCATTTCCATTTCTTCTCCGTGCTCAATGTAGGCAGGTGGACTTTTCTGCAGTGTCACATAGATGACCAGAAAGTTACAGCATCTTTTAGGTTTTACGAATTAAAACCACAAGGAAAAGCAAACTCTTTGAATATTTCTGGAAGGCTATTCTGCGTCCCCTTCAAACAGGAAATTAATGAGGTATGGACCTCAGATGTCCCAGGTCAGATATCTGTCCATTTCACTTTATCTTCTTTATCCTTTAAGATGAAGAGATATTATAGACCTTCCACTGCTTAATATGGAAGAACTACGTTGTCATAAGAGATCACAGCTTTTATTTGTGGGCTTAGACCAGGAAGTGGGTTAAGTTATCTGTTCACCAATTTACAAGGAGAATAAAAGCAGCACAACTGCTGAAGTAAAACTTGGAAACATGATAAGCCCTGCAAAGCGGGAAAAGCAGAAAATAAGATCTGTGGGTTTGAGAATCAGCTTTCTTTAGGATTGGATAGCAAGAGTTTATCTCCCAAATGTTTTTTTCCTTTTTTTTAATCTCCCAAATGTTTTACAGAGTGTTAGAAAGCCGTAGATAATAATATCTGTATAGCTCAAAGAGCACAGGACCGGGAAGCAGGAGCCCTGGTTCAGCTACACAAAAGCCTGGATGACTTGAGACCATTCTTTCAACTCTGAGCGCCAGTTTTCTCATCTACAAAATGGGGGAAATAAAATCCTCCTCGGGCATCATTTTGTTGTAAGGACAAAATGACAATGGTATAAGGAAAGGTTATTGAAGTAGGTTGAACGGTGGCCCCCAGAAGATAGGTCCATTTCTTAATGCCTGGAACTTGCGAATGTAAACTTAGTTTGAAAACAAAAGGGTATATTTCAACGATGTAATTAAGTTAAGGGACTTGAGATGAAGAGATCATCCTGGATTATCTGAGTGGTCCCTTAACCCAATGATAAGTGTTCTAAGAGACACAAAGAGAAGACACGGATACAGAGGAGGAGACCAAGTGAAGAGGGAATCAGGCAGTGGGCTCATGCCGCCACTCGGCAAGGAAGCCGACGGGCCCCAGAAGCTGGAAGAAGCCAGGAAGGATTCTCGCCTGGAGCAGCAGGGGAGAGCTGCCCTGCCAACACTCTGATGTTGGACTCTACAGGGGAACACATTCTTGTTGTTTTCTTCAAGCCCACTGCTAATTCTGTGGCAATTTGTCACAGCACCCACAGGGAAAAATGTATATAATTATGTTCAGGGTGGGAACTAGGAAGGTGAGTTGAGAGAGGCTTTCACCTCTGGCACCAAAGTTAGAGTGGCTGCCCAAAACTCGGTAATCAAGATAAACACTATTTTAAGACAGCATTTGAAAAAGTCAAAATCAATGCCAAAAAAAATCTGTGATGAGGAAAATATTCTAGAGGGTGAAAGATTTGTCTTTGATATTGGAGAAGTATCATCTCATTATTATAATCAAAAAATAGATGAGATGAGGCATCATTTTGCTGTTAGAGCATCTCACTAGGAAGTGTCAGTCGTTAAGGCAGCTTTCAGTTGAATTATGCTTCTGTGTCTGTGAGTCTATTTCTGTTTTGTAACTAAGTTCATTTGTACCATTTTTTTAGATTCCACATATAAGTGATATCACGTGATGTTTGTCTTTGTCTGACTTCCTTCACTAAGTATGATAATCTCCAGGTCCATCCATGTTACTGCAAATGGCATTATTTCATTCTATTTTATGACTGAGTAATATTCCATTGTGTGCGTATACCACGTCTTCTGTTTTAAGCCACCAAGTTTAAGCCATTCACGATCTTTATAATAGAATTCAAACCTTCTGTCACTAAGAAGTACCTCAGGATCTGGTCCCCAGCTGTCTTTCCACTCCTAGCATCGGCCAGGGCCTCGCATAGCCCTCCCGAGCTGTCTTGCTTCTTACTGCTCCGCTCTCCCGTGCTTGCACCGGCATGGCCACTCTGCCCCAGGGTGCAGCTCTGCCAGGGGATCCCTTCCACTGCCATGTGCCTGGTGGGTTCCTCATCAGCCCCCAGCACCCCTCACAGGCTTCAAAGCCTTCTTAAACCTCCAGATGGTCTGACCCTCCCCCATCAGTGCTCAAGCTCCCTTTTATTTATTTATTTTACCCTTTTATTACAGCACATGCCCTCCATTACTGGAATCATTTTTTATCCAAGTATTTGCTGCACACAACTCTGAATTCTTTGAGAGAAAGGAGAGCCATATTCAGCTTGATTTTCCTAGTGCGTAATACAGCATCTGACTTCTCATAGATGCTCAATAAGCACTGGCTAAACTAACTAGTTTATTAATAATGTCTTTTAAGCATGCATTATTTCATCTAGTATTTTAAGCATTAAGTGAAATGCAGACTACTATTATCATGTTTTAACAAAAGAGAAAATTCAGGTACAAAGAGGTAAGTAGAATTGTTAGAATGCAAATCTAGGAATATGATTTCAAATCTATCTCTCTATATATTTAAACACATATTTAACCAAATATATATTTGACCATATATAGAGAGAGGAAGAGAGATAGATTTTAACTAGATAGATTTAACCATATATGTATATACTATATAAGTCTCTTCATAAGACGAATTGCCTCATTGTTTTCTGCCTGGCGTTAAAACTAAAACTATTTAAGTCTTACCTCTGGTAAGTTCATTGAGGATGGATCCAGGTTTTATTTAATATTTTTGCCATACAGTGCCTTCTAAATAGCAATCATTCAAATATTTGTTGAATGGATTAATGATCAT
Organism: Neophocaena asiaeorientalis asiaeorientalis; assembly: GCF_003031525.2. Taxonomy (NCBI): domain Eukaryota; kingdom Metazoa; phylum Chordata; class Mammalia; order Artiodactyla; family Phocoenidae; genus Neophocaena; species Neophocaena asiaeorientalis. Next base: position 973,389 of record NW_020174917.1, on the reverse strand, counting down.
TGCAATGCCCGTATTTTTTTAATTTCTTCCATATTTCTATAAAATTATCCTATGAGGCTATATAATGTTACCTTACTAAAAGCTATATATATGGAGCTCCCAGTCTATTACGTGTCTCTATTCTGCCCTGTTTCAGAAGATGGGGGGTTTGTTAACTGAACTACTGTTTCACACCGAATGTTTCCCTGCTGCTCTGGTGATTTAGCTGGGCTTATCCTTTTCATTGATTTTTTCAGAAAGTGAATAACAAATAGAATTTTACTTTGGGGGCAAGCTTAGAGAAGGCCCGTATAGATACTTCCATGGACTTTCTCGTGGAGAGTGTGCACTTTGACCCCTTATTTCTGATGCCACCGGGGTAAGGATCATGCCAAGGGGGAGCTGAAACTTCCAGTTACTGTCAGTACAAAGGAAACCATTACCCAAGTTCTAATTATAGTCACTAACAGAAGGATGGAGGTGCAGTCCAGAGTCCAGGAAGTGAAAATCAGGGCAGGAGAAAGCAGGCAGCGGTTCTGAGTCGAAAGGAGACAGCAGTATAAGAGAGGGTAGAGTGACAGGGACCGGCCAGAGCCAGGAAAGAGAGAGAAAGGGCATTGCCCAGGAGGATAGAAGCGGCCTCTCGCCTACCCAGTCTCTTACCAGCTTAGGAAGTGACAGTAAATATTTATCAAAGGTGCGATAATTTGATAATCTTCTGTTTATAGTTCATAGGCAAGTTGTAAGGATTAATTTCCCTGTGAAATTCTTCAGACAAAACAGCTCTTAAGAGTAGCACATAGACCACATTTTAAATGCTTAAAAACGGGTGGTAAATAAATAACAGCAGTTCAGTAACAGAGATGTTCTCACCATAAGAAGGGCTTTGTTCTCACCATAAGAAGGACCACTCAGTGGTCCAAGTCTATCTAGTGTCACATGCACAGTTATGCTGGTGATGTGTTCTAGGTGAACACATGGACAAAAATAAAACTGGCTTACTAACTGAAATTCTTCAGTTTCAGCCAAACAACTAGGCTTATTTTTCATGCAAGTGTTTTTCCTTAAGTAAGTATACCAGTCCATAAAAATGGCTTTTATCATAAATTGTTGACATTTATTGGAAATTTATAAAACATTTTCCCATAGTTACAATACTATTGTGGGTCCATAAATTTCCAAGCCATTTCCCCCAAAACTCCTTTTAAACCAGGACGTATTAGAATATAGGGCAAGAGTACTAGATTTATAGCAATGTAATCACTTGTGCATGTAGTCATCCCATCAACGTTTATTGTGTGTTCTATGAACGCAGCATTGCCTAGTTTTTGGAGAGACAAAAAATTAATAAGATAGGTTCATGTTCTTAAAGTGTTCACAGTCTAGTTGGAGATAGAGACACATTAATAAATGTATGATATAGTATGATGTGATATGATATGCCATAAAAGAAGAATGCACATAATTATGAAACTGAAGGTTCCACAAGAGGGACATAAAAGGGTGAGACAAAAATGCCCCCATCATATTGCAAACAAGGGGGATATTTTTTAGCGTCACCCAGGAAAGGTGTTGCCCATATGTCTGTTCAATGGCAGACCTGCATTTGTAGAATATATTTCTTAAGGTTCAGTTATGATTTCATGCTAACCTAATATGAAAAATGATAAAGTAGGTTGAGGGTCATGTATTAGGACTTAGATTATGATTTTCTTCCCCTTTGAAAAATAGAACCTAAAGCCATACTGATACATTTTAGAAAAATAAAAATGCTTGGTTGAAAATTTACAGTGGATCAGTAGAACTTTGAAAATGTAGAGCAGAAATTTAGCCAAAAATCAAAGGGGGACAGTTAGAGTCAGGGGAGAAATTATAGGTAATGAAACAGCGTGAGCAGAGCGCGAAATTATGAAAGGGTGTGGCATGGATCTACAAGCCCAGAGCTCTTACCCAGATGATTAGGAACACATCTCCTAGTTGGTCAGCATGTGATTTATCTCTACTGACTTGGCAATTAAAATGATAGCATATTGGAAAAGAAGGCAGATTCTCGAGCCAGATGGCCTGACTTTGCATTTTACTGGCCATAGGACCCTAGCTAAGTTACTTAAGCCTCACTATACTTCACTTTCCTCATGTGTAAAGTGAGGGTCGCAGAAATACTTGGCTCATAAGGTTCTGAAGTATATATGAGTTGATACATGTAAAGTCCTCAAAACAGTGCTTGGTGTTGGGAGAAGTAATCCACCAATCTCCATGAGCATCACTGCACCTTCTTTCAGGAGAGGCCAAGAATTCGAAGCCCTGATTGCTCCTTACTGGAGATGCTTTGCAAGATTGTGTTTACAGCAAACACCTTTGTGATGAGGTCTTGTCTCCCTCTGGGACACAGATCACACTTGATTGCCGCTTGCCTAAAACCGCGAGTTCCTCAAGTCCAGTGTTCCTCGCTTACAATGCAACCAATGGCAGATGCAGGCATCCATATGGGCTTAGACTGCATCTCCCCCGTGGGACTTGGGGGACAAGTGAAAATGATGCAAACATGGTGCTTGTGTTGCTTGCTCTGCTGTAAGAAATAAAGTCCTTTGTCTCTGATGCAGGAGTCTCTTATCTTCTGCCAGCATCCATGAAAGAGTAATAGGCTAAATTGTTAGCTTTTAAGTAGGATAAAATCAAACCCTATACTCAACAGCTGGCACATAGCAAACATTAAGTAAATGTTAATTGTATGGGGGAGACAATGGGAGCTGGTGAGACCTGTGAAGACAAGGTGGGCACCTGAGGGGTGGGACTGACAAATGCATCAGGGAGGTTATTCTTGAAATGGCTGCTGGCTCTTCTCTATTTTCCCCTACTTGCCTTCCTCCTTATCCACCAAGAATACCAGTCATTTTTGCACCAGAATGTCCTAAAATTGTCCACTGACATCGGGTCTGCTGTCAATCGAATAGCTTTTCCTCAACTCACTACCTACATCTGAAAGGAAAACATAACCATTTGGAGACGGAACAATGAAGGGATTTTTGCCATGTCTAACAAGGGGTAGGAGAGTAAAATTTTACCTATGATGTAGTATCTTTTTTGTGTTGGTTTTTAAAAATTTACCAAGAAAGACAAAGCTCCACCCAAAGGCTAATGAAGGATCTTGGGGGATGCAGAGAAATTAAATAATATTAATCCACATTAAAAAACAACACCAAGGCTCATGCCATCTTGAACATTTCCCAAGTGGGAGTTCTGGAGTAAAGAACTGTGCAGAAAGGAAGAGGGGTCCTGAGAAAGTGAAATGAGGGCTGAGGACAGAGCCGGCTTACACAGCTACCTCCCTCAGGCAACAGGAGGAAGAAAGCACAGTCTCTCACACTCCCCCCTCCTGCAGCACCCCCCCTTTCTTCATTCCCTGTCACTGCATTATCATAAGGCCCATGAGGATAGAACTGGTACCAAAGCACAGTAAGCTGGGGACAAGGTAGAGGGGGGATTAGGATACGTGGTAGAGAACAGGCAGCTGGGAGGTCACCATTGCATCAGCAGTCTCTGACATGTACAGGTATCCAGGTAACCTGCATCTTAAATAAAGTCACCACTGAAATAAAGTTTGAGCAGGGGGTGCTAATTAATCAAGCATTCTTGTCGTCAGACACTTGGAATGGATGCCCATATCTCTTTCAATGTACATTCTCAGAGAATAACCAAGGTTGAAATTTTTAGACTCATTACTAAGACCATCGCTTGACTAAACAGAAAGAGCAGTGCATTGGGGTCAGAAGACCTGAGGGGTTTTATTGCCTCTGTCACCTCCTCGTCCAATGACCCTAGGCAAGATGCTTAGCCCGAGCTTGAGTTTCCTCTTCTCTAAAAGGAAGGTAAACACAGTCTAACTCACACGGTCCGTAACTGTGTAAGAGTATGAGTCTATGCTAATTATTCTACGATCAAGCAGTTTGAAACTTTAATATGTTAGTCTGAACAACAGAAGCCCGACAACATGACTGTATGTACTTACACATCCATGTTTAATTACCATCAACATGAATATTTTGAGATTATACCCGTGTTTATAATAGAACACGGCGCATGAATTGACACTACAGTTTCTCTCACAAAAGTGATCTTGAAACAAAAAGCATCAATGTTTCTCAGAACTGAGTTCCCTGAAATGCCATCCCTTTGGACTACGTTATCAGGGACTATCAATACTTGGAATACATGAATAATCACAGATGGAAGTCAAAGAAATGCCTTTCTTCTATCAAAACACTCTGCTGGGGGCAAGGTGAGGGTGGTACCTGTCTGTGCATCCATGTGTATGCTCATATTTTGATGGCATATAGAGACTCTGGCAACCTGAAATATTTTGCATAATAACTTACATCAGACTGAAAGAAGCCTACTATGGTTAATAACTTGGTAGGAACTATACTCCCCTCTTGAAATATGAATGCCAGATGAAACATAGGATGCCTAGTTAAATTAGAATTTTAGATCAGTAATAATTTTAATAAAAGGCAATATCTGGGACATATACTAAAATACTATTTGTTGGTGCTCTGGAGTTTGAATTTAAACAGCATCCTGTATTTTTATTTGCTGAGTCTGGCAGACCTACCTGAAGTGGCAAAATGCTTCCTGACCTCATATCCCAATGATGTCACCATACTCAGTTAATTTCATGAGGTAAACAGCTCTGTCCCTTTGGTCTCTGTGGGACTGTCTTCCCTAACACTATGAAGGGGGAGATTACATATCCTGACATCAGACCAATTGTGCCTTCAGTGATAGATATTAAAATCACATGCCCGCCTGAAATTGCTTAGAATTCATCAACTACATTCCGATCTTCTGTTGGAAAGGCCTGGAAATAAACATATAGGTGCTTTGGAACAAACAAAACACATCTTCTCTTTCTGCAAGAGAGTAAACGGAAACTCCTAGAAGCTCCAGATTCGAATTCCACTCTGGGTGAGTAATTGCAGCAACAATTACTCTTTACATGGTCTCGTTTTGACATTTCTTTATTTGTTTAAAAACAATGTCACTGCTACAGAGCTAATTGGAATCTAATTATTTCCACACAGATTAGTGTTCTCAAGCCTCTGTCTCAGACAGGTCATGAGACGGTGGTCTCAGATCAGCTTCTTATCATTTACATTACTTAAAAAATAGGGAAAGGGTATTATTCTGCATAATTAAAAATCTTAATTAAAAACTGGACCAAGATATCAGCTGTAGTGGTAGCTTGACAAACCCCTTAGGGCGGGCTCGGATATACTGCCTTCTGATTAGAATACGAATCTGGAAATATCCACTTTGATTATCTCCATTAAGACGTGATGCTTTCAGGCCTGGTAATCATTTTCATGAAGGTCTGGTGGAGAGGAGGACACTGTGAGAGTCTGGTAAACATGCCCCACGATTTATGAATCTGTATAATAAGCTCATATTTAAAATCTCTCTTGTAACTCTGAAGGGGATCTCTAGGTTCCTTACCATATAAGTTGGGCCTAACATCCTTAAGGATCACAAGGTAATCTGCAATGCTCACAGCCATCACATCCGAGAATTTTCATGAGAGATGCATTGTAAGGCTTTTTTAATAAAAAGCAAATAAAAGTAATTGATTCAGCTTTTATTTAGCTGCCACCCCAAAGGGATGAGACAAGGGATGCATCTAATAGAGCACTGGAAGAAAAAGCAAACTGTCCCTTTCTGACAGTCCTTTCAGTGAAAATTGTCCAACTTTTTGACAGTTGCAATGTAATTACACCAACTGAAATGTGAATTGATTAAAGGTGTGAGTATTCTTCCGATGACTATAAAGTTGCACCTGTCTATTTTACCCCAAGCCATCCTTAACGATATTTTAATTTTTTTGTATATGCTTATTTTCATGGTTTTGCAGCATGGCTGATAAATTGTAGAGAGAATGCCTCCATTTCATGAGTTTTTAAGAAATGCTAACCTCCTGAAAGGTTTTGAGGAGCTTATAATACAATTACAGGCACAAAAACTAAGTGAAGACACAAAATTCAGGGATTAAGTAAGGTGGTGTGTTTGGGGGAAAGAAAAGCGGTGAGAGCCATCGGGAAATGATAGAGAGGTCAATGGCTGTGGAAAAGTAAAAAGTGTGCTGAGTTTAACTCTCACTTGCTGGCAATAAGAAGAGAGAAAAAAGGAAACAGATTATAAGTTCTCATTGCCAAGTGGTAAAAAGGTATCCCAGTTTCTCGGGAGAATCAGTTTCGCTTTGCCTGGCCCCCAGATGTACTGTGCCATGAGGCTGTGAATGCTGTACCCCCAGATGAAAGTGGGAAAGTGCTGTGATGTCATTGAGGGCGTCCCTGTACGTGGACTTGACAGAGGCCTGGTATTTCCGAGCAGCTTTCAACCCTGGGTCAGAACTAGAAGACCTCAGAGACTGGGTCTCTAAGTCTCGTCTCTCCCTGAATCTCTCCAAGGCTGTGCTCTTCAAGATGTGGACAAAGACCCACATTTTTCAAGACATTACTTCCCTTATCATGCGTCACTCCGATGTTTCCTATTCTATTATACATTCATGTATTTTTTAAAAGTTTCAGTCAAAACCCACTAAATTGACTTTTTGAGCCATCAGTGAATGGATGAAGACCCAGAGTTTGAGAAACACTGTACTAGTAGGCATAACATTTTCCTAAAATACAGAAAAATGGTAAAATGTCATGTGTTTTGTATTCATAAAAACATATGTAAGTGTGGATGTGTTTTAAATCTGTATACATCCTCAAATGTATCATATCAAAATATATATGTGAAATTTCACAGATGTGATAATAACTTGCTTAAGCTCATGAGAAATCTTGAAGTAGGTTTAAACATATCTTTTAAATCATATAGTTGAGTGTAAACCACATTCAGTGTTGAAATGGTCGTATATATTTTTACTCGTTTCATAGATTTCAGCTTGCCTTTTTTTCTTGCGGTACGCGGGCCTCTCACTGCTGTGGCCTCTCCCATTGCGGAGCACAGGCTCCAGACGCGCAGGCTCAGTGGCCATGGCTCACGGGCCCAGCCGCTCCATGGCACGTGGAATCCTCCCGGACCAGGGCACGAACCCGTGTCCCCTGCATCGGCAGGTGGACTCTCAACCACTGCGCCACCAGGGAAGCCCCAGCTTGTCTTTTAACACAAAGACATTTTTAACTCATCTAAATAATTGAGCTAGCCGACTCTTTTGAATTCTTATTACCTAAGTTTCCCCTACGACTTACCCTGATAAGCTTTTCTCAGTTCCTAGGCAAAGTCTGTGCTGTGAAGCATCCAAGTGGGTCATCTATAAGTGCCTGTGTCTCAATTTAACACATCATTTTATTCAGATATGACTTAGATACACCATGAACATTAGCTTGAAAATTTTGTTATTCCTGTATTTTTTCCAAATGACAAGTATTTAAAAATAAAATCACCCAGTTAGTTCTCCCTTCTTACCTGCATACTATTCACTGACTTCATTTTTCTCAGTCTCTGTCACCATAAAGGAATAGCAAATATCTTAGGTCAGGTTGTTTGTGCTATTTTCCCTCCAAATAATGTTAGCTTTGTCCTCTGTTTTCAAATCTATAATAATTGAAGCAGCCCTGTTCACTAGGCATGCTCGAGGGGAGGTCAGGCTGGCGCACCAGGAAAGGCGTCAGAAAGCATTTCTCTTTGAACTGAGATAGGTAAGAGGTTAGCCTGATAGAGAGGCAGGGAATGGCATCCCTAAAAGAGTGAAACTCGCTAAAAGGAGGTCAAAGTCAATGGGAACAGCTAAAGTAAAGAGTTCAGGCTGAAGAACAATGGAAAATCATGCTCCAAGTGAAGGCAAAAGTTGGTTCAGAAATTTGTTATTTATTACATAGGCAGGAGAGAGACTCTGAATGTTTCCAATCAGAGGAGTGACATCATTAAGCTTTCATTTTAGAAAGATCACTTTGACAAAAATGAAGAGAACGGGTTGAAGGAGGTCAAGATATGCGGCTGAGATTTCAGTTAAGAGGTCATGGCAATGATCCAAAAGAGAAACGGTAACGGCTGGATTAAGACATGGGTGGAATTGAAGGAGAGGGCATGGGCTCAATAACACGAAATAGAGATCAAGTGTCTGGGTCTCCTGGAGGCTGTAGAGTGTATTGGCAGATAGGGTTTGGGGGTGGGGCAGAGGCAGAGAAGAAGGAGTCTGATTCCTGGCTTCTGGTCTGTATAACAGGTGGGGCTTGTAACACAAAGATCAAGTTGTGCAGGTTGATCTTGTGCAAAGATCAATAAAGAGAAGAGTTCAGCCTAACAGGGCTGAAGCTGGGATGTCTACTGGCCTTCTCCATTGAGATGTTCAACCAAAGAGCTAATTTTCATGAAACACTATGTGCTAGCACAGAGCATTTTACTTGTATTATTTTCTTCTAAAACCTCTTATAAGAATGACTGTTGGGCTTCCCTGGTGGCGCAGTGGTTGAGAGTCCGCCTGCCGGTGCAGGGGACACGGGTTCGTGCCCCAGTCCAGGAAGATCCCACATGCCGCAGAGCGGTTGGGCCCGTGAGCCATGGCCGCTGAGCCTGCGCGTCCAGAGCCTGCGCTCCGCAACGGGAGAGGCCACAACAGTGAGAGGCCCGCATACCGAAAAAAAAAAAAAAAAATGACTATTATTATCCTCATTTTAAAAATGAGGAAACTAAGGCTCAGAGAGTGAACTTATTTGCCCAAGGTCACAGAGCTGGTAAATGACTGAGCAGGGACTCACATTCAGTCTATCTGATTCTGTATCTTAATCCCTATGCTGCACATGACTGGTGAGATAGAGACTCAATCAGTGACACAGCAGTGGTAGTTATAACTGTAGTTGTGAGTGATGCTACCCAGAGTATATGTAGTAGAAAGCAGAAGCCCAAGGAAAAGCCCCAGGGAACACCAACACTCAAGGCACAGACTACGAATTAATGGTCTCCATTTGTCCACAGATAGAGTTTGTTTGGCTAGGACAGCATGTTAAAAAACTTGGATTTGAGTGCCTTCTGCAAGAGATAGGAAGCACTCTGCCCCCCTTCACAGTCTCCTCCACCCCCTGTTAATTCCCCATAGCTCCTTCACACCCAAGCATTTCCTGCCAGGCCCCTGGAAACACTAGAGTTGCAACGCCTAAAGAGTGTTGAGGAAGAGATACACACATAGGAGAGAAAAATCAATAAAAGAGAAGGTAAAAAAGAAATACTAAGAGGATGTGACTTCGTGAAAGTTAAACAAGGAGAGAATTTCAGGAAAAAGGGGACAGTCAGCCACATGAAATGTCACAGATGGTCAAGTAAGATGAGAGAATGGTGTCTATTGAATGCGACAATCTGGTGGTCAATGATCATCTCAGTAAAAGGCAGTGGAGTGGGTGGATGGGTCACAAAGTTAGATTACAGTGGGGTGAAGAGGGAAAGGGAGGGGGGAGGTAGAACTAGACGGTTTAGTGTCCTCTTAAAGAAAGCGTGTGTGACTCTGAAGGGAAGGAAATAGACAGGTAAGTAAAAAATGGGAGATGCGTGGTCAGATGGGAACGTCTGCTCTTAGAATGGGAAATGTCCGAGCATGGTTTAATGCTGAGAACAAACAGCTACAGGGATGATCACCTGGGAATATGGGAGAGAGGAGATGGTGGGTTCAGCAGTGATGCTTAGAAGTGATACTGCACATCAGGCATTGTCTTAAGACATTAGGGACATAGAAGGGAAATACGAGACAAGGTCCCTGTTTTCATGGCAATTACCTGGTGTAGAGAGAAGACACCCAACGGACAAGGAGAATAAATACAATCATCAAAGTAATATTAGATAATGATATGATAGAGACTGGAGAGTCTCCTTTTTGTATTTTTTCTTGTTGTAGGATCGCTTTATATTGGTATTCACAGAAGTCTTTTCTGAGGACTGACATTTGAGCTGAAATTTGAGTGACATCAGGAGCTAGCCACGGATGCTTTGGGGAAGAGCATTCTAGCTGGAACAAATAGGCAGTGTATACATCTAGGGTGATGTGAGTTTGGTGTGACTGGGAAATAGAAAGAAGCCACGGTGACTCAGAAACCACATCGTGGTGGGAGATGAGGTCAGAGGGGTGGGCACGGGGTCGGGTGAATGGCACCTCGCGGCCTGCAGTAAGGAGTGTGGATTTTATTTAAGGTGCAAACTTTATTTAAGGGCTCTAAGCAGGGGAGGTGCTATCAACTCCTAGGAGGTGAGAGGGGCTGGATCCCAGCACGAAGTAGAGGAATGAGCCTGGAATAGGCATGCTGTCAGCAATTCCACTGAGACATGGGAGGCAGGAAAGAATAAGTAGAAATGGAGACATTTGTAGGTAGTATAGGAAGAAGCTGAAGGCGTTAATTCTTAAGCACTTCAATTTTCTCAGTGATGCTAGAGGCAGAATGATCCGCTAAGAGTGAACGGAGACATTGTAGAATACAGGGCTGTATTCCTGATGTGGCTACCATAATAAAATACCATTGACTGGGTGTCCTCCTGAGATTGAGTGGTGGGAGAGAGGGAGCTCTGGTGTCTCTTCCTTTTCTTATAATGACACCAGCTCTCTGGGATTAGGTTCCCACCTTTATGACCTCATTTAACCTTTATCCCCTCTTCACAGGCCCCATCTCCAAATAGTGTCATATTGGGGGTTAGGGCTTCAACCTATGAATTTTGGGGGAACACAAACATTTGGTCCATAACAGAGGTCTGTGGAGAAAAGGAAAACTTTGGGGTATTGAAGAAATAGAAAGGGAATTGATTGAGAATATCAAAAATACTTTCCATTCTTTTTTTTTTTCTATATTAAGGCCAAACTACTGCACTCCTTCCAAGATTCCAAACTTTAGGCAATGGGAGGATATTTGGGCGATGAAATCATTATCTTTAATGTACGATCTCCCATGGACTCAGAAAGTAGGAGGATCCTGGTCATTACAAAGTTCTTTATTCGGCAGCAGGTAAGGGAGGCTGACATGACAGTCTGGAGCTAAATCAGAGCCACGGCAGTCTGTATAAAAAGAGGACAGAGAGAATAGAGAGAAGCTGGGAGAAACCCCAAGAGCTGGAAAGCAGGAAGCCTGGACATTGCACAAGTGAAAGGAAGGGAGAGAGGAACACCCCTGTGAGTAGAAGCCGAGGAGAGACCTGGGGAAGCACAGAAGTGCTTCAGGATTTGTATTAGTTCCTTCTGATGTAAACATGGGATATGCTTCCTTCTCCAAAAGAAATTTTCAACCAGGCCTATAATGCTCATTAATGTGCTGTGGGAAAATTTTGCGTTTTTGGAGGTGGGGAGAGCTGTGAGCTCTGTTTCAAAATCAGTGCCTGGCAGAAACCAGAGCCATATGTTGAAGATGCACCAAATGACCGAAAACACAAGATAACACAAAAACTAACAAGGGGGCAAATTTTTAATGTTTTCACAGCGCCCAAAATATTTAATTTTGACCTGTGCTCCATTCGAAGGTTCCCTCAAATTTGCAGGTAACAGATATAGATAATTTTAAAGCACTTACACCTCACATGCACCCTCCTGCCCCCATCTTTCCCTGTAGCTTGGGTTGTGGCGTTACTGGGTCTGACTCAGCTTAGTAACACTTACTGCCCATAGGCCAACTACTCCTTACTGCCAACAGATGTGACACCTAATAATGCTTTTCAAAAGTCAAAGTCAAGAGTCAACAACTCCAGACTCTTCTAGTTTGTTTCTTGACTCGTTCGGGGTAATATTAGTTCACACAGATTCTTCATTTCAATTTCCCAGCACCTATAAAAGTGGTCCTGGGGCTTCCCTGGTGGCGCAGTGGTTGACAATCTGCCTGCCAATGCAGAGGACACGGGTTCGAGCCCTGGTCTGGGAAGATCCCACATGCCGCGGAGCAACTGGGCCCGTGAGCCACAGCTACTGAGCCTGCGCGTCTGGAGCCTGTGCTCCGCAACAAGAGAGGCCGCGATAGTGAGAGGCCCGCGCACCGCGATGAAGAGTGGCCCCCGCTCGCCGCAACTAGAGAAAGCCCTCGCACAGAAACGAAGACCCAACACAGCCAGCATAAATAAATAAGTAAATAAATAAATTTATAAAAAAAAAAAAGTGGTCCTGGTTGCTTATTTCACACCATGTGATTTTTTTGTCCCTAGATGTAGGGTTTTCCTACGATTAGACTGAGAGAGGGCTGCCCTGCACTTCTCATCCATTCCTTGGATCTCCATTTTGGTGTCATGGTATCAGAGCGGCCCATTAATCAACACAGGTGGAGTTGATGCGCATATGAATATATAAAATTAATGACCATTTTGACTCACCCAGGTGTTTATCTGCTCAGCTGCATTATTGAGATGTCAAGGGTATATAGAAAATATTTGCTAGTTGAGGAACTTACTGGTAGAGGTGAGTAACGTGTCTGCTTTGTTTTCAAGGTTCTTGTGAAGTGTTGGTGCAGCACCGGGCTGTGTGTGGGTTTCCATTGCAAGTGATTACAGACATGGCATGTGGAGAGAGTGGACTGGAGGCAAAATATATGCAGGGAAAGTGGAAATCACCAAGGAAAACGACTGAAGGGGAAATCAATATGAGGTGAAAGGTCAACAAGCCTCCTGCTGTTAGTCTGTCAGAATGTATTTAATGGGTTCATTGGATATTTTTCACATTTAAGAAATTGACATGAGAAAGGGTTAGCCTGTAATAACTTCTTATCTCTCACTTACAAAATCGCTATTTTTTTTTCTTTTGAGAATTTTACTTCTGATCTCAGTATTACATTCATGCCCAGGGGTTTGAGGCTTCAACAGAATTACAATGACAAGCCTTCAAAACAGATAATTATTTTTTTAAGTAGTTTATTCTGTAATCATAGCCACTTTATCAGAGTATAATTTAAAATGTAGTCACTAAAATTAAGTAAGGATCAAATATGGAACTTGCTATATCCAAGGGTCTAGATTCTGGGTTTGATCTCAATGTATTTATTGAAAGGATGCCTTATTTATTCTCTTTTCTTTCATCTGTACAATTAGATTAATCTCCAGTTCTGTCCTCTTCAAGCAAGAAAGAGAAAGAGATAAAATATTAACCGATTTCCAGCAATAATTTTGGAAAAGAACTTAATAAAAATAAAGTCTCTCTATGTAAAATTACATTTGTAATATTTTTAAAAATTTCTTTACTCTCATTTGGTGAATATTCTTACTTATCTAAGACTCTCCATTTTTTAGAAAATTCAGTCATCATCTTATTAGAGGCTCAGATTTTTACATTTTTCTAACATCTTTAATCAAAGTACCTTTAGGTATATTAGAAATATTAATTTATTCTATGGCTCCTGAGCTATACAGAGAGATTAGGCATTAAAGATTAACACCTGAAAAATTCAGCATGATAGACTTATATATGTTAATTCTTTACTCCCTTTTTCTAAGACTAAGAAACTTACGTTCAGGATTTAAATTTCCTTTAGCTTTCCATCTTGAGCACCTGATACCAAATTGGCATGCTCAGACCAGATTCTTGGCTTTTAATGAAGATCTGCTCCTTTAATTTTGGTGACGAATTCTACAGAAGCAAAGTATAGCCCGGGGATGTTTTTTTAAATTGTCAAGGTTCCCAAGGATCTGGAATCTTCATTTGCCATGGGAGCTATGAGCGAAGCTCAAAGATATGTACATAAGAGGATTTTTACAAAGTAAAAGCACTTTGCCATGACACATGGGGATTTGAAATTTCCAAGAATTCATAAGGATAGATATTACCACAAAGGTCAAATATATATTTTTATACTTTTCACTTTCAGAATATTAAACTGTCATTTATTAAACAAAAGTTTATTAAGTATTTACTCTACACAAGGCATTTTGCTAGATATCGGTGAAACCAAGATGGAAAGAACATAGTCACTGCCCTTTAGGAATGCTTTGTGTAGCAGAGAAGCACTGATGTAAACAAAAGTTATGTGACAAGTGCTATGAATTAGTTTTCTATTGCTGTGTAACGGATTGCCTCAAACTTAATGACGTGAAACAACATACGTTTATTTTCTCACAGCTTCTGCGTGTACAGAGTCTGGACACAGCCTAACTGGGTCCTTAACTCAGATACTTACAAGACTGCAATAAAAGTGCTCAGGTTCATCTGAGGCTCAAGGTCTTTTTGCAAACTCATGTGGTTGTTGGCAGAATTCATTTCCTTGCAGCTACAGAACTCAAGGCAGCTTGCTTCTTAAAGAGAAGTGGATGGAAGTCTCTGAGCTCAGGAAAGCCCTAAGTCCTGTTTTAAAGAGCTTGCCTGACTAAGTCAGGCTCACCCTGAGTTGTCTCTTTGATTAACTCAAAGTCAACTAACTGCTTAGAGATCTTTCACTACATCTGCCAAAGTCCCTTCACCCTCACCACTTAACCTAATCAGAGCAGGGATATCCCATCATATTCACAGGTCCTGCCTACACTCAAAGGAAGGGGTTTATACAAGGGTGTGGGTCACTGGGTCTCATCTTACAATCTTGTCTACCACATGGTGGAACAGACATATTTAAGAAAGCAGTGACAAATGCCTCATGTCTAGTAATGGAGAAACAGAGCAAAGAAAGTGTCATGGGCACTGGTTAAACGGGCACTTGTTAACTGGCACTGGTTAACAGGGGCTCCTTGATGCATGATTAGAGTATTTTTCTGCCACTTGGAGAGAAAATTCATTTCAGTCTTTATATAAACAAAGAGCCCCAAAGCTGTATGAGAGAGGGGGTACACTTAAAATATCACAAGGGTACAATATGCATTTAAATTCAGATGCAATGGTCATGGGCCCTAATAAAGGAAAGATTTGGACAATATGACACTCAAGTGGGAAATGCTATAGGTTCTTGGAGAGTGGATCTTTATCCTTTTTAAGTCACTGGCAGTCCTAGCTTGGGTTCCTTTTGAGAGAAAGTTTGTGTGCCAATAGCTTATTTTAGAATGTGATTCCTTGAAGGAAGAGAGAGTGAAGCAGGGAAGGAGGGAAAGCTGACTCAAAAATGTTTTTCGAGTTGGTTACTGCTTGAGGCCTTAGAAATCCTATGAAATGGAAATCAGAATTTTTCCTTTGGAAATGAGACACGGAAGCACCGCTCTATTGGTTCTTGGAACCTATTGGTCAGTGATGGTTCATGGGTCTGAATGACCAATGGCCACCAATGGTATCAGAGAAGGCCTGGGATGGAATAAAAGGAGTGAAGGGTGTGACTCAAGGTGAAGTGCTTTTCAAGTTGTCCAGGTAAAAGCCTGGTCAAAACTTGCACAGGATTGATGACCCAGAAGGGTTGGGGATACAATGTGGGGCTGAGGTGATTTGGAAGAGCACACAGTGGGGGTTTGGTATATTGATCCATTGAAAATATAATGGAAACTGTGGAGTTACTGTCCAGAAATATGCAAGCATGGACACACACAAACTGTACATACTCCGGATAGTTCTTCTACCCCTAAACCCCATCCATGTACCCCAGAATAAGGATGTCAGTTTAAGGAGCTAATTATCAAGAAAAGATTTTGACAATATTGTATTCATGTGGGAAACAAAACAAAAGATATGCCTTCTTTAAATAATTGTCGCTTTTCCACTATGACGGACTCTCTTTTAAAACATTCTTCTATTCTTCAAAAAGTTCAGTTTAATATCTATGGATCTCCTCCTTAACAAAAAGTATGGGTGTATTCTGAGTTCATCTGGTGTCACTAGTTGTAACAGTGATAGAAAGAGGTGAGAAGGAAGGTTAGAATTGGGTAAAAGAGCAGAACCCCAATATGTGAGACTGAAAATTCTGGTTTGAGGAAGTTTTCTACAATATGAGCCTTTTATCTCTTCACACCAAGGCATACCAAGAACAAGGATAACTTAATTTCTAACTCTGACTTTGCTAAAAATAAGTTCTATAGACATAGGGACCAGCAAGGTGATGTTTACATGTTTAATCTTCATACATCGGTTTTGTTCTACACTAGAGTCATCATCTGAGCTTTTATACAGACAACCACCTCTGTCAGGCTGGGAGGGAGAATGTGTAAATGGATCAGTGCAACCTCACAAAATTAAAAAGGCAAACTGAAAGCATTTTCTTCTCAAGAAATGAATACAAATGACTGCACGCTCACTCCCATCTAGATGAAATAACACATCAGTTTGCAAGACGAAAAGAAATCCCACTAAAATCTTAGAAAAACAAAGGGAGATTCATGTAAAAGGGAAAGCAGAATGAAAATAAAGCATGGTAATATAGCAGTCAATAAATACAAATATACAGTCACACCAAAAATAAAGGAAATTGTTAAGAAACTATTAGACTTCCTCTTGAGACCCCCATCAGATATCCAGTAAAAAACTGCAAAGAGAGCTCTCTGACATGAAATATGGATTTGAGTATAGATTTTTCATGGTTATTTGCATCTTTTGTGATGGGTAGAAATACTGAAACTTTGAAGATGCAAAAGTGGTTCAACCATTAGACGTTTAATGATTTTAGAGTCCATCAGAGAGATATGAGAATTGCTATCCAAAACTTATATTAGGAATGCCATAATTTGTAGTTCATAACACTACTCAAGTGTTTTTGAAAACTCATTCACCATTTATTATCTTTATAATCCCCCTTAAAAAGCCAAATTTCTCATCATGACCATTGAGAATGTAGTTTGAATCTTCCTTCTCCTCCTACTTTTTTCATACTCTGAGAACTGAGACTGAAAGAACTAAAGTGTTTTGTGGAAGTGGAGGACCATGCAAGAAACGACTGCCTTTGGCTTGTGAAATGCTGAAGAACCACCTTTAGCTTTAAAGGTGGTTCTGGGCTAAGGCATCAGCTTTTAAACCAAATCGTAGCAGCTCTTCTGATCACCTATGTCACCTCCTGCAGATTGATCCTCAGATCAACCTGTCAGTACGTTAGAGAAGTTTTCCCATCCACACCTCTCAGTTCTCTGTAGTGATGCAGGAGCTCACATCCAAATAACTGGCCCCAGTAAGTAATAAACCAAAACACCTTATGCTCTAAACATTACAGAGGATGAATTGATGTCCTTAAGTGAAACAAAGATATTGAAGACATTAGACATCATGAGAGAAAGACACTCAAATGTCTCACAAGGCAAATGAAGCTTGACCAACTGCTAGGAACTAAATGTTTGTATCTCCCCATCAAATTCATAGTTGAAGACTAATCCCCAGTGTGATGGTTTTTAGAGGTGGGTTTTAGGAGGTAATTCAGTTTAGATGAAGTCACGAGAGTGGAGCCCCCATGATGGGATTTCCCCTTCTAAGAAAAGAAATATACCAGGGTGCGTTGTCTCTCTCCACCATATGAGGAAATGACAACAAGGTGACCAGCTACAAACCAGGAAAAGGGCCCTCACTGGACACCAGATCTGTTGGCACCTTGGTTTGGACTTCTCAGTCTTCAGAACTGTGGGAAATAAGTATTTATTGTTTAAGTCACTCTACAGTATTTTGTTGTATCAGCCTAAATTGATTAAGGCACCAACTTTAGTTTAGAGCAGGAACAATGTTAAGAACTATTTTTACCAAGTATTTACTGAATATTGAACACCCTACTAAGTGCTATGCATATATTAATTCTAAACCTCCTTACAGTCATTAATGTTTTTACTTTAAACCTATTTGTGTCAATTTGTAAGGTGTGTTTCTTGTAGACAGCATATATTTGGGTCTGATATTTAATCTAATGTGACAATTGGCATTTTAATTGGAGACTTTAGACCTTTTACTTTTAATGTAATTACTGCCGTGATTAGGTTTAAAATGATCATTTAGCTACTTGTTGTCTTATTTGTCCCATCTGTTCTTTCTTATTTCTCTTTTTCAACCTCTTTCAGATTGAGTTTATTTTTATGGTTCCACTTTATTTACTTTGCTGGCTTATTACCTCTAACTGTTTTATTATTTTAGTGGTTATATTATGGTTTAATGCGTACACTTTTAACTTATCACAGTCTACATTCAGGTGGTTTTATATCAATTCATGTATGATATAACAAGCTTGCAAGAGTCCACGTTAATTTCTCCTCTCCCAACCTCAGTACCCTTGTCACACATTTTACTTATATTTATGTTATAAACTCCATACTGCTCTGTTATTTTTTTTTACCTAGTCAATTACCTTTTAAACTGATTTAAGTGATAATGAAAAATAATACATTTTTACACATGTAATCATCATTTCCAATGCTTCTCTTTGCTTTGTACACATTCATATTTCTCTCTGGTATCATTTTTCTTCTAGCTGAAGGACTTATTTTAACATTTCTCTTACTGAGGTTTGTTGGTGATTAATTCTTACAGCTTTTTTATATCTGAAAAAAATCTTTATTTCACCTTTATTTTTGAAAAATATTTGTGCTGATTGAATTGTTGGCAAGCTCAGGTTCACAACGGTAGCCACAGTTAGCAATGTAAAAGACATATGTGGTATGGAGTCTGTGTAATAATCCTATTTGTCTCATTTTTTTCTACTCTCATTTTCCTTGACTTCTTATGTTTTATTTTGTAGTTTCTTACAATATGTATTAAAGGGAAGACTTTTTTAAAGGCAGAATATATTTAGTCATTCCCAAACAATCTTGTAGGTTAAATGTTTCCATCTACTTTCAAAATGTATGTATGAAAAGAGTGTAGTATTGACATGAAGATAGGCATATAAATCAATAAAACAGAATTGAGAGTCCAGAAATAAACTCATATATTTATGGTCAATTGATATTCAACAGAGATGCTAAGACAGTTCAATGGGAAAAGAACAGTCTTTTCAATAAATAGTCCTGAGAAAATAGAAAGTCCAAATTTAAAAAGATGAACTTAGCCCTTATCTACATATAGAAAAATTTCCATATATACCATATAGAAAAATGAACTAAGAATAGATCAGGGCTTCCCTGGTGGCACAGTGGTTGAGAGTCCGCCTGCCGATGCAGGGAACACAGGTTCATGCCCTGGTCCGGGAAGATCCCACATGCCGCGGAGCGGCTAGGCCCATGAGCCATGGCCACTGAGCCTGCGCGTCTGGAGCCTGTGCTCCACAACGAGAGAGGCCGCAACAGTGAGGCCTATGTAACGCAAAAAAAAAAAAAAGATCAGAAACCAAAATGTAAGAGCTAAAATTATACAGATTTTGCAATAAAATGTAAGAAAAAAATGTTTGAGACTTTGGGTCAGGCAAAAATTTCTTAGATATGATACCAAAACCATAAGCAATAAAAGAAAAACTTGATAAATTAGACATCACCAAAATAAAAACTAGTACTTCAAAAGACATCATCAAGAAAGTTAAAAGAAACCCACAAATAAAAATTTTGTAAACCATATATCTGATAAGGGACTTATATAAAGAAATATGAATTATGTTTACAATAAGAAGACAAATAACCTAAGAAAAATAGTGGACAAAGGATTTGAGCAGACATTTCATCAAAGAAGATACAAGAATGACTAATAAGTGCATGAAAAGATGGTCAACGTCATTAGTCATGAGGAATATGCAAAGCAAAAACACGATATATCATTTTCCACTCATTAAGAAAGCTATAATAAAATGAAAGATAATAATAATTGTTGGCAAGGGTGTGAAAAAATGGAAACCCTCCTAAATTACTGATGAAAATGTAAGATAGTGCAGCCACTTTGAAAACAGTTGGATGGTTTCTCAAAGAGTTAAAGCTAGAATTACCATATGACCCAGTAATTCCATTCCTAGGCATCCACCCAAAGAGAAGTCAAAATAGGTGACCAAAAGGACTGCTACACAAATGTTCATAGCAACATTATTCATAATAGCCAAAAAGTGGGAACAACCCAGAGAGCCATGAAATAGAGAAACAAGATGTGGCACATCTTGCTGAATGAATACTATTCAACAATAAAATGGAATAGACTTTTGATCTATGCTATAACGTGGATGAACCTCAAAAATATTATGCTGATTGAAAGAAGCCAGACATGAAAAGCCACATATTATATGATTCCATTTTTATGAAATGTACCGAAAAGTGAAATCTATGGGGACAGAAAGTAAGTTAGTGGTTATCTAGGGCTGAAGATAGGAACAGGGGATCTTATTGGGGTGATAAAATGTTTCAAAAATGGATTATAGTGATGGCTATACAATTCAGTAAATTTACTAAAAATAACTGAATTGTAAACTTAAAATGGGTGAATTTTATGATGTGTAAATTACACATTTCAATAAAGTTAATTAAAGATTTCCACAAGTGTCATTAAGGAGAGGCACCTCAATCGGAAACACTTGGCACTTGCCAGCCAGATCTATAACAGACAGACCAGGAGGACGGCACCCTTCCAGAGTAAACCTGAGTGCCGGGTCTATTTCCGATAAAGGAGCAGCTCTGACAGTCAGTAGTGTTTGTTTAGTGGGGTTATGTTATTTTTGAACCACCACGTTTCTGAAGCATCATATGACATCTATATAAAAAATTCCCCTTAACCAAACAGTTAGATCAATATACGAGTAAGAGTCCCCCCATGGCCAAGAATGGATAATCAGTATGTCAGACCACATTTATCTCAAGTGAGGAAAATCAGAGTGACATGAAAGAAATGAATGATTATACTTGAGTATTAGAGCTTGTCTGCCTTAGGTTATTTTGATGATACTTCAAATATTTATGGAAACGAGGGAATCATGTTTTTTTTTCAAACAGTATAAATTTGAATAAGGATGTTTCTGGTAGCATTCCAAGGAATTTTGTGCCATCAGGAAGTTCTTGATTCTTTGTAATGACGCTGAGCACATACAAACTTTTGATGAGGTCAAAAATAAACTGTGTAAGACAGTCCAGGAACATATCAAAATTAAACATTCTATAACGTTCCTTCAAAAATAAAACACCTTATTCATATGATTATTTTGTTCCCTTCACCACAGTCACCCAGCACCTGGTTGTTATTGCTATTATAAAAAAACATGGAACTTAAAATACTTTAATATGTTACTTGAATTTATGCCTGTCTTAGAGGACTATATTGTTACCTGTAAGAAAAGGAATTGGGTCATACTCATCTTTTTATCCCTAGTGCTTGGCTAAAATTTGGACATAGTAAGTGTTCAACATGTATTTGGTAAGTGATAACTAGAGTTACTTAGTTATATTCATTGATCACATCAGTTCCCTGCCATAGTAAATTAATCAACAGCATTTATTTCTTCATTCATTCATTTGTTCATTTAACAACATTTGCCAAGTACCTACTCGCAATCCTTCCCACCCTTCTTTCTCCCCACCACCCACACCCACCCTCAGAAGCCCCTAATCTGCTTCCTGTCTCTACAGATTTGCCTATTCTGGACTTTTCATATTCACGGAATCATACAACATGTGTTCTTCTGTGTCTCTTTTCACCTAGCATGTTTTTGAGGGTCATCCATGTTGTAGCATGCATAAACACTCCATTTCTTCTCATTGCTGAATAGTATTCATCAGACGCATTTACTTCTTTTGATTTATTTATTCATCAGTTGATGGACATTTGGGCTGTTTACAATTTTTGGCTATAATGAATAATGCTGCTATGAACGTTTGTGCACAAGTCTTGTGTGAACATATGCTTTCATTTTCCTTGAGTAGATACCTAGGAGTGGAATTGCTGGGTTATATTGTAACTCTAGGTTTAACATTTTGAGAAACCACCCAACTGTTTTCCAAACATCTGTACTATTTTACATTCCCAGGAGCAACATATGAGGGTTCTAATTTCTCCACCCCCGTGCCAACACTTGTTATTGTCTGTCTTTGTAATTTAAATACTTTTTTTTAAAGGAAGATTATTTCAATGATGAAAACAAGGCATTTTAATTGCATAAATTTTGAAAACATATAGAATTAGATAAAAACAAAATAACTCATAATTTTTCCAAACATATACATCAGGCTGTTAATGTTTTAGGGCATATTTTTATAATTTTTTCTTAAATAGCATTTTAAAAATCCTGGTTGTGATAACACTGAGTCTCAAGCTTTTATCAAATGTGAATTTGGAGAAGGGACTAGTATGATCAAAGAAAGAAATATAGCAAACATTACTTACTACTTATGCAAGAAACTGTTAATCCCTTCATTGCATTATCTCATTTAATCCTCAAAGCGGTGTTATGAGGGAGGTAATATCATTAATTTAGTCATTTTATAGATGAGAGTAACTGAGGTTTCAAGAAACTAAGTAATTTCTCTAGGTTAATATTGAAGAATATAAGGAGCCAGACCTCAAACTCAGGTCTACAGCTCTCCAGGACCTCTGCTATAAGCCGTTAAACTCATTTGGTGATGGGTCTTAGCCGGGCTTAACAGATAGGTGGGATTTAGTTGATAGAGAGGACCTATTGGTTGAAAAGGTATTTTATGGTATAAACGAGACTTGGAGTAGAGACAACCATGGGATACTTGATGGTCACTGAAGAAACCACCCTGCTTGGAACTGAGGGAGGAAGACAGACTTGGACTGGTTTGATTATATGTGATCTTGAATGTAGGGGCGAGGAGGTCAACTATTTCCTGGAGTCAGTGGGAATTCAATGGATGTGTTTGAGATGGAGATGTGGCAGGGTGTGTGTGGGGGGGTGGTTTACCCCACATGATGTCACAAGTTGGATCCAGGAATGGAGAGTCAGGGTGTTGTCGAAGAGCTCGTGGATGCAGTGATGAGGAATGAGACCATGGGCTGGCCAAGGCTGGGAATGGATTTAAGGGATTTATTGAATGAGAGTTAACAGAGAGAAAGAGAAGAAAGAACTGCCCTCACTCCCATCCCCACCAGGGATGGTAGCAAAGAGAAATTAAATATGGAAAATAAATACATTGCTTTTCCTTTAAAATTATTTATTGGAGAAAAAATATTAATTTTTGCCAGATATTTCCAGTAGGTCCAAGTATTTTTAATGTACTTTGGCATCTAATTCAATGCTATTCACACCAACATGGTCAGTGAACATCAGTAAGTAACTGTTTTCTTTATAAAGAAATGAAACCCTGGTATTTGGAAGATGAAACTAGTCCACATTAACTCATGTGATATTAAACTTATTATATAATATGTGTATTCATTCTTCCTAGAGCATGTTATCTGAAGCCCTAAGTAGGAACAGGGAGGAAGAGGTAAATATTTCCAGATATCCAAGGGGCTGCTGCAATTACGTTCCTGATGTGATTGCAGTCATTAGTAGTTTCAAAGGGTAAGTGCTTCTTTTCATACGTTTTTGATTTATGACAAGGGAGTAAATTTTAAAAAGTAAGGAACTCCGTACTTTAATATAAAACATAATTAAGATTTTAAACTTTTTATAGCTAACATTTATTGAGCCCCAGTATCATGTCATCAGAAAATAATAATATTAGTAATAATAACAATACAGCTATTACTGATCGAGCACTTACTGTGTGAATAGCACCGTAACAAAAGCTTTATAAGCATTATTTCGCCGAAACCTAACTACAACGTGACCTAAGAGTAGGAATTATTTTCTGTATTTCTACAAGAAACAAAACTTAAACTCAGCAAGTCTAAATAATTTCCCCATGATCAACGGTATAGAGTTACAGAGCCGGGATTCACCCAGGTCTTACTCTTACCCTGTACTGCTTCTCTACTGCACCTGCTGGACCTCTATGTTAAGACATTTCATCATCTACTCTCACCTGAGTAATGCAATTTGAAATTGTAGAATTTAGAAAATACGATTATTTCCACCTAATCAGTCAGTCTAAACACATTTATTTCCAAGTTGAAATCATTTTTGTCTACTGGAATAGTGATGCCCTTGTTTAAAAAACTGTTCAGATATTTCCCATGAAAACGCAGTCTTTCAGTCATTTTTCCAGCAGAGGGGTGTCTGCCCATCACCATCCTGTTCCCATGCTCTGGCCTGCCCTCTGCTCTTTATTCACTCTATTCCCTTACACTGGCCCTCTGCCCTCTGCCTTTTGACCATCGGTTCCCTTTGTCTAGTCTGCCTTCCATCCATCACTCATTCTGTTCCCTCAGTCAGCCTACAGTCCTCATCCACCTTTCCAAAAGCCACTTCTCGGTCAATGTCCTATTCGTATGCCTCTGTCTGTTGTTTTTCCTAATATTTGTCTAGAATCACTGAATGTCTTCCTACTCTGTATCTTCAAAGAACATGAAGCCCACGCCCACCACATACACACATTGGTTGGTGTAAATACTTCTTTTACTCATTAGATTATGATCTTCTTATGAACAAGAACTATAACTTATTTCTCTTACCTGCGCTATGATTGAGCTTTATAACTGCAACGCCTAGCACAATGCCTTAAACTGAAATTAACAAGTTTTAAAACGTCATCTTATTCATCAATGATCATGTTTTATTTTATATTTGTTCTGCTTGTTCTTTAATGTAGCTCTCATGTAGTTTGCTTGGACACTATTCTAGTTCATTTCAATTTTTGAACAAGGTCCCCATCAAGGGATCTATCACCCTAAAATAGTAAAAACAAACAAACAAAATCATATAGTTCCTTTCTCATCTGTATGGCTGGGTCTCCAGCCCAGATCATGTTGGCAATATCTCCAGATTCACACTGCAAAATCATATCTACTTTTGGGGTTTAATCAGGATCATATTTAAATCTCTTTAAGTACTACTCTCTTCTAAATGCTTCTTCTCAGATGTACTGCATTATTAATGGAATGGAATTAAATATAGGAGTTTTAAAATGAACTTGCTTCCAAATATATTAGACTTCATCTTCCCATTTGGACAGTCTTTCTTGATATTGCTATTTTTCACAAGTCCTTTTGTCCCACTTCTATAACTTCTCTTGTGTTCATATTATCTACCCAATTAATACCTCTTACAATTTCACTGGTACTCTATTTATGATGTTTCTACTATTTCTAGTTAAGACCCTGAGATGTGTCTTAATCCTGATCTTTCTAGTGTCCCTGGATGACTCCTTCTAAATGGATAAACTTCTATATATCATGATCACAGATTCTCCTCTGTCCTTTTTTTTTTTTTTCTTTTTCCTGAGCAGGGCTCCAGTCACATTTCAAACCACTGTCATTATTCATTTCCCAGCTATTCTGAATTAATTTTCTAGCCAATACACTCTACCAAATTATTTACTTTAACTAGGAGCTTTCCCTTTGTATCTTGATGAAGCTTGGAGGGAAGGAATTACTGGCTGCTGCTGGGACTCTGGGTGTTTGTGCATGGGAGTGGAATGTGGTAACGGAGAAAGAAGAAATCCAATCTGACAGCAGATGAAACACTCAGAGACAAGCCTGCATAAGCTTACTCTTTAACTACAATGATCTGTTCTAGGAACAAACTTACCAGGTTGACCAAGTAATTTGTTCAACAAGAGTTTATGGAATGAATTTTATTTTATTATTATTATTTTTTTATTATTTTGCATTTATTTTGTTATATGTTTTTAACATCTTTATTGGAGTATAATTGCTTTACATTGTTGTGTTACTTTCTGCTGTATAACGAACTGAATCAGCTATATGCATACATATATCCCCATATCCCCTCCCTCCTGCATCCCCCTCCCACCCTCCCTATCCCACCCCTCTAGGTAGTCACAAAGCACCGAGCTGATCTCCCCGTGCTACGCGGCTGCTTCCCACTAGCTAACTATTTTACATTTGGTAGTGTATAATCTTAAAGAAAACAGAATCATAGTGTGTCTTCTTTAAACTACCACGTTCTGGTATTCTTCATCATTATCAAAACCTAGTCAAAGCAGACACAATATTCCTTGCAGACCCATATCTTTGTCCTCTAGGATTTATAGTCTAAGAATCCTTTTAGAACAACCATCACTTTTTCTTTCTTCACTCAGATGTTCACCCCTTTTTCTTTCAATCTTGAGTAAAATATTGTACACTGAAATAGAATAAGTCTTGTTTTGACAACAATTTGTGGTACCTGGGTCATCTTTCCTGATTTATCTTCTCTTGGGTCAAAGATATTGAGTAGAAAAATCACACAGTTCTCATAGGATTTATGTTTCAATTTCAACAATATCTGAAAGGGGTCTCTAACTTGAGAAATTGACTGAGGAAGATGTTGAGAAGACATTGAACCCCCCCTTCTGTAATGTAAACTACATAGAAACCAATGAAAAATAGCTAAGATATATCTTGGGCTTGCTACATGTAGGCACCCTGCTAATTGAGGTATCTCAACTCAATTTCCTCATACGGTAACTTCCATCCTCACAACAGCCCTATAAGCATTATTATCATCCTCATTTTACGGGTGAGAAAACTGAGCCTTAGAAAATGTAAGTAACTAATCCAAGGTTGTAAGGGTAGTGCTAGTGGACCTAGTGGGGGAAGACCAGGGGTGCTGCTAAACACAGCACACTGCACAAGACAGGTCCCACAGCAAAGAATTATTCACTCCAAAGTGTCAACAGTGCCAAAGCTGAGAGACCCTGTTCTTAGACACCTAATTGCAGTGAACCCCAGGAAGGATGGGAACTGTGATAACAGCAGTTTTACTGACAGATTTTTAGTCATCATGCAGAAAGAGGATAATTCAGATCCAGGATGCCCCCGTTTTCCTACGACTGCTCCAGTGTGTTCTGGGAGGTCTGTTTCTTGCTTTAGGATGCATGTTACTGGATCTTGGTTTCTCTCAAGCAGTTGCTCAAAGTGCAAGCTTTGACAATAAAGCCTTTTACCATGGATTCCTGTGACAGGCTTGGCTTTCTTCTAGTGTGCTCTGCAAAATGCTGCAGAGCTCTCTCTAACCCAAGTGTATCAAGCCCGGGGTCTTTCTGGTGGTCATTTTCTATTTGCACGATCTGGGCCATTGGTACTACCTTGGATGGTGGGTAGTTGTAATGTCACTTGAAGAGACAGTTTTCCCCAGCATAGTGTCTGAACTTAGACCCCATCTTGCATTTGGGCAACGCCATCTCACTTGCTAAGTAAGATCCTCAAACACCCTCCAGACTAACAACCCTGGACAATACTGTTAAATCTTGCTGTGCCAGTTTCACGTACGCCAGGCTTATATGCCATCGGTAACCTGCTCCTTCCCCCATGACACGCCTCCTAACAGGGCTGTTCATAGGCAACAAATCAATACTGTGGACTTGGAAGATTATTTCAGTATGGATTATACAAGGCATGAGGATGTGAGCAAAGTCACTATATATCTTTCTATACTTTGCCTACTGGTATGGAAACCCCTTGAGAGTAGCAGCTGAAGTTTTTGAAGGTCATGTGGAGAGTTAAATGTAGTGCAGCTCAGGGAGTATTTAATATTAACAGTATTGCCATCAAACAATTATCAGATATTCCTTTCTGATTATTTTTATAACAGTTTGGGACATTTAGATAAAAGAAATAGGATGACAGCTTGGAGGGGATTCAGAATGAAACAATAAAAATGAGTGAATGTTTACAGGGAAAAGGGAATCAGTTATGTGCTGGCTAAACAAGAATGGAAGAAGGAAAGGCTGATGAAAGATGAAAGGTGTATGTGTCAAGCAGCAAACTGCTTAGCTGTTGACAGGCTGTTGAGTAGACAGCTACCACCTCTGGAACCATATATTTTGGGATTAACCGAACTTTCTTTTGCCCTCTCCTCAGCTGAATTCCCTTGCCCCAGTTCTAATTTAATTGCTCCACAAGGAGTCATTTACTGCACTTGGTAGGAGTCAAGGCATTATCCAAGATTTTGTGAGGATATACTTCTTTACTGTTTTCCAAAGACTTGACATCATTCTAAAGTTAATGAAAATAAAATTTTCCTAAAAAGAATTCCAGTTTTCCTACTCATTCTCATGAAATCTTGAAGGGATCGTGGACCATGTGATATAAATATGGAGAAGATGGTAAAGAAGAGATATGGTGTCAGTAACTAACATGTAGAACAGATAGGCAAGGCTTTGAGATATGAATTCTGCCCTATTGGCCAAGGATTGGCCCAGGATCCACATCCCTGAGCTGATCTGAGCACATCTAAATAAAATACTGTGGAATTCTGAGCCCCATATTATAAGAGGGGTATTGACATCAAAGAAGGAGAACCTGAGTAAAGAGCTTGAAGTTGCAAATAAAGGAAATGTGGATGATTAGCCAAAGAAAAATTGATGGAAAAATTACTACCATCTTCAAATGTCTGAAGAAGAGCAGACAAAATGGAATTTAGACTCTTTCTTAGTATCACAGAGTAAAGAACAAGGGCCAATGGGTAAGAGTTTCAGCAAGATAAATTTCTGATTAACATAAGGGAGAAATGACCAATAACAGGTGGTACCATAAAGGAAAGGCAGAATATAGACTGATGGTCACTTGAAGGATCAAGCCAAAACTGATGATTATCTGTTAGATTCATAAATGAGATTTATGCATTGGTAGAAGAGATGAGACTGAAATATTGTAAATTATTTTCTTTTTTTATATTTGTTTTATTTTTTTAAACATCTTTATTGGAGTATAATTGCTTTACAATGGTGTGTTAGTTTCTGCTGTATAACAAAGTGAATCAGCTATACATGTACATATATCCCTATATCTCCTCCCTCTTATGACTCCCTCCCACTCTCCCTATCCCACCCTTCTAGATGGTCACAAGCACTGAGCTGATCTCCCTGTGCTATGTGGCTGCTTCCCACTAGCTATCTGTTTTACATTTGGTAGTGTTTATATGTCCATGCCACTCTCTCATTTGTCCCAGCTTACCCTTCTGCCTCCCCATGTCCTCAAGTCCATTCTCTAGTAGGTCTGCGTCTTTATTCCCATCTTGCCCCTAGGTTCTTCATGACCTCTTTTTTTTTTTTTACATTCCATATATAAGTGTGAGAATATGGTATTTGTTTTTCTCTGACTTACTTCTCTCTGTGTGACAGACTCTAGATCCATCCACCTCACTACAAATAACTCAATTTGGTTTCTTTTTATGGCTGAGTAATATTCCATTGTATATATGTGCCACATCTTCTTTATCCATTCATCTGTAGATGGACACTTAGGTTGCTTCCATGTCCTGGCTATTGTAAATAGAGTTGCAATGAATATTGTGGTACATGACTCTTTTTGATTTATAGTTTTCTCAGGGTATATGCCAAGTAGTGCGATTGCTGGGTCATATGGTAGTTCTATTTTTAGTTTTTGAAGGAACCTCCATACTGTTGTTCTCCATAGTGGCTGTATCAATTTACAATCCCACCAAAGGTGCAAGAGGGTTCCCTTTTCTCCACACATTTTTTGTTTGTAGATTTTTTGATGATGGCCATTCTGAGTGGTGTGAGGTGATACCTCATTGTAGTTTTGATTTGCATTTCTCTAATGATTAGTGATGTTGAGCATCCTTTCATGTGTTTGATGGCAATCTGTATATCTTCTGTGGAGAAATGTCTATTTAGGTCTTCTGCCCATTTTTGGATTGGGCTGTTTGTTTTTTTGATATTGAGCTGCATGAGCTGCTTGTAAATTTTGGAGATTAATCCTTTGTCACTTGCTTCATTTGCAAATATTTTCTCCCATTCTAAAGGTTGTCTTTTCATCTTGTTTATGTTTTTCTTTGCTGTGCAAAAGCTTTGAAGTTTCATTAGGTCCCATTTGTTTATTTTTGTTTTTATTTCCATTTCTCTAGGAGGTGGATCAAAAAGGCTCTTGCTGTGTGATCACAGAGTGTTCTGCCTATGTTTTCCTCTAAGAATTTTATAATGTCTGGCCTTATATTTAGGTCTTTAATCCATTTTGAGTTTATTTTTGTATATGGTGTTAGGGAGTGTTTTACTTGCATTATTTTACATGTAGCTGTCCAGTTTTCCCAGCACCACTTATTGAAGAGGCTGTGTTTTCTCCATTGTATATTCTTGCCTCCTTTATCACAGGTAAGGTGACCATATGTACGTGGGTTTATCTCTGGGCTTTCTATGCTATTCCATTGACCTATATTTCTGTTTTTGTGCCAGTACCATACTGTCCTGATTACTGTAGCTTTGCAGTATAGTCTGAAGTCAGGGAGCCTGATTCCTCCAGCTCCGCTTTTCTTTCTCAAGATTGCTTTGGCTATTTGGGGTCTTTTGTGTTTCCATACAAATTGTGAAATTTTTTGTTCTAGTTCTGTGAAAAATGCTATTGGTAGTTTGATAGGGATTGCACTGAATCTGTAGATTTCTTTGGGTAGTATAGTCATTTTCACAATGTTGATTCTTCCAATCCAAGAACATGTTTACCTCTGCATCTGTTGGTACCATCTTTAATTTCTTTCATCCGTGTCTTATAGTTTTCTGCATACAGGTCTCTTTTGTCTCCTTAGGTAGGTTTATTCCTAGGTATCTTATTCCTTTTGTTGCAATGGTAAATGGCAGTGTTTCCTTAATTTCTGTTTCAGATTTTTCTTCATTCGTGTATAGGGATGCCAGAGATTTCTGTGCATTAATTTTTTATCCTGCTACTTTACCGAATTCATTGATTAGCTCTTGTAGTTTTCTGGTAGCATCTTTAGGATTCTCTATGTATAGTACCATGTCATCTGCAAACAGTGACAGCTTTATTTCTTCTTTTCTAATTTGGATTCCTTTTATTTTTCTTCTCTGATGGCTGTGGCTAAAACTTCCAAAACTAAGTTGAATAATAGTGGTGACAGTGGGCATCCTTGTCTTCTTCCTGATACTTAGAGGAAATGGTTTCCATTTTTCACCATTGAGAACGATGTTGGCTATGGATTTGTCATATATGGCCTTTATTATGTTGAGATAAGTTCCCTCTATGCTTACTTTCAGGAGGGTTTTTATCATAAATGGGTGTTGAATATTGTCAAATGCTTTTTCTGCGTCTATTGAGATGATCATATGGTTTTTCTCCTTCAATATTTTACTATGGTGTATCACATTGATTGATTTGCATATATTGAAGAATCCTTGCATCCCTGGGATAAATCCCACTTGATCATGGTGTATGATCCTTTTAATGTGCTGTTGGATTCTGTTTGCTAGTATTTTGTTGAGGATTTTTGCATCTATGTTAATCAGTGATATTGGCCTGTAGCTCTCTTTCTTTCTGACATCTTTAGTTTTGGTATCAGGTGATGGTGGTCTTGTAGAATGAGTTTGGGAGTCCTCCTCCCTCTGCTATATTTTGGAAGAGTTTGAGAAGGATAGGTGCTTAGCTCTTCTCTAAATGTTTGATAGAATTTGCCTGTGAAGCTATCTGGTCCTGGGCTTTTCTTTTTTGGAAAATTTTAAATCACAGCTTTAATTTCAGTGCTTGTGACTGGTCTGTTTATATTTTCTATTTCTTCCTGTTTCAGTCTCAGAAGGTTGTGCTTTTCTAAGAATTTGTCCATTTCTTCCAGGTTGTTCATTTTATTGGCATATAGTTGCTTGCAGTAATCCCTCATGATCCTTTGTATTTCTGCAGTGTCAGTTGTTGCTTCTCCTTTTTCATTTCTAAATCTAGTGATTTGAGTCTTCTCCCCTTTTTTCTTGATGAGTCTAGCTAATGGTTTATCAATTTTGTTTATCTTCTCAAAGAACCAGCTTTTAGTTTTATTGATCTTTGCTATCATTTCCTTCAAATCTTTTTCATTTATTTCTGATCTGATTTTTATTATTACTTTCCTTCTGCTAACTTTGAGGGTTTTTTGTTCTTTCTCTAATTGCTTTAGGTGTAAGGTAAGGTTGTTTACTTGAGTTGTTTCTTGTTTCTTGAGGTAGGATTGTATTACTATAAACTTCTCTCTTAGAACTGCTCTTGCTGCATCCCATAGGTTTTGGGTTGTTAATTATTTTCTAATGGTAAGATCGTTTAATGGTGTTGAGCAGATGTATTTTTGAATTAAACCCAAATAAATAATTGAAAGATGGTCATTTGTTGCCTGCACACCTTTATCCATGTTTTGCTTCTACTGATATGCGTTAAAACTAGTTATATGTGGGGAGTTAGTAAGAGGGACATAGATCATTTTAATTTTTATTCTAAAATATTTATTAACTCTCACCACCACACCCTCATGCACACCTTTCATCTCCACTGTCTCTCTCTTAATTCAGCTCTCATCAATTCTCCCTTGGATTATTGCAGTAGCTTCTGCATTATTGTTTTCTCCACATTCTCTACCTTTCATCCCATCGTCTCCAGTGCTTACCAGTGTGGCAGAGTTGGCCCAGTGGGTCCCTGAGTTACGACATGCTGATGGCTCCTATTTGCCCATCGATAAAGGCCAAGCTCCTGAACACAGTGCTGGAGGTCCCTGGCTCATGAACCCTGCCTCTCACACCTTCTTACCCACTGTTGTCCTTCTACTGGAAATGTTTCCTCCAGTAATAAAGGATCTACTGTAATCTCTGCAGGGGAAATGCTATCCATTTTTAAGACTTTGTACATAATATTTCAACTGCTTTGAATGCCCTTCCCCAGCTCTGTCCACTTTGCCAAACTTTATTTTGTAATCAGGAAATGCATGGTCTTTATAAACAAGTTCCTAGTTTAATCAGTCTGTTTCATCTCCCCAACCATTTATTCTCAAGACTACCAAACCAAAATGGAAAAGAAAAAATAAACACAGTTATTTAGTTGAATTGTGTTCCTCATAACCTATTGCTCAATAAGTTCTCTTTGATTTCCTTAATTCTTTAGTATAAAGTCTAGTACCTACTTTTACCACTGTCTTTTGAACATTTTATTAAAATGTACTGTTCTCCATGGTAATTATCAGATTTTTTTTCACATTTAAGAAATGTGGTAATATAGTATTCTTTCTTATGAAAAACAAGTACTACCTCATAAATATTAATCTTATTTTTCTTTTGCCATGTAGTATTCTTCCAAGACCCCTCATCAAATGCAGAGTATGCCTTCTGATGTCAGCCTAGTGAAAATGCCTCTGCCTCTAAAATACTAAAAGCAGACTATTTTGCACATCCAAAATGGACAGCACACAATTTTATTTACAATGTGTGCTGGAGGCAACATGGTCTCTGTCAGGTGCTACGCAAACAAGAGTTGGGAGGGGCTGGGGTGGAGGAAGGGAAGAAAGTTCCCTTGCTTTTAACTTCCATTTTCCCACCAGTGCCTCCCACTGGCCAAACTTGGCAGGAAGCCACGGGCAAGGAATCTTGGAAAATGTAGTTTTCAGGGTTCAGTCCCCTAAAATGCAGAGGAGAATTGCAAAAGTGGGGAAATAGATCTGAGAACAAAATGGCAATTCCTGGCAAAGTTGCATACCCAATAGAATATATTCTTATAAATGGGTAGGATTGGCAATAATGTGATCTGTAGTTTTCTTTCCGTAAAATTGCCTTTTGGTATAGAAAGTCTAATCTCATGGGGAAAGACTGTGACACAGAGTTAAGTAATAAAGAGTTGATGTGCCTCTCAATGACAATCGTCTGGCCACCATGAGTTCCTGAACTCACGTAAAGCAGCCTATCAGGCAAGTTTTGACTAAAGTTCACAGTGCACTATGAGGGACGGGGGGATGGTGAGGAAGGAGGAAGCAGCTTAACTATAAGCTCACAAATGAGATGTCAAATTATATAAGACTTTACAAAATGCAGTGCTCCATTTTACTGTCTAGACTATGGACTTAAAGAACAAAAAAGGAAATTCCCAGAAAATAGGAAAGCAACAAGAATGCACAGAAAAAACCTCATACAGGAGAAGGTTTCTGAGCTGTGTTAAAGAAGTATGCTAAATTAATATAAGAGGAGTAGAAGATGTTTGATATTCCAGGTAAAAGTTTAAAAAGTGAAGACCTTGTCTTGAGTCAATGAGGTAGTTGTTCTGATTAGAGAAGAAGATATGAACTGGGGAGACTGGGAGGTAAAGGTAATTGAATATTTGGGTGGAATTAGAGGATTAGTAGAAAGACTAAAACATCACATAGGCCAGCAGCTCTTTTCATGGTTTTGCTTCCCTAAAACACAAACATCTGTACCAGTAGCTACGATTCAGAGATGGGGAGGCAAGTGGGGGTGATTCAGAACCTAGCACACCTCTCCCCCCTCTCCCCTCCCACATGGAGAATCAGGGATCTAAGGCATCTTCTTGCACAATTTCATTACTTCCAAACTACGTATCATACTGTCCTTAAGAAGCTTTAAAATAGATAACCAATAAGGACTCTGCTCAATATTCTGTATTGGGAGGGAGCACAGGGAGCTCTGCTCAATATTCTGTAATAACCTTAATGGGAAAAGAATTTGAAAAAGAACAAATACATGTATATGTGTAACTGAATCACTTTGCTGTACACCTGAAACTAAAACAACATTGTTAATCAACTATGTTCCAATATAAAATAATAGTTAAAAAAAAAGAGAGAAGCTTTGGAGAATTGATGGATGGTAAACGGATAGATAAAGCAAGTATAGTAAAATAATAATTTTTCAAATTTATGTTTGAAAATTTTCATAATAAAATTTGGGTTTAAAAAAAGCACAGGAGAGGAATATTCTATTCCTTCCTTGGAAGAATATCAGTTAAGAAATTCTTCCTGTGATCTCCTTACTGAACTTTAAATGTGTTCCCTCCTTCCCTTAGCCATTCTTCAACCCTATGGTGAATTCCCCTATCATTATTGAATATACCTGTACATATTTGTGTGGATCTCTCTCGCCTCTATACCTAAGGTATAATTTCTTTAATGAGAACAGGGGTGATATCTACTTATATTTACTCTGTGCATGGTCAGCAATACTCTCTACTTTTTTTTTAATGTATTGTGAGACTCCAAATTATTCAATTGCTGCTGCAGGCAAATACTTACATTTAAAATTCTTTTCCTTACTAATTAACACACTTGATAATAATTAAGATGACATTTTAGCTCCTCATTTTTTCACTATTTTTATTCATGTATATTATTTACTATATATGGTAATGGCAGTGTGGTGTTTGCATGTTTCTATTAAATATTTCAATTTATCCCATGAACCTGAGTTTCATTTTTAAGATAGAATGTATTCATTTACTACAGTACAAGAATAGGCCCAGTAAGCCTGAAATGAAAATGGCATATTTTACAAATAGGTAATAATATCCAAAGGCAGTTTTATTGCCTAACAACCTCCAGATTTAAAGTTATATAAATAAAATATCCAGTTTCTATCAATGCCCTACTATCTACTGTCATGCAATTCCATGCATTGATTTAAAATACATAGACTCCAATTACCTAAGCAAAATATTCAGTCAGTTATTCAGCTAGACAGAAAGGAGAACAAATACTCGTTTGAGAAGTCTGACTTCACAATCAACCACGAAACAGAAGTACACGTTTTTACACTTATAATTTAGAATATTTGAAAAGAAAGGGTGAAGAGCCTTAGACATCATTTAGTTCCATTCAAATTTATAGAATTTTTACAAGAGTGCTCTGAGTTGATCAACAGGAGAGACTGAACTGTTCATTTGTGTATCCACAGAGCCTGTTATATGACAAAATGGACAAATTTATCCAGTTTGCAAAATAATTTTCCTGAACTCCAAGCTCCGAGATATCTTTTTTCTTCCCACTGTAGCCAACTGTCATAGACAGAATAATGACCTCTCAAGATGTCTACCACCTAATCTCCAGAAACTGGAAATATGTTGCCTTACATGGCAAAATGGACTTTGCAATGGGATTAAGGAATTTGAGATGGACAGATTACCTGTCCTAGATGAGCATTATCCTAGATGATCCAGGTAAACCCAATCTACCATTATGAAAGCAGGAAGAGCAGGAAGGTTAGAGTCAGAGAAGGAGATGAAAGCAGGAAGAGCAGGAAGGTTAGAGTCAGAGAAGGAGATGAAAGCAGGAAGAGCAGGAAGGTTAGAGTCAGAGAAGGAGATGAAAGCAGGAAGAGCAGGAAGGTTAGAGTCAGAGAAGGAGATGTGGTGATGGAAGCAGAGGTCAGAGAAAGACATTGAAGATACAACACTGCTGGCCTTGACGATGGAGGAAGGGGCTGTGAGCCAAGGAGTGTGGGCAGCCTCTACAAGATGGAACAGGCAAGGAAGCAGATTGTACCTTAGAGCCTCCAGAAGGAATGCCCCCTGTCAACAACTGGCTTTTAGGATTTCTGACTTCTAGAACTGAAGCTTATAAATTTGTCTTGTTTTAAGCCACTAAGTTTGTAGTGGCTTGTCACAGCATCAATAGGAAACTAAAACACCAACCATCCTGAACGTAAGTGACACTTTCTGCATCGACCTTACCAATCATGGTCACTCTCATCCCACCACCATCTGGTTTCCCCACTCCTCTCTTCTCTGCCCTGTCTTTACTGGTAACCGATAGTGTTGCTGTTGCCAAATCCAGTGATCACTTTTTGGCCCTTTTTTTTTTTTTTAAAAAGAAATGAAATTGAGTTATTTGTAATGAGATGGATAGACCTAGAGTCTGTCATACAGAGTGAAGTAAGTTTGGCCCTTTTATTACTTAACTTTTTTGAAGCCTTTGGCAGGAAACTTCTCCTCACTTGGGTTTTCTATTAGTTGGGCTCCTTGGTTTGCAATGAGATCACCTCCCTCATTTTCCTTCTAGTAATGAGATGCATTAGGCAACGTCTGACATGGCTCCCAGTGATCTCCACCTCCTGGTATTCACACCATATGTAATCCCCTCTCCTTGAGTGTGTGCTGGACCTCGTGACTTGTTTCTAATGAATAGCTATGTCAAAGGTGATGGGATGTTACTTCTAAAATCAGGTTCAAAAAGATAGTGACTTCCATCTTGGCATAGTCACTTGACCTCTTGCTTGCTTGCCCTCATGAAACCAGCTGCCATGACAGCCATTCTGTGAAGATGCCCATTTGGCAAGGAATTGATGGAGCCCTCTGGTTAACAGTCAGAGAGGAATTGAGACTCACAGTGCAACACCATGGAGGAACTGAATCCTGCCAGCAAGCACAGAAATGACCTTGGAATTAGATCCTCCCACAGTTGAGCCTTGAGAGGAAACCACAGCCCTGAACACAATACCTGAATTGTAGTCTTGTAAGAGAACTTAAGACAGGTGCACGCAGCTAAGCTGCAACCAGATTCTTAACCCACACGAATTGTGAGATGGTAAATATTTGTTGTTTTAAGCCGTTTGTTTTGGGGTAATTTGTTACACAGCAGTAGGTACCTAATATAGGTAAGTCACAAAGAGAATACACCTAGACAAGAGGAAGGCAAGACTCTTGATTGTGTAACCAGATCCCAGAGTTAAAAACTAAACTATGAGACCCCTTTACAGGAAAAGCAGTATACTAGAAGAGTCTCAGACCAGAGCACAGTTTAGGGACCAGAATGTGATTCAGGACTTAACTCACCCCTAATTTACTAAGTCACCTCATTTCCCCCTTTAGTAGCTAAAATCTGTGGACTTTTACCTTCATGCTCGACCAGTAGAAATTCAGTTCTGCTTTTACAGCTTCTTCTGTTTCCAAGCCACCACTTCACCACCTCTTCTTTTCCATGGCTTCTGCTTGTACATGGTACTGGCTACCTCGTGGATCCTGTGGCCTGCCTTCTCTCTCTGTGTTTGTCAGCTCCTACACCTATTATTAGTCTGCTAGGGATGCCAAAACAATAACTGGTTTGAGCAACATATTTATCGTCTCACAGATCTAAAGGCTAGAAGTCTGAGATCAGGGTGTCAACAGGGTCGGTTCCTTGTGAGGGCTGTGAGAGAGAATCCATTCCATGTTTCTCCCCTACCTTATGGTGGTTTGCTGGCAATCTCTGGTGTTCCTGACCTTGTAGAAGCATCACCTTGATGTCTGCCTTCATCTTAACATGTTGTCTGTATCCAAATTTCCCCTTCTTATAAGACCACCCATCATATTGGATGGGGCCCTACTCCAGTATGACTTCATTGTAACTAATTATATTGGCAATGACTCGATTTTCAAATAAGGTCACATTCTGAGATATTGGGAGTTAGAACTTCAACATATGAATTTGGGTGGAGGCACAAAATTCAACACCTGCTGCCACCTCGGTC
Source organism: Neophocaena asiaeorientalis asiaeorientalis (assembly GCF_003031525.2). Classification (NCBI taxonomy): domain Eukaryota; kingdom Metazoa; phylum Chordata; class Mammalia; order Artiodactyla; family Phocoenidae; genus Neophocaena; species Neophocaena asiaeorientalis. The sequence goes on along the minus strand of NW_020174917.1, from coordinate 935,424 downwards.
TGTATAACCCCCGATTCCTGGTAAAGAGAGTCCTACTGACCCACTTGGTCATTACTAACCCATTTGAGTAAGGGATTCTTTTCAGAACCTAAGTCTGTCTGTAAATTGACTGCACTTGGGTGAAAAAAAACATGTGGCCCAGAACATGCTCATCTATGTATCTGATGATGAACCATCTAGGGTGCTTCCCTCAGCAGTGAGCTGTGAGAGGCAATCACTTTGAAAGGAACAGGTAGGAATTCCTAAGTCTTGCTCTTCTGCTAAAACTTCTATGACATTTATATTTCCCAGTATACTCCCACACCTCTGGTGCTCAATATTCAGCAATTCTTTCTCTACCTGCTGTTTAAAACCTTAGTTCCCTAGGCCTTTGTTCTCAGGTCTATGCTCTTTTTTCCTGAACATTTTGCTTTTGGTGACTATCCAAAGCCATGGCTTCAGCTGCCAATTTAGACTTCCTGATCTATTCCCACAGCATAAGCCAGTGTGTTGAGGACATTTATTCAACTGCTTGCCTGGCATCTCTGCCTGGGTATCACACAGGTACACTCAACAAGCCTGAACCTGAATATGCTGGTTCACATCCCACAAACATGTCTCTCCTTCAGCTCACCCTATCTTGGTATCCTTAGCCCCTCACATGAGAACACTGTCAGTTACCCTGACACATTCAATCTGTTACCAAGGTCTGTGGCTTCCCCCTAAATATTTCTCATATTTTTTCCCTCATCGTCATTCCCACTGTTGACACCTAAATTCTGGGCCTCCTAACTTCTCTCCTAGATGATACCAACTCTCCTCTCAGAACATTATTTCTTAAAGTACAAAAGTTATCTCATTATTTCTCTGTATAAAATCATTTCATAATACTCGACAGATTAGGGTTAAATTTGAAGCATTAAAAAATACCCAATTTCTAGGACTCTGCCTACTTATGGAGCCTTTCATCTCCTGACTGCACGCTGAGGAATAGTCCCTGCAAGACATTAATAAATAGACTATATTAAAAGGATTCTGTGATCAAACGTTATCTAGTCTTGTCCATCCTCAACATCCCCACCATGAATTTGATTTAGATTTACATTTGCACTTACATTAGCATTTTTCTGCATCCCCACCAAATTCTGTAGGTCATATTACTGTAGTCCTAACTACGTTGTACTATAATAATCAATTTACTTGATTGTTTATTTATTAGAAAATAAATACCTTGAGGGAAGAATTTATTTTGCTTTATGACCTCAGAGCCTAGTGATGTGCTCAATAACTATTGTTAAATGAATGTATAAATACGTTAGATGCTATAGTGAACAAGTTGCAATTCTTCCCATTAAAGAATCATATTGAAGCAAACACATATTTTATAAATAATTACAGTACCAAGTTAGATATCTAGTACTCATAAATCACAAGGGTCTAGGATAGGGAGAGATATATTGATATCTTGATGGAGCTGAGGCACTGAAGATGAATTCAAGACACTAGTCAACATCCAAACCTGGTAAGAAATTATGGTTCACAAGTCCATCCCTTTGAGAGATTCATTCCTTCATCTGCCTACCGTATGAGACTTTGCTCTCAATTTAAAGAAGTAGTTTTTACAATTTCACACAATAATCTTTCCAAGTCTAAAAATTTGGTGAGAAAACCCTACAGCCCAAGAAGGAATTGGTGGTAGAGCTTGTTAACAACGTGAAGGACTGCTTTGTAAGAAAATGAATTCCCTATCACTTAGAGACTCTCAGACAGAAACTAGATAACCTGCTTCAGGGGTGTGTTTTAGAAGGTGTCTCCATACTGGATGGAAAGATAACTAATCTTGCATAAGGTCAATTCCAAACATGAATTCTATTATTCTATCATCTTTGTCTAGTAGTTAACAACAAAACTCACCTTTTTTCAGATCTCAATGACAGAAAACAGCTTGGATAGAATCATTTTACTCTTTAAAGCCTACATTTCTCAGGCTTCAAATCACATGGTACAATTTCCTTTTATCTGTTTATTAAATTTCCTTTTATCTGTTTATTAAATTTCTCAAATTTTGTTGACTTTCTTCTTCCACCTTGGACCCTCTTTACTGATTAAAATTAGTTTTAGTTCTTTTTACAGTACGTATATGTATGTGTGTGCACAGGAGAGAGGAAGAGAGAAAGAACGCTTCCAGTCTCTATGAGGTTGAATGTCAAGAGAGAATTATTTTTATTCCTTTCAAACACTTTGTCAAAAGGGTTATATTTGCAGCAGATTACGAGGGTTAACAAGGGACGTGAGTCTTGAAGCGCCATTCATCTTGAAGTAGCAAGCACCCAGTCTCCTATAAATGGAATGTCATGTTATTTTTAGATGAAGCTTTTGCCAAGAGGATCCAGGACACGGTGAACAATGTTCCGTCTGATTAGCGACCTTATTTAAACATGTGAATGACTGCAGTTCCTTAACATTATTTGCAATAAGTCTGTGGCAAGCCTATTCCCTTAGTGAGGGTGTGTTATTTAGATCGTTTAAATTTAAAAGAGGGGTGAAAAGCCTTTCAAATAATGCAGTCTTGTTCACTAATAACAGAACACAGAAGTTTGAGATGAGAATTCTACTAGAGGATAGTTAAGTAGGGCATCAAGGTATATTTCCAACCCAAGATCTCTTAAAGGATTCTCACTGACGTCTATGTTGCAACACTTCCTAAATCCAGATCTGCACATCCCGAAGTCCGAGTCCAAAGGCCAACCAGTTAAGCAGATTACCCCCAACACCAACACACCCAGGATTAAAAAGGAGACAGAATATTACATAAGAACAAAATAAGTTTTGCTATTTTATTAGACCACTGCAGTCAAGAAAACCATGTTATGAAAAACACCCCTCTCCCCCAGTAGTTGGTTGGATTCTTATGAGTGTGTATGAGGAGGAATCTATGAGCAGGGAGCCTTGTGTGGCTATAATTCTCTGTCATTATGGAAGAAGGTTCTGGAAGGTTTGTCTGCTAGACTATAAAAGTTGCACTTGGGGCTAAAAAAAAAAAGTACCATTAGGTTTCCATATCTAGATTTTCCTTTTTAAAAAAGCTTTTTGTTGAGGGACTATATAATAAAAAATATAATTTTAGCAATAAGCTTTAAAAAGTAGAAACTTTTTCAAGTCAAATTCCATTTCTTCCTTGGCCTCTTAGTCTGCCTACTTTTATTCTTAAGTGACCAAACTCTCTAATGCTAGAGCTTGAATACGGCTCTTAAATTTAGACAGAGGACTAATTCATACAAATCATTGCCCTAAGGCATGTGCTGGAGGGTTTTTCTTTGAATGGACAGTGCTCTCCTCCGCAGAGTGAAGTCTTATGATGTCCTTCAGAGAGAGGAAAAAGAACCAATTCTTCATACTACACAAAGCTTACAATAAGTTGGGGATTATTAAATCCAAATGGCAAGAAAACTGACCCCAGGGAGGGCAGCCATATATCTAGGTTCACCGGTTCTATCAGAGGATACAAAAGGAGTTACAGAACCCTGAAGTTCCCTACGACCTGCTAGCTCTCCTAACAACCTACTGAAGGATTGCTAAAAGGATGCCCAATGACTGTCTGCATCAGTATAATCTGGGGTAGCATTAAAAACACATATTTCTTGACCTACCCCAATCATGCTGAGTCAGAGTCTCTAGGTATGGGGGCCAAGAATCTGCATAGTTAACAAATTCCTTGGATAGTCCTTATGCTAGAAAATTTTGGAAAACACTACCATGGTGGCCAATCTTCAACTGGATTCCTCTCCCAAAGTAGGGACTGAAACACAAATGAATGAGTGGCTGAGTAGGACACCAAGTTCCCTAAAACTATTTTCTTGAAATTTAAATAGTACTCTCCTTTTGATGGACTCTCTTAACTGGCCTCTGTACAGATCATCTGGTGATCTCCTAGTCCCAGGTGCCATCTTCTCACATAGGAAGACCTTGGGCCTCTTTGGACAGTTGTAGCTCCTCAGACCCAAGCAGCTACTTAGAAGCTAAAATTTCCTTTGCGGATTAGCTGCATGAGCTGCTTGTAAATTTTGGAGATTAATCCTTTGTCAGTTGCTTCATTTGCAAAGCGGCTACTTTCTTTTTCACACAGCAATGGACTTTGCCGCCTGCTTTATGAGCATGACATATAGTCAGAGTTTAGGCCTTTGTTCAGTGAATGCGCCATCTGCAATTTAGGACCCTAGCTCTACTGAAACCTGGAAACAGCAAGACAGGTTACTCCCAAGAAGAATTTTCCTATCACTTTTCAAATATCAGGCCTTAACATAAGCTTCTGCCCTTGGGAATCATTTCGAAGAGAAAGTACATTGGAAATCCTTTGATGTTCCCTTAAATCAAACCAACACATCATACAAAAACAAATTGCATTTCATAGGCTGGCAGTCACAAGGAAAGGATGGCTAAAACTCATCAGATGTATCTCTTTTTAAAAAATAAAGCCAGTGCCTATCACAGAAATCCCAGACATAACCATGATAAATAGCATCACAATATATTTCCTGTGCTGAGGAACCAAGATGGCGGAGTAGAAGGACGTGCTCTCACTCCCTCTTGCAAGAACACCAGAATCACAGCTAGCTGCTGGACAATCATTGAGAGGAAGACACTGGAACTCACCAAAGAAGATACCCCACATCCAAAGACAAAGGAGAAGCCACAATGAGACGGTAGGAGGGGCGCAATCACAGTAAAATCAAATCTCATAACTGCTGGGTGGGTGACTCACAGACTGGAGAACACATAGACCACAGAAGTCCACCCACTGGAGTGATGGTTCTGAGCTCTACGTCAGGTTCCCAACCTAGGGGTCTGGCAATGGGAAGAGGAATTCCTAGAGAATCAGACTTTGAAGACTAGTGGGATTTGATTGCAGGACTTTGACAGGACTGGGGGAAACAGAGACTCCACTCTTGGAGGGCACACACAAAGTAGTGTGCGCATCAGGACCCAGGGGAGGAGCAGTGACCCCATAGGAGACTGAACCAGACCTACCTGCTAGTGTTGGAGGGTCTCCTGCAGAGGCGAGTTGGGGGGGGGTGGCTGTGGCTCACCATGGGGACAAGGACACTGGCAGCAGAAGTTCTGGGAAGTACTCCTTGCGTGAGCCCTCCCAGAGTCCGGCATTAGCCCCACCCAAGAGCCCAGGTAGGCTCCAGTGCTGGGTCGCCTCAGGCCAAACAACCAACAGGGAGGGAACCCAGCCCCACCCATCAGCAGTCAAGCTGAGCTCTACCTACAACCAGTCCCTCCCACCAGGGAACTTGAACATGCCTCTTAGCCTCATCCAGCAGAGGGCAGACAGCAGAAGCAAGAAGAACTACAATCCTGCAGCCTGTGGAACAAAAACCACATTCACAGAAAGATAGAAAAGATGAAAAGGCAGAGGGCTATGTACCAGATGAAGGAACAAGATAAAACCCCAGGAAAACAACTAAATGAAGTGGAGATAGGCAACCTTCCAGAAAAAGAATTCAGAATAATGATACTGAAGATGCTTCAGGACCTAGGAAAAAGAATGGAGGCAAAGATCGAGAAGATGCAAGAAATGTTTAACAAAGACCAAGAAGAATTAAAGAACAAACAAACCGAGATGAACAAAACAATTATATACATGCACCCAACATAGGAGCACGTCAATACATAAGGCAACTGCTAACAGCTGTAAAAGAGGAAATTGACAGTAACACGATAATAGTGGGGGACTTTATCATCTCACTTACACCAATGGACAGATCATCCAAAATGAAAATAAATAAGGAAACAGAAGCTTTATATGACACAATAGACCAGGTAGATTTAATTGACATTTATAGGACATTCCACCCAGAAACAGCAAATTACACTCTCAAGTGCGCATGGAACATTCTCCAGGATAGATCACATCTTGGATGTGTCACAAATCAAGCCAGTTCACAGCAAGATCTTTTTTGATCCACCTCCTAGAGTAATGGAAATAAAAACAAAAATAAACAAATGGGACATAATGAAACTTCAATAATTTTGCACAGTAAAGGAAACCATAAACAAGACGAAAAGACAACCCTCAGAATGGGAGAAAATATTTGTAAATGAATCAACGGACAAGGGATTAATCTACAGTTCATGCAGCTCAATATGAAAAAAAAAAACAACTGAATCCAAAAATGGGCAGAAGACCTAAATAGACATTTCTCCAAAGAAGACATACAGATGGCCAAGAAGCACATGAAAAGCTGCTCAACGTCACTAATTATTAGAGAGATGAAAATCAAAACTACAATGAGGTATCACCTCACACCAGTTGGAATGGGCATTATCAGAAAATCTGCAAACAATAAATGCTGGAGAGGGTGTGGAGAAAAGGGAACCCTCTTGCACTGTTGGTGGGAATGTAAATTGATACAGCCACTATGGAGAACAGTATGGAGGTTCCCTAAAAAACTGAAAATAGAACTACCATACGACCCAGCAGTCCCACTACTGGGCATATACCCAGAGAAAACCATAATTCAAAAAGGCACATGCACCCCAATGTTCACTGCAGCACTATTTACAATAGCCAGGTCATGGAAGCAACTTAAATGCCCATCCACAGATAAAGAAGTTGTGGTACATATATACAATGGAATATTACTCAGCCATAAAAAGGAACGAAATTGGGTCATTTGTAGAGACATGGAGGGATCTAGAGACTGTCATACAGAGTGAAGTAAGTGAGAAAGAGATAAACAAATATCGCATATTAACGCATATATGTGGAACCTAGAAAAATGGTACAGATGAACCTGTTTGCAAGGCAGAAATTGAGACACAGATGTAGAGAACAAACATATGGACACCAAGGAGGGAAAGCGGTGGGGGGTGTGGGTGGTGGTTTGATGAATTGGGAGATTGGGGTTGACATGTATACACTGATGTGTATAAAATGGATGACTAATAAGGACCTGCTGTATAAAAAAATAAATAAAATTAAATTTAAAAATTAAAAAAAAATGCAACTTAAATGCAAAAAAAAAAGATTTGTGCAGTGTATGGAGGAGGTGCTGTGACTGATCAAATATGTCAAAAGTGATTTGTGAAATTTCGTGCTGGAGACTTCTCGGTGGATGAAGCTCCATGGTCTGGTAGACCAGTTGAAGTAGATAGTGATCAAATCGAGATATTGATTGAGAACAATAAACGTTACACCATGTGGGAGACAGCCAACATACTCAAAATATCCAAATAAAGCGTTGAAAATCATTTACACAAGCTTGGTTATATTAATCACTTTGAGGTTTGGGTTTCATGTAAGCTAAGCGAAAAGAACCTTGACCGTATTTCCTCATGTGATTCTCTACTACTGAAACGTAACAAAAACATTCTGTTTTTAAAATAAATTAACAGGCAGTGAAAAGTGGATACTGTACAATAATATGGAATGTAAGAGATTGTGGGGCAAGCGAAATGAACCGCCATCAACCACACCAAAGGCTGGTCTTCATCCAAAGAAGGTGATGTTGTGTATATGGTGGGATTGGAAGGGAGTCCCCTATTACGATCTCCTTCCAGAAAACCAGACGATTAATTCCAACAAGTGCTGCTCCCAGTTAGACCAACTGAAAGCAGCACTTGATGAAAAGCATCTGGAATTAGTCAACAGAAAACGCATAATCTTCCATCAGGATAATGCAAGACTGCATGTTTCTTTGATGACAAGGCAAAAACGTTTACAGCTTGACTGGGAAGTTCTGACTTGTCTGCCATATTCACCAGACATTGCACCTTCGGATCTCCATTTATTTAGGTCTTTACAAAATTCTCCTAATGGAAAAAATTTCAATTCCCTGGAAGACTGTAAAAGGCACCTGGAACAGTTCTTTGCCCCAAAAGATAAAAAGTTTGGGAAGATGGAATTATGAAGTTGCCTGAAAAATGGCAGAAGGTAGTGGAACAAAACGGTGAATATGTTGTTCAATAAAGTTCTTGGTGAAAATGAAAAAAAAAAAAAAGATATTTCCTGTGCTGTTTTGCTTTGGAATTTTAGTCCTCTCCCTTGCTTTCATTCAAGTGATTCAAACACAAAGAGGTAAGATTGTCGTGCATTAACCCCAGGAGAACATTGGCCTGTGATGTGATGCCACCCTTGCCGTCAAGACCTTTGTTTGAGAAAAGTAACTGGACAGGGCAGCATGACACCATGTATAACCCGTCAGAACTGGTGGTTTTCCTGATGTTCCTTCTCTTGGTCATGCTGTAGGCTTTTGTGACAGGAGCAGCTACTGTGGGGTAATTACGTGTAGTTATATAAAACGGACTAATGCCAGACAAGCACATTGCCTAAAAGGACTGTTTGTGTTCCCTGTTCAATGTTTTGCCAAGCTGACCATGCCCTTTATTTACCTCTAATACAACATGCTTATTCTGCCCCATCTACTGTATTCACCCTGCAAATTTATGAGGCTCTATTAATCTTCTGCCCTGCTGACTATCTCTGTTGCAAAGTGTCAGCAGACTTTTGTACCTTGCTAATGTACAAAGGGCTTCCTATGAGTAATATCAGCATTTTGCCTTTTAATTGCACATATAATTTTTAGGTCTTACAGCTAATAAGGGAATTGAGACCACAGTTCATCACTGTCTTGAATGGTACTCCAGGGGTGTGGGGACTATGGAAGCTGAGAGAAGAATATAGCTGTTCTGGTTCCAAGCAATAGTTTCTCTCATAATAATGGTACCATCCACACCATAGTGTTAAGGGTCTGTCACTTTTCCCATTATACACCCTACTTTCCTGGGGCTTTATAACTCCTCAGTACAAATGTATTCTTTTTTGAAAAATTTTTGTGTTAGATATTAGCTCATGAGTAGTTTTATCACCCTTCATATCAATTCCCATAGAAATTAGCTGTATGATATTTAAAATCAAAGAAACCAACATGATCGCTTGGCCGAACTCCTGAACTTCTAAGGCTTTCAAATGGGTGCACTTTTGCTAGTCCTTCAACTGACGTTTTTCTATTGGAATTTTTTTTTTTTTTAATGCAGACTTAGTTTTAAGTACTTTCAAGGAAAAATGTTAAAATAAATGGGGGATTAGTGTTTGCAATGTGGGCATTTTGCTTTTGCATTAATAGCCTTTCACAAACATTTTTACTATGCCTGAAAAATGTGCATTATTGATGAGTGTACTTCTTACTGTGCAAAAGCCATTAGGAAAGAAACGAAAGATCTGTGGCAGGAAGAGAGGGCCTGGGTGGATGGCGTTTTCGTCTAGCAGTTAGCGAGCACCCATAGCTGTCCTGCCTAGGCTGGACTATTTCATTTGCATCTTCTTCCATAGTTACAAAAGCCCTAAAGAACAGATCGGTATACAGCTTAGGATTTATCCTTAAAATCATGCTTTAAAACATGCTGTTCCTATAGTCATTCTCCATCTTCACTTGTGCCTTGTTATTTATTCATTTATAGTCATTCATTAAAAAATATTAATGAAATATCAACTGTATGCCAGATGTCAATATGTGATGTCTCTGTATCATTTCTATACAAGATTCTGTGGTTGTGGTTGCTTCCCATTTGCACAATGGGGCCCAGGAGGCTGATGGGCAAGCAGCGGCGCTTCCCTCGTGAAGGGGCAGAGCCATGGTGTTAGGCTGCCCCACATGAACAACAGGACCTTCTACGCGGTTTTTGTCTCACTGTGTCACATGCTATTTGTCTTAAGCATTTTTTTAAACCATGATCTGTGATTATTTCACCTAACTTTCAGTAAAACAAAAATAAAACCAAAAAACAATAACCACTGCTAACCCTGTCACGACAACTTTATAACTAGAAGAGCCTTGTTATTCAGGTAAGTAGAAGTTTACATGGATTATTTTCTTAAATGAAAATCAGTTTGATCCAAAGAATAAGAACTTTATAGCCAAAAAGTTCCTTAGAGATTACACCAAAAACTAAGAGCATATCTTCAGAGTTTTTTTTAATAGCTTAAAATCTGTGCTTATCCTAGAATAACCTTTTGTGCTGTCAGCTTCATCATCAGTAATACCAGCCAGTTATACTGATTAAGAACACATATAACAACATAATTCCACAAACTGTTTATCAGCATTGGAAATAAGACTGCTTTTTCGGAGCACATCAGCTACTGGAATCCTTGTTGCTTTACACAGGGAGAATTCTCTTGGGACTATGATAGTCAATGAGTCAGATCTATAGAAGGGTCATAGATTTAGAATCAGAGACAAAGTAAGCTTCCTGGGAAAGCACCTTTGAGGAAGGAGACATAAATTTGCGTTGACTTTTTTTTCTTTCATAATATTTAGTAGGAAACCAGTAATGTGAATGTTTTGTACTTTTTTTCCTGTCATTGGGATCAGCGTCCACCTTAAAATACTTTCAGAATAGACCCTGCTGTGATATTCTAACTGGGGGGTGCATTGACTTATTATGAGGACTATTCTCAGTCTTCAAGTTATATTAAGATTGTGTGACCATGTTCATGTATCAAACAAATCAAGGGCTCTGGGGTCAGAACACCCAGGTCTGTATTCTGGTCCCACAACCTACTAGGTTGTATAATTTAGGCTAAGTTACTTAACCTCTGCCTGCCTCAATTTCCCCATCAAAAAATGGGGATCAAATTGAACTACCTCAGATAGTTGTTGTGAGGATTAAATTATATTGTATGAGAAAAATACATAAAACCATTCCAGGCACTGAGCGCTAAATGATGATTTTAAAACCATTCCAAAGCCTCATTTCTCAGTCAGTTTTGTTGCTACCTCCATGAACATCTCTTAAGCCTGTTGAATAGAGAAATAATTTCTCATTTTTTTAATTCAGAAAGCAGTTTTTACAAAATAATTGGCAATCCAAAAGTAAAAACTCAACGTTTTTCAAAGTTGTCTCTACATTATGTCATGGTGCTAATTTTAATAACTGCATGATAAATCTATGGGAGAATCTAGAGGGTATTTTTTTTAAATTGTAACTGAGAGATATGTATCCTGTTGGAAATGATGAAAAGAGACTTGGCTACTGGGGTAAAAAGACTCTAAGATGACCCCCAATGATCGCTGCCTTCTGATATTCAAACTCTTGTGTAATCTCTTCCTTTGAGTATGGGCCGGACTGACTGACTCGCTTCTACAATAGAAGTGATGGGACCCTATTTCTGAGGTTAGGGGAGAGACTGTGGCTTCTGTCTTGCTCAGTTTCTGTCACTGTCTCAGATCACTCACTCAAGGGGAGGCCAGCTCCCTCGTCATGTGGCAGCTTCATGGTAAGTCCACATGGTGAGAGTCCAAAGCTTGCTAAAAACTACATAAGCGAGTTTAGAAGTAGATCTTCCTGACCAGCCAACCTTCAGATGGGACAGCAGCCCCTGCTCTGAGCTTGAATAGACCTCATGAGAAACTGGAACCAGAGGCACCCAGGTGATGGTACCTGGATTTCTGGCTCATGGAATGGTGAGATAATGTGTTGTTTCTTCAAGCTGCTGAGTTTGGGGATAATTTGTTACATAGCAATAGATAACTAATGCCAATATTGTTGACTCAAAAGAGCCAGAAATTTCCAGTCTCAGCAAGAGGTAAACCAGGGTTTGGAAAGCTATGGATTGTGAGCTAAATTCACTACACATCCTTTTTTTTTTTCTTTCATTGAGATATAATTTACATTCTTTTTTGTACAGTCCCCAAGCTAAGAATTGTTTGCACGACTTTTTTTCTGTCTGTACCCAAAAGGTTTTATAGGAAAATCTACCCATTACACTAGGGCAACTAGGACTCGATGATCTTTCTCTGGGAAGCCACAATCATTCAGCTCAGCAGGGTCCAGGAAGAACTGAACATGGCAGCCCTGACCAAGGTTAACAAAGTCATTTTCCATATCTGTGTCTTCAAACAGGCTGAATCTCATGCCATGAAACATCTTCCTCTTTGTTCCCGTAGGTAACTCTTTCTCATGTTCCTAAATCACATGTTACAGCATCTCGCCTCTACATCCAGTCCTGCTGTGCTTCCAGATCCTATAGAAATGTCATTATTGTGTTCTGTACATGGAGTTCAATGTTGACAAAATAGCGCTCACCACACTGATTAATTCTCCGTTTGTGTTTTCACAATTTTAAAAGGTTATAAAAAAGAAAAGAAAACAAAGAATAATATGTTACAGATACTTATATTTGGAAAGCAAGTCCTGAGGTATTAACTATCTGTCCCTTTAGAGAAAAGTTTACTGACCCCTGAGATAAACCACTGCACTTCCCAGAGGATGATCAGTCCTCCTAAAGTCGCCTGAAAAAACTGCAGTCTGTAGAACAGAGTTGTTCAGCACTCCAGATGGTTGACTCTTAAATGAGCTGTCTTCTCTAGTCTGTGCCAAATGTTCTGTGTATTCCTCTACACAGGAGTGAAATAATAATTATCAACCATCTCTAATTACATAAAGTTATCCAGACAGAGAGTACTTAAAGAAAGAACAAAAGCACCCTACATGACTAGGCACATATCGAATTTTATTTTTAAGTGTATAGTTAAATGAATGTTCTTAAAAGTCTAGGATTTGAATAGACTGTATGTGTCACAGAACCCCAGTAAATGTTGCATATTAATTCTGTGTTCTAGATGCCAGGAATCCCCAGGACTTAGGGCGTGAGGACAGTCAGACAGTCACCCTGTCCGTGGCTGCAGTAGAAACAAAGCAATTCTAGACAAGTGCTACTCAAAGTGTGGTCCTTGGACCAGTGCTCGTCTATGTGCTGTTTCTAACCTGTTTATGGTGGGAAAAGAATGAAAATGGGAGAGAAAGCATTTAGAAACTAGTATAGCAACTGATGAACTAATCGTTGAATATAATTATTAAAAAGATTAAATCTTGCCTTTTGTATATCTTTGGGGTTTCTATCTAATTTTTCTTGTAATAATTTTTATCATATTTTACTAAAGTATCAATCTACAAGGGTTTGGGAGTTTTTTAAAAACGTGTCTTTCAATACAGAGAGACTGAGAATGGTTTAGGAGGTCATTAAAAAGCCTCCAGTATCCTGGGGTTAGGTCAAGGTTTTTATGACAAGATCTATTTCTACCAATATTATACATATTTTGGTCAACCATAGTTATGAGCCAAAGCCCACAAACTAAAAGAAATACATATATGCTGACCAAAGATTTGTCATAGGTACTCAGGATGATCATATACCAGTCCCACAAAAAAGTTAGGACATCTGTCTCTTTTTTCCAGATGCCCTCTCCTCTCAATATTTAGTTTAATATTTAAGGAAGATATGCTAAAGACAGGTACTTCTTTCCTCTACTCCATTAAATAGAAAAGCTCTAAGAATGAAAGGGATTTCAGTAAGTGGATGGAGATGTTGAAACTTTGCAACACAATGTACAGGGATGACCAAACCCTTGACACCATCATTGGGTTCTATCTCCATGACAGACATTACTACCAATCAACACATTCTTTCCTGCCTAGCCAAATGCAGCTGCATTTCTCATGAGAGCATTCCAGGGAGCCACTACTAATCAATCAGAGTGATCCCATGAGTTGAACCCTCTTTGCCATTTCCAGTAAAGTGAGAAGAGCAAGGGTATCACAAGGATTAGATCCAAGCCTGGTTCTGACAGCCAGCCATTTGAATCTGATCCACTCTCATTAGATCTGTATGTGTCATCTGTAACACATGGGGTTAGCCTCAATCAGGGATTCTCATGTTAGAATTCAGTGTAGTCTTTAAAAAACCCTGATGCCCATCCCCCAACTATTGATTGAGTCCTTTTTTAGGCTGCCCAATGGCAACTTATGCATCGGTAATTTTAAAAGCTGCCTCAGTGATTCTAATACACAGCCAGACTTGAAAGCCATTGGATGAGAGGATCTCTTTGGTCCTTCCAACTCTAATATTCAAGACTCTATGATTGTCTGAAGCAATAATATGTCAGTCACACAGACTTAGAGTCAACCAATTAAATTGGATTGGTTAGGACTTGAAGAGCCAACATAATCCCTTGGGTGGTTTATAACTAGACAGCATAAAAGGCATAGGGATTTTGAATTATGAGGCAATAATTCTATCTTAGGTGCATGTGATCACAACCACTCAAGCGTCACTCTTATGGTTTTTATGACTCCTCAGGATACCTTGTAAGAATTATTACAGCCCCATAAATCATGGTTGCCTATTACTACAGGTAGTCATAATTTATAATAATAATAACTGTTAATAATAATATGCATTTTAATGATCCAAGTTCTTTTATTTGAGGATCTCAATGTATTTTATAGATCTTAACTCATTAATTTTAATATTTCTGTGTAAAGGGCATAAGCCCATAATCATCATCCCATTTCACAGGTGTAAAAACTAAGTCAACTAGTCAACTGAGTATGTGTATCACACATGCTTAAATTCAATCCAGAATCTAGAGGTTTTATTCTTATGATGGTAAGCACCTAGAGGTTTAAACATCCTCTCTCAAAATTTCCATAAAGTATAACCCTATCTTACTTATTCATCCACATCTATTATTTCCCAGACTCTGAAGATACAGAGATGAGTTAATGCCCTAGTATGGGGATGAAAGAGAGACACATTAATAAATACTTATCACAAAAGTGACAATTGCTTTGATAGAAACATGTCTGTGGAGCCATGACTGCGTTGAGACAAAGTGAGCTGACTTCAACATTGGGAAAGTTGGGGTGTGGGTTTTCCAGAGAAAGTGACTTGAGAGCTGGGTTTTGCAGAACACCTTGAGTTCAGCCTCTGCAAGAAGGTGGGGCAGTGTGTTGCAAGCAGAGGCGTTTTGTTGAAATACAGAGGCATGAAGGAGATGTCTCGTATGTGTGAGTGGGAATGGGGGTAGATAAGGCAGGAAAATTAAGTTGGAAACAAATCCTGAGGTTCCTTAGACATCCTAAGGATCGTGATCTTTTTGCTACAGACAGTTTATATTCATGGCTTGTATTTATATGTACATCCTCCTTTTCATATGAAAAAATTTTTTGTAAGCAAACGCATAACAAAATAAAACAACAAAAAAAGTTTTTTAACGTTCTCTTTAGAATGTATTTTAAAACCATGGGAAAATCATAGAAAAACTATGCCATGGATTTCTGTTTTTGCAAGCAAGGCTCTCAGAGTATCTCACTCATTACTTGCTGATTTCCTGAACTGAGAGATGAGGGAGCCTGTTTAGACCTGCAGAATTTTAGAATTAAAAAAGATCCCAGAGGTCAACTTCAGAAGCTTTTGAACTACCCTCCACCAAACAAGCCTCTGTTCTCACCCCCTGTCCAATTGTGCTCTGTAGCATCTACACAATGTGTTCTGTGGGATGCTAGGCTTTCAAAGTGCCCCATTAAAAAGAGAAGGTTCATGGTCAAGTAAGTCTATAAAGCTCTTCATTCTAGAACTCTATCTTAAAATGCCCCAAAATGCATTAGGATTATAAAGACTGAGAGAAGTCCTGTAGGAGACAGTCTTGTTAAGTTCATTTAAACCAGTATTTCCCAAACTTATTTAATAATACAACTATTTCTTTAAGAACTCCAGTTAACAATCAGCTTTTTTTCTCTCTCATATCTGTCACCTAGTATTACTGATTTTAACCCTCCCCTTTCAGACTAGTGAACTTTCTGGCATCCTTCCTTCCTTCCTTCCTTCCTCCCTCCCTCCCCTTCCTTCCTTTCCTCCTTTCTTTCTTTCCTTTTTCTTCCTGGAACACATTCTTGGTTTCTAGTAAGTTCAAACAGAAAGAAGGTTGTCATATCACCCTATACTTTAACTGTGTACTCAGATTACATTCACAGCAGACTCAAGGGTTGCCCACCTCTATTAGGAATAAAAACAGAATTCTCCCTTCAAGGGCTTCCTTGAGGTTCATCTTTCTTGGACATCTTTTCCTGGCCACTCTTTTCCTCTGGGCTCAAGTACTCCTGAAGATGTGCCCTGCTTACCTAACTGTCAGCTGTCCATGGTGGCAATGAGCAAAATATCAAGCAGTCTGTCTTAAATACTCCCACACAGCAGCTAATAGAATCCTTCATTCCCAATTCAAATTGTCCTTTAAAATGCTAGATGAGCCTTTTTGTGTGATGCCAATTTAAGAAAAATATATTAAGCTGCATTTTTCTTTTGATTCAAAGTGAAAATAACTTTATTGAGTCCCAAGGAAACATTTCTAAATATTGTCATAATTAAGAATTCTACTTTATAAAACAGAAGAATGTTAATGAACAAATGGCACTGCTTTTAAAGCCACAAAATCATTACCATATGGCCCTATTTGAGGTATAGAAACTCATGGCACATCTACTCATTCATAGCTTACATTTGTAAAGTTCTTTATGACTTAGAAAGTGGCCTCACAGACATTTTCTGATTGCAAATTCAAAGCTACTCTTAGAGCATGTATCATCATTGTACCTGCTTTACATTTAGGGAAGTCAAAGCTCAAAGAAGTACAGCAAAATTGCCCAAGGTCACGCTGCTGAGCTTGGGCTAAAATGAGTTGAATGCATTTAGAACCTCAGGTAAAACAGATCCCTCTCTAGGGCTCAGAATACATAGATGACTGACTCTCTGTGGTTGTAACGTTGCCTGACTCTCTGTGGTTACAACGTTGCCTCCATAGTCAAGCTGGGAGGGCCAGGTGTGTTCCCAGATTTCTCAGAAAGGCTGGCTGCTCTGTGCTGGTCCTAGAGCACCCAAGTGGATGCTGGGGCCCAAAGGTCCAAAATTGATTTTGACTCAGGTCTGAGCCTATGGGTGATACTTTCACCATACCCAACCTCTACCCTGGTTGCCATAAGCCTAGGAACAAGAATTTCTAAACGACTTTCACGCTTTTACAAGGTGTAAGATGTTTCCCTAGGTCTAGCAGTGCTTCTCAAACATGGGCATGCATCAGAATCACCTGGAGGGTTTATTAAATCAGTTTTCTGGGCCACTCTCCCCAGAGTTTCTGATTCAGTAGGTCTGGAATGAGGATAGAGAATTGGCATTTCTTACCAGTTGCCAGGTGATGGCGATGCTATGCTCTGGGGACCACACTTTGAGAACCACTGCCCTAGAGTCTCTCTTTCCCTCCTGAGCAAGCTCTCCTCCTTCCATTCATTTGTTTTGATAAGAGTTGAAATGTTACTTTAGAAATTAGATCTTGGGTACTTCCAGAAATTAGGTATTTCCTCTTGTCTTAGATCTCAAGTTGCTCAATTACAAAGTGAGAGAAAAGTACCTTGATTACAGAAGTTCCACAATCATTAATACCAGTTCAGTCATTATATAGCTCTTAAGCTTTGAGCAAATAGATACCTTGATTGTGTTGTCTATATGTGTCCAGCCCAATAGCTTACACATATAAAATTATACCCGTATTTTAAATAACCTAATAATTTTTACTTAAAAAAGTTAATGATATATAGAAATCAAAGTGAAATCTTTCCCTACTGCGGACCTGACTAGTTCCACAAAGTTACTTGTCTAAACACATACCGCAAGAAAAGGCAGAGTCAGATGTAGAATTCAGGCCTATTCATTCCCCTTACAAATCTCCCCCGGGTACACTACTGCGCAACAATAACAACAGTAGATAAATAGTCAAATGGGCTTTGGAAAGCCTTGTACAGAACCTGACAAGAAATGAAGTGATTCATCCACCTCTCCAGGTATCTACTTCAATGGTTCCATTAGTAATAAAATTTATCTTCTGGATGCATGATTGATAACAGAATAAAAAGAGATCTTTAAGTATCTAAGTACAATACACATTACAGCACAGCAATCATTTCTGCAAAACTCAGGGGTGTGATTTCTTTATGCCAAGTTTTTAAGTCCCCTTATAGCTCATCGACAAGGCTTTCGGCTAAGTTCAGCCTGAGAGATGTTTATGTTTGCATTTGTAAATGTAAGTAAGGGTCTCCTTCATTTCTAAAAATAATCCTATCAACGAAACTATTTCATTCCCCTTTAGAATAAATGACTTAAAACTCCAGATCTAAGAATGATGGCAAGATAAAGAAAAGAGTTGGGCTGATGAAAAGTCAGCCGATAGTTTAGATGGGGGAAACTGAGGAAAGGACTTCATGGCGATTTGACTTGCCTTCTTCTAAAGACAGGAGCTTACCTTTGGTGCACCGTGCTTTATGCTTCTGGTTTACCAAGAACTTCTTCTTCCTTACTTGCTCATACACCTGACGCAGTCATCTCTAGAGTGACTAGATAACACCAAATAATGCAACTTTCTGGGAATCCCACCAGGACTATGATATTCAGTATGGTAGCCACTAGGTAGGTGCATATGAATGTTGATCGGCAATAGAAATGTGGCTAGTTTGAACTGAAAGGTACTGTAAGTGTAATACATGTAAGATTTCAAAGCCCTTCTACGAAAAACAGAATGTTAAATATCTCAATAATTTTTTATATTGCTTACATGTCTAATGATATTTTGGATATATTGGCTTAAATAAAATATATTATAAAAATTTTAAAAAGACATGAGCTTAAACAGCATAGGGTTGCAGATAGTTTACATGAGGTAAAAGCCAGCATGGATAGCAATAATGTTTTCAAGGCCAGCAAAGGAAATGAAATTCTGTTTAATTCAGTTCAATGAGTATGAAGTAAATGTCCACTGTGCGTCTGGCAATGTTCTAGTCACTGGGAATGCAAAGATGAGAAGTGCATTGTCTCCATCTTCAAGTGATTGAAAAAGTCATAAAGCAATGATTCAGAATGAAATGGTTTCAGTTTCATGCTTTACTTACATTGCCAAAATTCAGCATGGATCACATTAGACAAACTCAGACATAATATAAGTCTGTTGGACTCAAGTCAACAAACACGTACTGGGTATTGGGCACTTCATACAAGGTCAGGGATGCTCGAGGGGCATGTGGTGAACAAGGCATTGTACCTGCCCTCAGACTGTGATCCAGCTCCTCATAAGAATGGCAGGACATTTGCAATAACACAGATGGACTTGGAGGGTATTATGCTAAGTGAAGTAAGTCAGACAGAGAAAGACAAATACTGTATGCTATCACTTATATGTGGAATCTAAAAAATACACCAAACTAGTGAAGATCACACAAAAGAAGCAGATTCACAGATATAGAGAACAAACTAGTGGTCACCAGTGGGGAGAGGGAAGAGGGTAAGGAAAAGATAGGGGTATGGGATTAAGAGGTACAAACTATTATGTATAAAATAAGCTACAAGGATATATTGTACAACACAGGGAATATAGCCCATATTTTATAATAACTATAAATGGAGTATAACCTTTAAAAATTGTGACTCACTATATTGTACACCTGTAACATATAATATTGTAATATCAACTATATTTCAATAAAAAAGGAATGTTTACAAGAATGCAAAACTATCTAGAATTCAATAAGGTAAAATTAGATCTGGTATCCAATCAAGGATTACCAAGCATGCAAAAAGATAGGAAAACATGACCAAAAAAAAAAAAAAGAGTGGCAGGAGGAAAAAGAAGGATGGAGTGTGTGACAAACGTTCTGTCAAGGGAAAAATCATGTGTAATTCCTAGAAAGTATATCTCATTAATAAGAAGCATCTATGTCTTTCCAGCATCTGAGTTTGAGACCTGAGTTCATCAAAATCCCACGGGCTTGAGTGTGGGGCAGTTGGGAGTATGTCCTGTGATCATTTCACCTTCAGAAATTAGCCCTTCATTTTTTCTTTTTTTACTTTTTTGAATATATTTTATTTGAAGATAACTGCTACCTAATAATTCAAACTGCTCTCTTCATTGACTTTGTCTCTTAAATATTAGAAGAGAACAATAGTACTGCAGTAAAACTATGTCATGTGACAAAGATAAAAGGGAAAGTCTGGTCCAAAGTTCTAGGCCCTGCATATTTTAACCGAGATTATTATCTGTAACTTGTTTCCTACTTGGGGGCATGAATGTTGGCTCAAGTGGGAAGCGAATACTGACAAAACAGCTTTGAGGTTAGGAAAAGAGGTGAGACTGCAGATCATGTGAGAGCAGAAGAGGACATGGAATCAAAACATCTGACCCCTTCTTCCTCTGTGTTCTTGCTGTACCACATTCTGACCTTCAGCCAAAGTGCCTACTATAGCATTTGATTTTTGACAGTTCTTAGAGATTCCTAAATGCAGGGACATCATTTTATCATTGAAGATCTAGAAATCGGCACTAAATCTAGCACATATACTACTCTTAGCAGATGTTTGTCGACCACAAGCCTGGAGAACATCAACACATTTGGGGAGGTGGGAGAAAAAGACCAATGGATCACGCTGTACGGTTTCTTTACACCAAGCTGCAGATGCCCACGTCCCTTGCTATTCTATACGGTAAACTACCAATAAATACTGAAGGAAGCAAAGACAAGAAGAGGGAAAAGTCATTATGCAATTCTTAAAAATGCATAGAAAAAAAGACTGGAAGGAACTGTGCCAACATTTAAAATCTTTCTTGTACAGTGGGATTATGGGTGATGGTTTGCCTATGTTTAAATAGTTTTCTCTGATTTCCAATTTTCTAAATTCAGCATGTCTTACCTTTGCAATAACTTTATGAGCTGCAAAATTAACTATCTATGTCCCTTTTTCTTTTGGCCGCTAAATGGATTAAAGGCAACTTTATAGAAACTGTGGTAATTACATAGGTGATTGTTTGGTTGAGTTGTTTGAGATGTCATGTCAGTAAGTTTAATGAAATGAAGTGTGTTGAATATACACTAAGTCTCTCTGCAAAAACTAGTGCCAAGTCACTGTGTTTGTATTTACAATTATCATAGTATCAGTGAAACTAGTAATCAACAATACTTTTATATTTCTTTCTTAGAGTATAGATTAACCTTTTCCCCTTTTGCAAAGAATTATATAAAAGGAAACTAATTTAAATACAAAATGAATAACATTTGCAAGTAAAACCACAAAACTTCCTGGGGCTTATATTTCCTTAATGTTGGAAATATTTGTTAAAAGTTATATTTCCTGTTGTTTTATATTTAATGAATATGACTTTGCCTCCAGAATCTGATTTTTTACACACTCTCCAGAAGCACTTCACAGAGTATCATAAGCAAATCTATTTTTAAATGCTTTGAACATATTAATAATAATTAGTGTTTCGTGAACACTTTTTGTATGTAATGCTAAACCTCTGAAATTAACTTTGAAGTGCACGTTCCCAAACTTCTAATCAGGCTTTCATTTAACTAAATCAGTAAGCTAAAACCTGATAAAATCATAAAGGCTTTCAAGATTATTAAAGGGAAGTGGTTTTACTTAAAGGGTCTGCTGTCTTAGTTTGTGGTTGCACAAACTTAAGAATTATTTTTGTCAGCACATTCCCTGAGTGCTAGGGGAAAGGCCCTATTAGGCACTGTGGAGAAAACAAAGCTTAATGTGGAATGGATATTGCTTGCAAGAAGCTTAAAGTCTAATTGAGAAAAAGAAGACATGAAAACACACACACTGAAAGTATGAGAGAAAGTGATAAAGAGAACAAGAAAAGCACAGATAAAGTGCTGTGGAAATAAGAGAAGGGGATAAGAGATTAAGTGTCATGTAAGCTAGACCTGGAGGAATAAGATGCAGATATGTAGAGATGGGTAGGACAAGCATTTCAGCTTTGAACTCTTATCTGTCATATTAAATTGTAACTATTGGTTTACATGACCATCCCAATTTCACTAGACAGTGAACTCTGAAAGCCAGAACCATGTCTTAGCCCTTGACATATCCACATCTCCTAAGACAGTGACTGGAACATAGCACTGACACATATTTGTTGAATACTGAATGGCTAGAATGAGAAAACGTACAATGGTAAATCCTGGGAGCTCTGGGGATGAGCAATGGCCATATGTCAAGGGTGATGAGTTCAATTTGCTGGACAATAGCAGTATGAAGAGCACGGAGATGGAGCAACTGAGGAGTTTTTGCAGACAGCTACTAGAATGTCTGGAATGTCAGGTTTGGACTTTAGCCTATATACAGATGGGGACCTGGTGGATATAGGGAAGGACACTGTCAGTGCTATGTGAAAGACGTGGGGCAGAATGTGAGGAAGCCATCATCAATTGTCATCTTAGTCAGTTTGGGCTTCCATAACAAAATACCAGAGACTGAGTTGCTTAAACAGCAAACATTTATTTCTTATAGTTCTGGAGTTTAGGAAATCCAAGATCAATGGGCAGCAGATTTGATGTCTGGTGGGGCCCACTTCCCAGTTTATAGATGACTGTCTTCTTGCTGTGTTCTCGTATGACAGAAAGAGCAAGAGAGTTTTTGTGTGTGGGGGGTGTGTGTGTGTGGGGGGGTCTCTTTTATAAGGGCACTAATCCCATTCATGAGGTCTCTATCCTCCACCTACTCACCTGCCTAAGGCCCCACCTCCAAATATCATCAAATTGGGGGTTAGGACTTCAACATATGAATTATGCAGGGACACAAACATTCAGTGCATAACACATGGTCAGAGATAATACTGATCTGTAATAAAGCAGAGATAGTAGAAATGGAAAGCAAGGGCGGTAGATGGAAGAGATCTCATGTGTAGAGCCAACAGGACATGGCAACTGAGTGAGTATAGGGTTCACAAAAGAAGTGGAATGAGCTTAACTGAGGCTTTCTACCTCAGCCGCTGAGGAACAGTATTTCCTTTCTTAAGAAGCAGCAGCAGATGTGTGAGAGGACTGAGGTCTCTATTTTAACTGTGCTGAGTGTAGAATGCCCAACTTCACAAAGCCAGCAAATAGTCCAACCCCTGCTCAAATTCAGATCTTCTACTTCCACCTGAGTGCTACTTCAGGACACAATGGTCTCCTTATTCTGAAATATCTGAATGATTGGCTTTAGCTTCAGAATCTGCTATTGAAATAAATTTCACCTGCACTTTGAAATAAGTAACTCGTTGATATGAACTGAATTGCGTCCCCAAACTCATATATTGAAGCCCTTATCCCCAATGTGACTGTATTTGGAGACAAGGCTCTTAGGAGGTGATAAGATTCAATGAGGTCATGAGAATGGAGCCCTAATCCAATAGGCTTGGTGGTCTAACAAGAAGAGGAAGTGATTCTCTCTCTCTCTATTCTCAATCCATATACATGTGCTGGGGAAAACCCAAGTAAAGACACAATGAGAAGGCAGTCATCTCCAAGCCAAGAAGAGAGCCCCCACCAGAAACTGACCATGCTGGCACCCTGATCTCAGACTTACAGCATCCAGAACTGTGAGGAAATTAATTTTTTGTATGTAAGCCTCCCAGTCTATGGTATTTTGCTGTGGCAGCCGTAGATGGCTAAGACTGACATGTCTGTAAATCAGGCAACGAAGAATTTAACCACCTTCAAGATGAATGATCACTTCAACACAAACCCTACTTTTTCTCTTCAATAGCAAGTGTGTTTTTCATGTGAGTTTTTGTTTTTAATGTAAATCAACAAAATGCTCTCAACTCTTCCCTAGTCAATAGCCCGTATGATCCTTGGGGTAAAGCCTGCATTTTGTCCACCATGGTCACTGGCATAGGGAAGGCATTCAAACATTTCTTTCTGAGTGAACAAGTATTATTCATTTCTCTGCCTGGGTGGTAGGACACCACTAAATCTTAACCAGAGCAGAGGTCTGCCTTCCTCAGAAATCCAAATGACACCAGCCTAGGGAATATGTAACGTGTGGTTTTTTTTCAAACATATGATATCCATCCTTAGTTTCTGCAGTCAACCAACAACACCAAATAAGCAATACAGAAATGGTTTTATGCCACTCACTAACAAATATTGACTAGTAGCTTAATTTTACAGAACTCCTTTGGCCCATTCAGAGAAAAAAAACATTGAGTACATGTAAATCGTCCAAATGGAGAAAATTATTAAGCTATTTAACAGAGCAAATGAAAATATTTTACTTTTTTTTTTTCCTCTCACTGTTGTGGCCTCTCCCGTTGCGGAGCACAGGCTCCGGACACGCAGGCTCAGCGGCCATGGCTCACGGGCCCAGCCGCTCCGCGGCATGTGGGATCTTCCCGGTCCGGGGCACGAACCCGTGTCCCCTGCATCAGCAGGCGGACTCTCAACCACTGCGCCACCAGGGAAGCCCTTTTACTTTTATTTCTATGTATTAAAGGAGAAGTGAGGTAAGGTACAAATGATTTTATATGACGCTGGGAAACAAAACTAACACTTCTTTAGAGTTTAATGGCACAATTTTGCTCTATTTGGTTTTAATTTATAAGAGATATGATTGACCCTACAATAATGCCATGTGACAATCATCAACCACTGTATGTCACATAATTACTTCAACCTCATTGGCGTGACCCAGTGGTTAATCTCCATCCCAGTGGCTTGATTTCTGCTCATCTCGCGTTTCTCTTCAGACCTGCCCTGATGATCAAAACCTGCCAATTTCAGCTATTTTCACATTGGTCAGAGACAGTTAGCATTGCCAGGAAACTGCAAAAACAATCTTGAAATGTAAGAGAGTATGTGAAGTATGTGACTGTGGAAATGTACTAAAAAGACTAAAATGGCCCAGCTTTTGAAGCTAAATTTTTGCAAGGAAAGATCGGGGAGAAGGCACAATTCACCTTGACTTCTCAGAATATCAAACCTGATTTTTGCTGTAAAGCCCAACTGCTTTGACGTTTGTGACTGTTTATCTAGGATCAGTCCCTGGGAGCGGTATTCCTGCGGCAGATCAGTGGCACAACTCTGCGTTGGCAACTAAAGGCCATTACTGACTCGTTGTCTATTCATTTCAGATTGTTTCTATGGAGGATTTATAGAAACAATACCAAGGTAGCACCAAGATGGCTATCAATGCTGTTTACAGACAATTTAGAGGAATCAGCCTGCAGTTATGTCCGGGCTGCCTTCCCTCGTGGTCCTGGGGCGTAGTGTTCTAATCCCATTGTGACGTGATTGTTTCACCATAAACTGCTCCACAGAGGCCTGTAATTGGCACACAGGTTCAAATTAGATTGCTGTGTGTTTAGGAAAGCAGGGGTCATTTCACATCAGCACCTCTCATTAAGAAGCAGGCCACGAAGTTCTCCATTACAGAAAAATCTAATGTATATATTATCTTTTATTATAAAGAAAATACCCAGAGTATATACTCACGGACACACACACACACACATATATTCCCCTCTTGCCTTTCATCACCATGAGGAGGATAGTGATGCGAAAATGCAAAACACTTTTCTGAGAATGGCAATTAAATATTTACCAGCAATGTATCATGGAACACTGGCTTTAGGAGCTAAAAAGGGGCGACAAGAGGGAAATGAATGGCTGAGAAAGTCCAACAGTCAGTCCTGCTGTCTTCTAATAATATCATGACATGATGGCCACCTTTCTCTGGAAGCCAGGAAGGCCTATTGTCCCTGTGTTTTCAACTGTAGTGAAGGGTGATCTCAAGTGAGGTCTCAGGAGAAAATGCCCTCTTCCTAAACTACCGAGCTTCCTTCCAGATCACCAAAGAATTCTTCAAACCAATGACAGCAAAATGTATTCATTGAAGGATAATCTACACATGGGGCAAGGTTGCCGTCTAGATAGTTGAAACCTGGGCTACACCACACTTCAGTAGAAAAAATAATGAACATTTCACAATCCAATGCCATAAGTAAATAAACACTTCTCAGGTCTTTGCTTCAGCCTTTCTGTGACCCATGGAGGAAAATAAATATATTTAAAGGAGGCCAATATGAGAAGAAAATTACCTAAGCCAAAAAGTATGTAACGTCAGAAAATGAAGAAACAAAATAGTAAAACATAAATTATCATTATGGATGGAGAAGGAATATGAGAGAATTGATAGGCAAAAAACACAATTCAGATCATTAAAAAGTAAGAGAGGGAAGTACAGGAAGAGCTAATAATAAGGAAAGTGGGAGAGGGGCATGGAAAAAGCAGAGCGACTTTCCACTTCAAAACAGGAGACTGATTTGCTTGCAGATGTGTAAAAACGGTAGAGGAATGTGGACTTGAGCCTGATACTAAGGAAGAAGTCAACTAGTGCACACGGAAACAAGTCACAGAGAGGCCAGCACAGCGTCCCTGTATGGGTCGAATTGTGTCTTGAGAAAAAGGTATGTTGGGATCCTAACCCCCAGTACCTTAGAATGTGACTTTATTTTGGAGATGGGTCCTTATAAAAAGGGTAAATGTGGAGATGGGTCCTTATAAAAAGAGTAAGATGTACATAGAGAGAAGATGATGTAAAGAGACACAAGGAGGAGATGCCATCTACACCCTAAGAAGAAAGGACTTGAACAGGTCCTTCCCTCAAACCCCTGAAAAGGAACCGAGACTGCCAGCACCTTGATTTTGGGCGTCCAGCCTCCAGAACTGTGAGATAATAAAGTTTCTGTTGCTTAAGCCACCTTGTTTGTTATGGCAGCCCTAGCAAACGAATATGGTCCCATAGCTAGGGAGTCTGACTCTCAGCTGATAGATAGTTCAGCAGCCCTCTCCCAAACTTCCAAATTCCTCAGGTGTGCCTTCAAGACATTCCTTAAGATCGACCTCAGGGCAACTCCAGAAGCCTTTTGCTCTGCATAGCAGCTTGTGAATTCTCTGCTCTTTCCATGCTTGTGTACAACAAGCAGGTATAATTCCCCACTGGAAAAGGCTTCTGGATTGCTGTCTTCAGGACCTATAATGTTCAGAGTCTACTGGGATATAAAAACTTCCTAGAGGTTCAGAAGTATAACCTAACACCAGCATCCAGGGACACACTTCAAGGCCTTGCCCCTCACCAATGGCTAGAGCCACCAACCAAAATCCTATCTTCATATAAGTGCCGTTCCAATCATTTCAGTGGTCTTCTAGTAACATTGCATTCTTTCCAAACAACCAGCACAATAGGTAAACCTCTGTGCCATTGTCTCACAAGAAGCAGGACACACTAGCTGCTGGATTCTTGGTGGGGCTAATCCAGGATCCTCATGCTATTGTTGTAGGTTCTGAATCCCTGGGAAGCATTCTCCCCTACCCCATGCCAGCACCAGCCACTTCTTTGCTAGTATATTTCCACTATAATTTCAAAGACAGACCTAAAAGACATGCTTCTTTACTTGACAGTGATCTTAGGGCAATTGCCAATGAGGAGACTGAAGCCTAAATGTCCTGGAGAGCATAATGGATGATCGTAAAGCATGTCCTTCCTGTCCTTTGTCCCTGAGACAAAGGTGGGAAAAGGCATAAATATGACGTGTGACCTTGACACTATTAATCTCATCCAGAAACTTGAGGGGAGGGTGTTCTAGAAAATCTCTAGACCCCTTCTCTGATAATAGTATCACTGCTACTCTGAGGGGTTCCTCTCTCCTAACTTCTCCATGTTTCATTGGCTTGGAGTCATTCCCAAAGTGAGCCTTGACTGGTCCTGTCTGGCTTCCTCCACGTTTTCTCCAAGGTGAAGGCTTTATAGTAAGTGCTCACAGAGCCCCCTCTGAGTCTCTTTTACAAGTAAAGAGAATGAACACTCTCTACCCCATATGAAACTCTAGCACATCAGTGGTTTAAGCGGATGGATTCCTTTCACCACCAGAAAGCTCTGTTACGTAATGTAATTATTAGGCCAGGCAGAACTTCATCTGATGATAAATGACAGGTCACAGAAAGTTCACGGTCAATAACAGAAGTCGCACATCGGTCCTAGCAGGAGCACACATAGGAAAGGACGCGGGAGCCATCGATAACCATGTTTGGGTCAGATAATTATTATTAGCTTAGTAATAGTTATCGCCATCCTCCCTTTCTGCTGATTTAGTAAAGAGCACTAATCACAATGAGGGGTCAAATGTACAAACCAAATGACACTCCTTTCCCAGACACGTAATGCAGTTTCTAATGAGCTAATAAATACTGTGTGTGTGTGTGTGTGTGTGTGTGTGTGTGTGTGTGTGTGTAGTTGCAGATGTGTGCTTAATCCAAGAAAATTAAACTTGCTAGGTGGCAGGGGACTCTCCAACTACAACATTTTCTTTTCTTTCTACTAAATCACAGCCCTACCATAAGCTTTCTTTGAAACCCTGGGATAGAGCAGAAAGGAGTGAAAGAATTCCCCTTCTGGCTGCACTTCGAATCTTCTTAAAACCTAATTCAAAGTATTGTCATTCTTTTGTAGACACAAGCCTATAAACTCATTCTCCAGATAGAAGTTTTGAAACAAAACATGGGGACTTCTGAGACATGAAGGGCTCCTTAGTAATTAAGATAAAATAAGGATTCCCACACCAGCTCTCTGAAACAGATCTGTGAAACAGCTCGATACTTCACTTCACTGGGCTGAAGCCCATTCGGGCCATCGAGTTGAAAACTGCTGTATTATTATTCTTTGATGTCTACAGCTTAGTAGCACAAAGCTGGTCTCTGAGCACTTACTCTCTATAAAGAAACTCCAAATGTTTGGCCTTTGGGCTGTAAATATTGTGTCACCATTGATTTTTAACATATAAAGTGTATTTTCCTGAATGTCAACTATTTTCAAAGTGCAGGGCCTCCCAAGAGCACAAAGTAGAAGGAATTAAAGATGGTTTAAAAGCTCAACTACAAGCAAGTGGGGAAGAAAGGCAGGGGAAAGAAGAAATAAAAGAGACAAATGAATGAGAACCCTATTCCAAGTACTGTGTACTCTTTCATGGTTGAGTTTCAAATGTTACATGAAAATTTATCTCACTGTCACTGAAGCCATGTTAATATCAACGTTATCAGTTCCATTCCTTTACAAGACCAATTGTGTTCTCAAACGCTGCAAACAGCCCTAGAGTGAAATCTTGGTAATAACTTTATCTCCTTCATTTCAATCTCTTTAATTACTCTTCATAGTAAATAGATGCAAAAAAACATTTATTCAATGAAGAAATTCTACCAAATCCTCTTTTTCCCAAATAGTGAACCTATATTTCAAACATTCTATTAGAACTTTCATTCAAATTAGAAAATGAAACTATTGGGAAATAATTCTGAGCAGTTGTTTACACATTAAAAAGTCTGTCAAATTTCACCTCCTTTTCTTGGCACGGTGTTGAGTACAGTCAGAGTTAAAGCAAATATAGTGGCATTTTCCTGGGTTTTGTTAAGTTGGGAGAAATACCCTGAGCTGTGTCCCAGACCACGGCAGATCACCTTGCTCTTTCTTTATCAGCCTCCTGTGCCAAGTCATAATCCAACCATCAAGTTCAGCCTCTGACCTCCAAGATGGAAGCTGAGAAGACCCTTGGGATTTGGGGGAGCTGGGGGAGCTATTCTCTTTCCCTCAGTCAATCAGACAGATGCAACCAAAGTTAGGACAAATCTCTTTATACAAAGCCTTCCCGATTTGCATTTTCCTGTGTGTAAAGCTAAAAGAAATAAAGGTTATGTCACTTACCTTTAAAAGAAGTCGTGATAAACACCACCGGACAAACTTTCAGATCCCTCATTGCTTTATAAAACTTGATATAATATATACATCAATATATAATGCAAGTAATTACTCAATTTCAAAAGAGTTTAAAATGTAGACTTGTAGTTTAAAAGTCCAAAGAAACAAAATTGCAAAACTATAGCATTGCTGGAACAGAACAGAAGGAAGTCTAAGGGAATAGATTTTTAACATGCAAATATGTCAACTCACTGATATCAAAGGAGTAAATGCTAAAACTGTTCTCGCCAACTTCATTCAAATTACTCACCTCTTTTGTTATAAAGCTGTGCTGGCTTGCTTGGGAATCCTAGGGTGACTGTTTGTGATTCTGACACTCTGTTTTTCCCAGAGTCCCCTCGGATCCGCATCTTCTATCTCCTGTAACCGCTCCTAACCGTCACTTGTTAACTGGGAAATTGCCTTGATATCTATCCTTCAGCAATAATCTAGCAAGAAATATTTGCATTCCTCAAGCATGCTCTATCTATACTTAATGCTCCATCCATGCATGTTCTCTAAGGATGTTTTTACAACTGTTATTAAAAAGCAGGTTGACTATTTTAAATTCGTATAGATGTAAAGGAATTCATTCTGACTCTGTTCAGCGCAAATCAGCCAGTATTAACTGAGCTCCCCTCATACCCTCAGCTAAATGCCGAGGTGGGTCACCAAAGGAAAAGAGAAAAGAAAACAGCCTTTGCCAAGGAATAGGGAAATCTCAGTCTCATCTCTGCCAAAAAGTCACTGCATAACCTTTGGCCCGTCATCTCTCCGGCCCTCAGTTTTTAACATTAAAATAACTAGCCTGGGGGCTTCCCTGGTGGTGCAGTGGTTGAGAGTCCGCCTGCCGATGCAGGGGACACGGGTTCGTGCCCCGGTCCGGGAGGATCCCATGTGCCGCGGAGCGGCTGGGCCCGTGGGCCATGGCCGCTGAGCCTGCGCGTCCGGTGCCTGTGCTCCGCAACGGGAGAGGCCACAGCAGTGAGAGGCCCGCGTACGGCAAAAAAAAAAAAATAAAAAATAACTAGCCTGGATGTACTGTAAGGTTTCTCCAGTATTTCAAATAATTCCTGTGTCTTTCTGCAGCCTTGAGACTGTGTGTGTTTTTTACTATACTCTAAGTGTGTAGGTGGATGAGGTAGGGACTGAAGCAAGTAAAGGCTAAAATTGAGGGATTAAAATTGTACATATTTGTTTGGTGTTTGACCACAAAAGAGAAATCTGAAGTCAAACAATGGAGAAATACATATTGTTTATGATTATGGGACTATAAGTATAATATTTGTAAGAAAGGGGAGACATTCGCTTTTATATCCATGTTATACAGAAAACCATTTGCATACCCAAATAGTCTAAAATTCTGATGACGATAGATTTAATCCATATTTATGTTAAAATATTAATACAAGGGCAATTTTTTAAAAAAAATTTAGGACATTTTAGGTACTTATTCTTAGCTGCAATAAGAAATTTTTTTCTCTTTAATTGGGGATAAAACAAAGTCATAAACCAAAATTCTATTTGACATGTGTTTGTAAAGGATGACAGGCCAACTGAACAATTCCCAAGTTGTTTTTTTTTTTTTTGTGGTACGCGGGCCTCTAACTGTTGTGGCCTCTTCTGTTGTGTAGCACAGGCTCTGGACGCGCAGGCCCAGCAGCCATGGCTCACGGGCCCAGCCGCTCCACGGCATGTGGGATCTTCCTGGACCAGGGCACGAACCCGTGTCCCCTGCATCAGCAGGCGGACTCTCAACCACTGTGCCACCAGGGAAGCCCCCCAAGGAGTTTTAATTAGAGTTACTTTGAGGGCTTGCTTCCGACTATTGCTGAAAATCATTAAATGTTATAGATATGACACGGCAGTGTTAGCTGTGAAAATAATCACAAGCTGAGGTTAGCAATGAAATCATAATGAAGTGATATCATGTTGATATAATTTTATTTCTTCATTAATTACTCCTCCAATATAATAATCACTAAAATCTATACAAACTCCAGGCTGAGCATCTTAAACTTCAATTCCCTTTCAGGAATGTGTAGTCATTTAGATCAACAATTTTGAGAGAAAGCAGATTGCCTTTTTCACTCCACTTTTTTGACCATATTTGATTATCTGATGATAATATATTCAGTACACTGTTTAGGGATAACATACTCCTCTCACTTGATTACCTGGGATAAAGTAGACACACCTTGTTTACCTATACTATCCTAATTCCATGGTTAAATTGAAAGCTAATATTCATTCATTTGTTCATTTGATCCCCAACTTTGTGCCAGGCATTGTTTGAGGAAACATGGCTACATCACTAACCAAAACAGAAAAAATATCTTGTCTTCTGGCAACTTACATTCCAGTATTGGGAGGGCGGATAATAAACATAATAAACACAAAAATTGACAAGTGCTATTCAAAAAGTGGCAGTATGTATGTTGAACTATTTTCCCTTATACAATGGTTTGGTCTAGGTTATGAATAATGCATCTTGTTTCCACAAAGCATTCAGATATTAATATAATCAGACTCATTTCTGAGGTCTTCCTATAGTTCATGCATCAAATGCAGGTCCTTCAGGCAGTGTGCTTGGGTCTATAGGTATGGGATGTTAAAGAAACGACAGCAGTCCTGCTAACACTGCCCTCACTCCCTTACAGATGGAGGATGACAGTGATTGCACAAGGCATTCTAATTACAAAGTATTTAGTAGTCAGGATCTAGCACACACCTGCCAGAAACTTGAGAGGAGAGATGCTGCACCAGGATTCTTATCCTACACAGGAACCCAGCTGGAAGCCGAGTTCTAAAGATGCTGGTAGCCGCATAAAAACCACATGCCTTCAGAGTTCACTTGTAAGTCTCAGGAATTCTCCCCTTACAAGGGTAGGTACAAACACATCAGTCACAATCTCTCATTCCAAAAGAACTAGCCACGGTCCCTGAAGCCGAGAATGTGCTCTGCCAATACTTGGAATTAGAAACGTGATTTATAAAGCCCAATGACTACACTTCCCACCTGGACATATATTTGAAGGGTTTCCACACGAGGCATGTGAGCCGTTTCCAGAAAAGATAACATTTGATTGAGACTTATACACCATTATCAAATTACTGCAAATAGCTGGTTTTGAAAGTTAAATAACAGGAGGATGTTTAAACGGCTCCACAAATTTAGAACTGAACACATTAAATCGTAAGTCTTAAAGTAAAAAATGTAAATTTTATAATGACTTGAAGAAATTTATTATTGAAATGAAAAATTAATAAACTTTTTTCTAAAAAGATAAAAGAATTTAAATAAACATGTCTGCTGTTGTTGCTTTTTTTGCAAATCAATTTCTCGACTCACTACGTTTGTGCTTTTTCTCTCAATATTGTCTCATATAAAAATCTTAGGGGCTGGGGAAGATGGTGGAAGAGTAAGACGCGGAGATCACCTTCCTCCCCACAGATACACCAGAAATGCATCTACACGTGGAACAACTCTTACAGAACACCTACTGAACGCTGGCAGAAGACCTCAGACCTCCCAAAAGGCAAGAAACCCCCCATGTACCTGGGTAGGGCAAACGAAGAAAGAATAAACAGAGACAAAAGGATAGGGACGGGACCTGCACCTGTGGGAGGGAATCGTGAAGGAGGAAAGGTTCCCACACACTAGGAAGCCTCTTCGCGGCCGGAGACTGTGCTAGAGACACTGAATCATCCCAAATTGAGGAGGTGGACTTTGAGAGCAAGATTTATGCTGTATAGCTTTGCTTCCACCATTTGTCCTAGGGTTCTATCCGTCCGTTTTGTTTTTTTTTTAATTTTTTCTTTTTTTCTCTTAAAAATTATTTTTTCACTTTAATAACTTTGTTATCTTACTTTATTTTATTTCACTGTATCTTCTTTCTTTCTTTTTTCCTTCCCTCCTTCCTTCCTTCCATCCTCGCTCCCTCCCTCCATCCTTTCTTTCTTTCTTTTTCTATCTACCTTTCTTTCTTTCTTTCTTTCTTTCTTTCTTTCTACTTCTACTAATTCCTTCTTTCTACTTTATCTCCCTTATATTCTGACCCGAGTGGATGAAAGGCTCTTGGTGCTGCAGCCAGGAGTCTGGGGTGGGAGAGCCAACATCAGGACACTGGTCCACAAGAGACCTCCCAGCTCCACATAATATCAAATGGCGAAAACTGCGCAGAGATCTCCATCTCAACACCAGCACCCAGCTTCACTCAACGACCAGCAAGCTACAGTGCTGGACATCGTATGCCAAATAACTAGCAAGACAGGAACACAACCCCACCCATTAGCAGAAAGGCTGCCTAAAATCATAAAAAGTCCACAGACACCCCAAAACACACCACCAGATGTGGACCTGCCCACCAGAAAGACAAGATCCAGCCTCATCCACCAGAACATAGGCACTAGTCCCCTCCACCAGGAAGCCTACACAACCCACTGAACCACCCTTAGCCACTGGGGGCAGACACCAAAAACAACGGGAACTACGAACCTGCAGCCTGCAAAAAGGAGACCCCAAACACAGTAAGATAAGCAAAATGAGAAGACAGAAAAACACACAGCAGATGAAGGAGCAAGATGAAAACCCACCAGACCTAACCAATGAAGAGGAAATAGGCAGTCTACCTGAAAAAGAATTCAGATTAATGATAGTAAAGATGATCCAGAATCTTGGAAATAGAATAGAGAAAATGCAAGAAACATTCAACAGGGACCTAGGAGAACTAAAGATGAAACAAACAATGATGAACAACACAATAAATGACATTAAAAATACTCTAGATGGGATCAATAGCAGAATAAATGAGGCAGAAGGACGGATAAGTGACCTGGAAGATAAAATAGTGGAAATAACTACTGCAGAGCTGGGGAAGGCTGAGCTGTGACAGGGCGAGAGAGAGGCATGGACATATATACACTACCAAATATAAGGTAGATAGCTAGTGGGAAGCAGCCGCATAGCACAGGGAGATCAGCTCGGTGCTTTGTGACTGCCTGGAGGGGTGGGATAGGGAGGGTGGGAGGGAGGGCTATGCAAGAGGGAAGAGATATGGGGACATATGTATATGTATAACTGATTCACTTTGTTATAAAGCAGAAACTAACACACCACTGTAAAGCAATTATACTCCAATTAAAAAAAAAAATCTTAGGAAACAGAAAGAAATCCATAAAATGAGTCTGCTTCCAGACTGTCAGAAGCAAACTTAGGGGTGAAAAAAGTCAAATCCATTTGCTTATTGCATACACCTGCTGTGATAATCTGATAATAATAGGAGGTATAAATAATTAACTGCTGGGACTTCTCTGGTGGTGAAGTGGTTAAGAATCCGCCTGCCAATGCAGGGGACACGGGTTCGAGCCCTGGTCCGGGAGGATCCCCCGTGCTGCGGAGCAACTAAGCCCATGCTCCACAGCTACTGAGTCTGCGCACTAGAGCCTGCGAGCCACGACTTCTGAGCCTGGTGCCACAACTACTGAAGCCCGCAAGCCTAGAGCCCGTGCTCCACAACAAGAGAAGCCACCGCAATAAGTAGTCTGCACATCACAACGAAGAGTAGCTCCTGCTTGCCGCAACTAAAGGAAGCCCACACGCAGCAGCAAAGACCCAATGCAGCCAAAAAATAAATAAATAAATAAAAAATATAATTAACTGCTACCTCAATGCCACTTTGTAGGTGGAAATCAGGAATCTCATTTTGCCCATAATCAAGTTAATGCACCAGAACCATAGAAAACCTAAAATTTACTTTGTTTCCCCATAATTTAGGGAATGCTATTCCCAAATGGCTCTTACTGAAATCTTACTTTTATTCATTGAACTTTTACCCATTTACCTTTATTGACCTTGTTTGTCATAGTCACCGGTAAAATATTACTTTGGAACTATTTCAAATTAAAAAGTTAGGAACTAAGGAAGACCTGAAATATTTTCAAGCCTCTGCCCCTGCCTTGTAGCAATCTCTCCTCAAACACCCTAGACAAGTTTATATTTATCCCATTTTAAAGGCATTCACTGCAGGAGATTCTAAACCTCCCCCTCTGGAAAACTCAGTTCAGCATTAAACAATTTCACCATGTGGAAAATACACATTGCATTGAACTCAAATCCATGTTGCTGTACTTTTCAATCAGTTTCCTCCGTCTGTCTTTCCCAAGGACAGAGAACGGCAGCTACTATTAACAGTTTTATCACCTCCTATGTAAATTGTGCTTTCAGACTATGGCCAGGCCCCTCTCTTCTTTCCCATTGCAAATGTTTCAGTCCTATTAATCTCACAGCCTTATTTTCTAGCCCTAAAATCCTTACTGGCCATAAACCACTCTAGACTCAGAACAGTAATGTCTCTATTCCTTCAAGCTTGTTTCATACAGAATCCTGCTTTTAACTTCCTAGACATTAAGAGCTAGGATGTGCACAATTTAGTTCAGAATCAGAAATCTCCCAATGGAGATGGGTCCCTTCTGGTAATTTCTGGATTTTTCTGCATATGAACCATGATGTCAAAGAGGCACCAGGTGTTTGGGGAGAGGTCAGCTCCTCTGTTACAAATTTGGTTGTCATCAGGATATAAATAGCATTTGAGGCCATGAAACTAGTGAGATCACCCAGGAAGTGACTGTAGAAACACTTTGGGGCATTTTTCTGTTTGGAGATTGAGAGAAGGAGATTGCTGTGATAACCAGAGCTTTAAAATTGTCTGGAATTCCACTCTTGTTTCTGCATTTTGAGTGATCTATTCTAAATAAAATAGAATTTCACACCTTGTCCATTCCCACCTGAAAATACCTCAATAACTAAAGTGTTTAGGAAAGAATGTTCTTACTCTGACCTGTGGAGCCCTGCATGGTCTGGAGGCAGCTCCCTTCTTGCAGAATCACCTTGAACCCCTCACACACTGTTCTCCAGACACACTACTTTCTTTCCATTTTTCTAAGGGGATTCCCCCTTCCTGCCACTGGGCCTTTGCACAGGATGTTTCATTTCACATAGAGTCTTCCCCTTCCTTTTTTCTTGTTAATTCCCTCAGAAGCCTTCCTTAATTCAGCCAAATTTTCTCTAATCTTCTCTCTGCTCTCCCAGCACCATATACATCTCTGTCATAGCTTTTACCTAAAGCTAATATGTCATTCTGCCTATATGATCATCTGATTTTTGTTCATTTCCCCCACCAGACTGTAAGCATTATGAGAGCAGGGACCTTGATCATTGTTTTACATACCTCCAGCCTCTGGCAAAGCACATGACCTGAAGTAGATGCTCAATAAATCTTTAAAGGTAGAATGAATGAATGAAGAGAACCTGAAGGTTTATTTCTAAAGTTGTGGACCGATAATATATTTATGTTTCCTTGAATTGCTCAAAGAAATTTACAAATACCGCCAGAAGTCCCCTCACCACTCCTGTAGAAAATAACAGTCCACTTCCCTTCTGAATGGCATGTTCTCAATTTAATTTCTCGTACATTTTGCCTATTTCAGAGAAATGTCCCTTTTATAAGCAAGTCACAGAAGCACAGCTTCAGACATGGACAGTGTGTGTCTGATGAGTCTCAAGACAAGGACAGAGTGCTGGGAAGTGCCCAGAGGTGCTAGTTTATGTCATGACCTTGCACAAGTGAAATACCTCCCATTTATTGCTACTATGCTGCACAAATGATGGAATATGGATACTGGATTTGCAGTAAGAAAAGGTCAGCCTGGGAGGAAGTCACAGAACCCGTGGAGAAAAGGAGCCCACTCTGCTGGTGGCTGGAATCACCGCCTGGGGGACAAGGTTCATGCAAATAGGCACTCAGCCAGGCATGCTTCTGTTCTGTGTGCCTATCAGCCAGGTGATACCTTCTCATCTTTGGACTAAATCAATTTGTCCAGCCTGGTGCGTAGGTCTCACTTTTCTTCCTGAATCAACATGATCTATGTTAGACTTCGATTAAAAAGAAAAAGTTAACTGGAATGGAAGAAGGATTGTCCTTCAGATTTTCGGGATCCTATCAGCCATAGGCTGAAGCCCAGATACTCTGTTTAAATCAAGTACATGAGATAAAAGAAATATTCTTATTAAGTGTTGAATTTTGAAAGCATGTGGCTTCCCATAAGATAAAAACAATATATAATTACACGACATCATATTGCATTGTAACTTTGATTTAAAGAAAAACAGTTTGTAGAGACTGCCTATTATTTAACTGTACATCTTTGTGAAATAGGATTAACTACATTTTATTGCTGAGAAAAAATGAAAATGTAGGATAATTAAAATAAGTTTATA
This sequence comes from Neophocaena asiaeorientalis asiaeorientalis, assembly GCF_003031525.2. Classification (NCBI taxonomy): domain Eukaryota; kingdom Metazoa; phylum Chordata; class Mammalia; order Artiodactyla; family Phocoenidae; genus Neophocaena; species Neophocaena asiaeorientalis. Next base: position 897,724 of record NW_020174917.1, on the reverse strand, counting down.
ACTAATTTGTGTAATGGAATAAACTCAAATGCTACAAAGTCTAGATACTGAGCTTTTTTCAAAGGACAGTGGACTTGGAAAACCAGACAGCTTTCAAAGACATCGTATGATATATGAATCATACATATGGTACATTAAAATGCTATATAAAATCTAGAACATAATTGCCTCCAATGATAATCTCTTCCTTATAAGATGATATAGAAGTTAGGATCCTTCCAGAAATTCCAACTCCTACTGGCTTTTAAAAGCCAGAATTGTGTAATCCCATAGATCAGGAAGCCTTAGGACAGTCTCAAGGCCTTACACATTCAGGGCTGCAGCTCCATCTTTGGCATTTTTCTTGGTTCCACACCCTCTATATCTGCTTTGTCCTCAGACTGGCTTCCCTCTTGGTCACAGAACAGCTGCCAGTAACAGCTGGGATTCAGGTTTCTCTGTGCCTGGCCAGCTGAAAAAGGAAAGGGGATTTTTTCCCCAATGTGGTATAAATAACCTTTCCATTCATCTGATTGGTCCAACTTGGTCACTTGCCCACCACAGCCCGCCAATAACAGTTACTAGTGGAATGCCAAGTGCTCACTGGCTTCTCAGGGCATTCCTCGGGCAGGAGATGGATTCAGCTTCCCCTGAGTGAAGGAAGCTGAATCCATGCTGGGAGGCATGGATACCTGAACAGAAAATCCTGTTTGGAGAGAAGAGGAGCAGCTTCTGGGCAGGCGGTCAGCAGCATCCATTAAAGATGGCCAGAAATAATCTAGCTTTTAGTCCTAAAGCAAAAACCTGCCCAGAGAAGAATTTTTAATAACAGGAGTTTCGTTGTGCTTATAGTACCTAGTTGGAATGTTTAATCACTAAAAATAATCCTTTCTTCGTCATTTTTGTTGTATTATCAACTACTTCCATTTTCAATGGTCCCTTTTCCTCATTAAATTTTGAACCCCTTGTTGTGTCCTCTGCTTCATCAGAGAGCCCCCATGGTACTCAGTCCATTATTTTAAATCCAGCAGGGACCAACCTTCTGACTGGTTGCTAAATTCCAGCCCACTGGCTGACTTACTTCTTGGCCCTTTGGCGAAGAGCAGGCATAGCATCAGTTTAGTTGCCGTGACATCTTCTATCCAGGAGTCTTCCCTCTCCTGGCAGGAGGACAAACCCTACTGGCTCATTACTAAGCATGTGGTGTTTTTTTTGTTCGTTTTTTTGCGGTACGCGGGCCTCTTACGGTTGTGGCCTCTCCCGTTGCGGAGCACAGGCTCCGGATGCGCAGGCTCAGCGGCCATGGCTCACGGGCCCAGCCGCTCCGCAGCATGTGGGATCTTCCCGGACCGGGGCACGAACTCGTGTCCCCTGCATCGGCAGGCGGACTCTCAACCACTGCGCCACCAGGGAAGCCCAAGCATGTGGTTTTTAATTAACAATGCCTATGATTAACATGGAGCAAGTTCTATCTAATATAGGGTATTTCAGAAAACATCTCAAAACACAATTGTTTTCATTGTATAGATGAAGCAAGTATATCTTTGATGGTTAAAACACACACACACACAGAGTCACGAAATTAAGGTTTCCTCTGGTGCACTGAGTAAGCATGATCTAAGACACTCCTACTCTGAAGTACTGAGAAAGGCAATGAAGCCTGTTGGTAAATACCGTAAATAAGCAAATAACCCGGCCCACCTCTGACAGTGTTCTTTTATAATAACTGTCGTTTCAGAACTCTAAATAAATGTAATAGAAGTTTGTAATTCCACCTTTTTTTTTCCTGATGGATATAGTTACAGGAGAGTGACAGTTATTCAACTGTCTGCTATTGACCTAATATGCTCAGATTGGTTCAGAGAACAAAGGCCCATGTATATTTTTGCTGACTCAGCTGAAATCGCCACTAAAATTAAGAATTTGTGTGTGCTCCAGTGAATAAAGTAGTTTATATTCTCCACCTGGTTTGTCTATTTTGTTATTAATCTTTAAGAAGCTCATGAAGTAGCCTGGCTCCATCTTGCAATTCAATTCTTAAGAAATAAAAATGAATAAAGTAGAAATTGTAATGCCATCTGTTATACCTTTTGCAAAACAGTGATGCAAACAATAAGTAAGAATCAGTAATCCCCTAAGTATCCCTAGATGATGTTTTCAAATTGCCAGGTCATTTCCTAAGTATTATTCCACAGTTTTTAGAAGAAATATTTAGTAGCTGGGCCCTTAAAAGTATATTTTAAAAGTTTAATTTTTTCATCATGCCATACTTTTTTAGTTACTGTAAAGGTACCCACACTTCATTGGGTTAAATAATAGCCCACATGGTCTACATTAACTCTCCAACAGGAGCAGAGTTAGTGCAAATAACTGCAATCGAAAACTAAATCTCAACTTAATAGATATTGAAAACTTCACAAAAGCAAATTTTTTGATCAGACTTCAAGGAATATTAATAACACTGATAACACTAACAGTAATTCTAAGAGCACTTACTTGCGTTCCATGAATTATTTCATTTATTTTCTCGTATCAAACCTGTAAGTATCGCTGTTACCTCCTCTTTAGAGATGAGCAAACAGGCTCAGAAAGGCTATGCTGCTCACTTGTAATTCCCCCTGATCTTTATATTCCACATTGTCCGGTGTTCTTAACTAATGGCTGGCACAATCCAAGAGCAGTTATTATGTGATGGGCAAGAACTTCTGAAGAATTAGAGGCAGGCACAAGACTCCACAGTTCAATAATGGAGAAACTGAGACAGGGATGAGGAGAGCAATTTGCCAGCATATGGGTTTTAGCTCATATTTCTTGACATGGGCTGAAGAACCTGAGATTCAGTGGGACTCTGTAGCAACTCCCCTGACAAGGAGCATCTTTCCCTGGTCTGGCGTATCATAGTTGCTACTTCACATAAGGAGAACAGGGTTTCTTCCTGCTATTTGATGAGAATAAAGACTTGAAATTTGGGCCCCAAATAATCACACAGATTAAAGATTAAAATGTAAAATAATAATAATGAGAATGAGGATAAAAATCCTGAAAAAACTAGGAAAATAATAATCTTGAGGTATGGAATAACTTTTTAAACTTGACCTTAAAGAAACAAAGCAACAACTTTGTTTACATAAGAATTAAAAGGGGTAGAGGGAGTTAAAAGAAAAGAAATATAAACAAAATTAAAAAGAAATAGGTTCCCTTTTCTCCACACCCTCTCCAGCATTTATTGTTTGTAGATTTTTGATGATGGCCGCTCTGACTGGTGTGAAGTGACACCTCGTTATAGTTTTGATCTGCATTTCTCTAATAATTAGTGACGTCGAGCATCTTTTCACGTGCCTCTTAGCCATCTGTATGTCTTCTTTGGAGAAATGTCTCTTTACGTCTTCTGTCCATTTTTTCATTGGGTTGTTTGCTTTTTTTATATTGAGATGCATAAGCTGTTTGTATGTTTTGGAGATTAATCCCTTGTCAGTTGCTTCATTTGCAAGTATCTTCTCCCATTCTGAGGGCTGTCTTTTCATCTCATTTATGGTTTTCTTTGCTGTGCAAAAGCTTTTAAGTTTAATTAAGTCCCATTTGTTTATTTTTGTTTTTATTTTTATTACTCTAGGAGGTGGGTCAAAAAAGATACAGCCACTATGGAGAACAGTAGCGAGGGTCCTTAAAAAACTCAAAATAGAACTACCATATGACCCAGCAATCCCACTACTGGGCATATACCCTGAGAAAACCATAATTCAAAAAGACACATGCATCCAGTGTTCATTGCAGCACTATTTATAATAGCCAGGACACGAAAGCAACCTAAATGTCCATCGACATATGAATGGATAAAGAGGATGTGGTATGTACAATGGAATATTACTCCACCATAAAAACAAACGAAATTGGGTCATTTGTAGAGACGTGGATGGACCTAGAGACTGTCATACAGAATGAAGTCAGAAAGAGAAAAACAAATATCGTATATTAACGCATATATGTGGAACCTAGAAAAAATGGTACAGATGAACCTATTTGCAGGTCAGGAGTAGAGACGCAGATGTAGAGAACGGACGTGTGGACATGGCGGAGGGGAGGGAGAGGGTGGGAAGAATTGGGAGATTGGGATTGACATATGTGCACTACCATGTGTAAAACAGATGGCTAGTGGGAACCTGCTGTACAGCACAGGGAGCTCAGCTTAGTGCTCTGTGGTGACCTAGATGGGTGGGATGGGGGCGGGGTGGGATGGAGGTCCAAGAGGGAGGGGATATATGTATACATATAGCTGATTCACTTCGTTGTACAGCAGAAACTAATATAAATTGTAAAGCAACTATACCCCCCCGCAAAAGAAATAGGTAAGCAGGGAAAAATATTTAGCAAAAGGTATGGCAGACAAATGGTTAATATCCTTAATACAGAAAGAGCTCTTGTAAAACATTGAGGAAAAAACGCCCAATCCCCAAATACACACAACACACAAAGAGCTAAGGACATAAATAGGCAAAAAAATCATTGTAAATAGCCAAGAAATACACTTTTCAAATGCTCACCTTCACTAATAATAACCAAATAAATGCAAAATCTAATTAGAATATTTTATTGTCTATAATTTTGTAATAAAGGAATAATAAAAGAATTTTAAGAACTCGTTTTCCCTTTTTCACTGAGAGATAGAATTAAGCTGTTTTTTATAAAGTACTTTAAGCTTCAGCAAGCATGATGTTGAGTTAGAGACTTTACACTAAAGAAATTTGAAAATAAAATACATATATTATTACAAATAAAGTACCCACATCTAAAATTATCCCCATAAGAACTCTCCAAACTGATGTCTTTGGAGATCAGCTACTTCAGTTATTTCAATCTTTTAGAAAGTTTCGCTGATCTTCTTTATGAACGTCTTTTAACAGACATCTTTCTTATAGCATATGGTACATTTGGAACAACAAAAGTGGACATTGGGTGGAAACTTCATGTTTCATCTAATACTTGTTGTCTCCCAGGGTGCCCCAAGTCTGGGTATATACAGAGTTGTGACGGTCATTTGTGGTTTTGACTTAATATTGTTTTTTTCTCTTCAATCTGAATATTTACAAATATATTTAACACTTCTTTATGCAAAGACTGGATCTACTACAAAACCAAGTATAAGCACAATATGTTCTATTTAATTCATGAAGACCCCATAGGGAAAAGTATAGGTGTTGGCATAGGAAAGACCTCAATTTAAGTACTGGCTCCACCATTCTTAAGCTTTTTGATCTGGGGTAAGGTATCTAAAGCTTGGTTTTATAACGTGCAAATTGGAATTATGGGTCTTTCTCGCATAGGCTGAAAAAGCTTGCAGAGTATCTGGCACATGCTAGGCACTCACTAAAGCGTATCCATTATTAATGAAGCTGATGGAATATGAAGATTATCATTGATACGACTGTAATGGATTGAATTACACACTCCCAATGACAGGATCAAGTCCTAATTCTTGAACACTGTGAATGTGAACTTACTGGGAAATGGAGTCATTGTAGATGCAATCAAGTTAGGATGAAGTTATACTGTAATAGGGTGGGCCCTGAATCCAATGACTGGTGTCCTCATAAGAAGAGGAGAGGACGCAAAGACAAAGAGACACACAGAGACGGCCATGTGAAGACAGAGGCAGAGATCGGAGGCGTGCAGCTATAAGCCAAGAAATGCCAAGGATTTATAGAAGCCACTAGAAGCTAGGTAGAGACAAGGAAGAAGGCTTCATTAGAGCCTTCAGAAGAAGCATAGCCTTGCTGACACTTTGATTTTGGACTTCTGGCCTCCAGACTATAAAAGAATAAATTTCTATTGTTTTAAGTCACTTTGTTATGGCAGCACCAAGCAACCAATACAATAATTTAGCCCAAGTTCTCACTCAGGCTTTTATAATATCTCTTAGGAATATATAATAGTGATATCAATTAACAGATTAGCTCCATTAGAAATTCCCTTTGAAGATTATTCAGCACAGCGCCACAGATGGGCCGGCGCACTGGGATGAGGCTAGTGGCAATAAATAGTTTTTTTTTCAAAGAAATCAAAAAACTTTTGCCCATGACATCAAAATAATTCAAGCAAATTTTAAAGATTTGGGTACTGAATTATGCATCCAGTAAGCTCTATTCTACATCTTTGTGTATATAACTGTATACACTATTATCACTTCTTGAAAGTCATAGAAAGAATGATCAGTTCTAAAAAAGGCCATATTCTAAGAAGTGGTTCTGTCTTTAAAATAAAGACAATTGAAAGAAAGAATTACAATTAAGGAAAGTCAGTCCCATAAATGATGTATGATGCTGACTGACTGATGGATATTAGCAAAAGGAAAGGAAATAGAAAATCTACAACACAGATTCCACTTTAATTGACCTCAAAGGTTTTATTTTTTATTTAATAGAGCAAAAATGGAATATGCCATCCTTTTGCTCATGCAATTAAGTTTATGCAGCTCCATGTTATTCTGGCATGCTTTTTTTCTCCCCTACTAAAAGCCGAAATGGAAGAGCTTCAAATATTTTAGAATGGATTTTGGCAATGGGTTTCTTGTTTTTTAAAATCCTTTAAGGATAAATCTCCCCAAAGAAGATAATCTTTGAGTCCCAGACCAATTAAGTGTTCTGCTGAGTTTTTAAGTAGCAGCAGTTTTGGACTTTAGGAAAATGTTAATACCAGCACTAAAATTTATTCTGTTAATTGCTCTAATAATCAATAAGTAATTTTCATTCTAAACTAGGTTCTATATGTGACTTAAATAAACCAACTGAAGATCATTTACATCTGAATAACAATTCCTAATAATGTCACTTCATTAAATTCCACCCTGGTTCTCAATAATGTTGGTTAGTGACCAATAAAGGAACTTATTACCTTGGTCAGGTCCTCAGGGCACAGAGTGAACCAATAGGTGAAGGATTTTCTTGTTGCACCATGATTCTGAGTGAGTCTTTCTTCTCCTGGGACATTTACCACAATTTAGTTGCAGACTGGCATTTTTTTCTTCTCTCTCACATCTTCTTTCCCCCCCTCTCTCTTCCTTCCCTCTATATTTGCTTTTAAACAGAATCGTTTTGATCCTAATACTGGCAAAAGATTCATAAAGGGAAGAATCTTCCACATCTCACTTCTCTTTGCATGTGATTAATAGAACGAGCAAAATATTTTAAGACAACAACTGCACATTGAATTTAAGGTTCTTTACACTGAAAAAAATAAAGAGAGTAGATATTTGGGGATTTTCTATACATATACATAAATATAGATATCCTATTTGGACATTATTTTTAAGAGAAATGTTTTGGACCTATGTTTCTAGATTAGTTATTTAAATTGACCAAATGAAATAATCCCTAGCTTTTTTATGCTGTACTATATAGCTGCAATGATGTAGAATCCACCGTGTATCAGTAATAAGTGTTTTTAGACTAAAATGTGTATAACTGAAATAGTGAAAATCATTAATATTTTCAAATACATTTTTAACAATGCTTTTGTGATACCAACACACTGGCTATTGATATTGAAATTTTTACGTTAATTAAACAACCCCTAACCACTGGGTACATTTCAGATATGTACACTTTGTAATTACCTCCATTACTGAAATAGCTGGCTTGATTTATCCTTGCCACACTAACATAGTAGCTTCTGTTATTTTTGTCTTTAGAAAAACATAAATCCCAGAGAGGGAATATAAAACTATTACTGTAAATTAAATATTAAAGCTAACTTATTTTTGCATAAGAGTGCTGTCAAATAATGGTGATAACTGTTGCTAAGATAGAAACTATTTTTTGGCTACTCTTTTTTTTTTTTTTTGGAAGCACAAATTAAAATTCAATCTTCAGTTCTTTTGGTAAATTGCATGTACTTAGTGTGTATAGTTTTACTGATGGTAGTAGCTTAAGGGGGAGCTATTATAGTCTTAGTTTAGCGATTAAGAAATGCAACTGTTTGTCGAAGGGCTAGGCCTTTTAGTCTAGAATGGATTAGCACTTGATCCTTCCTTAAGCATTTTTATACAGGAGTGCATTATCCTTGGAGCCACCCTGGGCTCCATGCCTCATTAGCTTGGGTGTTAGATAAATCAAAGGCTGCCTCAGAGACAAAGATAAGCAAACTGCAGGCCAGCAAGATGATGATGTATGGATCCAGGAGGCTAATAGGAAAGTATTGACAGGAAAATGGTGTGCTTATCCTGCAATCACTGCATATTGCAATGAGAGCTCCCAAAAGCAGATGGGATACACTTCAGGGAATGCGCAGCTACAAGGCTGTTAGGCAGAAATGGATCCTTGTGTTTTAAATTCTAACAAGAACTTAGCTTCTTTTTAGCAGCAATTCAAATGCATTAGAATGTGTAAAGGTACACACCATAGCAAACTCTAAAAAGAGAATCTCATTTCAGAAGAGCAAGCGTTGGAAATATTTTCACTTCTGAAGATTTTTTTCTCACCAGTTATCGTTTATGTAGCAAGGAATAAACACTTGCTCATGTTTTCCATGATTATATCTGCTGTATCAGTCTTTAATACATTATGAAGTTTGCTTCTTGATATTTCTGCAGGATTCAAAATGCACACCACCTGAGCAAATTTTAACGTGGGGAAAA